>NW_016806443.1:636126-747962 GCF_001698545.2 Rhinopithecus bieti
TTTTTTGTTTTTTTTTTTTAGACAGACTCTTGCTCTGTTGTCAGGCTGGAGTGCAAAGGCGTGATCTCGGCTCACTGCATCCTCCGCCTGCCGGGTTCAAGCAATTCTCCTGCCTCAACCTCCTGAGTTGCTGGGACTACAGGCGCCCGCCACCACGCCTGGCTAATTTATTTATTTATTTTTGTATTTTTAGTAGAGACAGGGTTTCACTGTGTTAGCCAGGATGATCTCGATCTCTTGACTTTGTGATCTGCCCACCTTGGCCTCCCAAAGTGCTGGGATTACAGGTGTGAGCCACCACGCCTGGCCTGTATTGACATAATTTGACAAATAATCTTAATTTCAGTTTAATAATATGATATTTTATAGATTTATATTGTAGATTATTATAGTTTTCTAAGATTCATGGTAAATGTGTTTTTGAAAATGTTAATTCAATTATTAGGTTTAGAAGAAATAATGTTAACCATAAAGGAGTATAATTTGACAAATATTTAATTAGTATCTACAAATATGTCATACTCTGCTGAGAACTGGGCATACAAAGATGGATATGCTGAAATCCTTTGTGTTGAGGAGTTCTCAGCATTTGGGGTATGGCAAACATTGTTGGTTGGCTGAATCGAAAGCTCTTGCTAACACTCTTTCTTGCATGGCTATACAAAAGCATTGGAAAATTCCTAGCAGCTACTGAGATGCGAGCAGAAACTTGCTGGAAGTGATAGTGGTGGCGAGGGTGGTAAAGATGCTTCTGTCTTCTTATCAAAAGAGGAAGATTGTGGCTAGTGCTCCCCCAACTCTTCTTCTTACCTTGAGCACAAATCTAGTACCTGCAGGGTAGCAGCCATCACTATGAGGTGATAAGCCAAAAATAATTGGAGAGATATTAGGCCTCGCATCATTAAGTCAGCAATCCAACATTAGGTGCCACTACTTCCTGACTTTTTATTTTCAAAGATAAATGATAAACCCTTTTATATTTTAAAACATTGTTGGATTCTCTGTTACTGTATCCAAAGATTATTCTAACTAATGTGGGAGGGAGGTATATTTGCCTATGTAGAATTATGAGACATGTTAGTTGCTATACCTATAATAATAACTTTTCTAAAGAACAATATGTATTTATAAATGACATGTGTAATCTTCTGCTCTAGTGCATGTGCTTGTGTGTGTGTGTTTATTTTCCTTTTAATGCCGTAGTAGTAGTTAGAGTACGATAAATAGTTCTCCAAAAGCAAGAGTCAAATTTCAAAGGGTCAAAAGAGCCCTGACTCGGAAGGAAGATATATATAGTAACGGAAGGTCATAGGAACAAGTTTGAATCCCTAAAGCCTCCAGGAGAGGTATCTGAAGAATAATCTATATTAGAATGACCGGGTTCTTACTTAGATCCAAGTTTCAGAACCAGAGAATGCCAGAGA
Organism: Rhinopithecus bieti; assembly: GCF_001698545.2. Taxonomy (NCBI): domain Eukaryota; kingdom Metazoa; phylum Chordata; class Mammalia; order Primates; family Cercopithecidae; genus Rhinopithecus; species Rhinopithecus bieti. The sequence continues at coordinate 637,551 of NW_016806443.1, forward strand.
TGAAGAGGAGTGAAGAAGGAGGAAGAGACAGTATGTACAAACCATAACATAGAAAGTCTCTGATGTAAAAGGATTTGTTTTTAGCCACACACTCCAGATGGAGAGGTGTGACCTGGGAAAAGGAAATAAGAGATTTGGTGACAGAGTAATGGAGTAAAAAAGTCTAGCAAGAGAAACAAGAGACTGTAAAATGTTCCTGTTTTTCTCTCAATCTGCAACCATCAAATAGAAAGGAGATTAAAGAGATAATAACACAACAAAGAGTTGTATAAAAAAATCACAAGAGAAATTTCCCAAAAAACATTGGAAGATTAGGATAAAAATTACCTGTTCGCTCAACTAGACATGATACAGGCAAGTAAACAATCAAACAAACAAAAAGCCTGAAAAAATATCTATGGAAATCAAAGTAGAGGTTCAATGAAAACGAGATGAAAGAGGTTACGTATATCAGGAGAAAAATGGAAGAGAAACATGAAAACTTTCATAGACAAAAATATTAGAAGCAATCACAACAAGTGGAATAAACATGACTGAAAACCAAGTTAGGAATATGGAGAAAAGCTTTGAAAAATCCCATAAAATGTAATTCAAATGCACAAAAACACAACATTTATTATGGGAAGATGAAGGGTGTGGAAAGGAAAAAAAAGGGGATCCAATATAAATATAATTTTAATGGCATTTTGTATCATGGTAAGGTTAATAAACATTAAAGATAATGAACAAAGTTATGCATTTATTCAGCATGAATACCAAGTCACATGGAAGGAAGCAAAATGAGGTTAGTTTTCCCACAGGTTTATTAAATACCAAAATCCTATAGAATTACGTGTAAAAATTCGGAGTACAAGAAAGTATAACCCAAGGTTTTATACCCACCCAAGTTATCTTTTAAATATGAATTCAAATGTACAAACGTTTTCAAGCCCATAAGAAGTTACATAAAATAGTATAAACCCTCATTAAGGAAAATTAAAACAAGAAAACACTGAATCACAATAAGGTAAACAAAGCCTTAAAAAGATTCTTATGCATTGGGGCCTTCTTATTTTGCTCTTTTGAATCCTGAGGCTACCACTTGTGAATATGCCTGAGCTAGTCTACTGGAGGATGAAAGACTACATGGAGCAGGGATGTGCTGTCCTAGCTGAGGCTCCTAAATCCAACAAGCTTATAAGAGCCAGACAAATGAATGGGGCTCTCCTAGACCATCAAGCCCCTACAGAACTGACAGATGACCTCAGAGATGTGCCAGGTCAGCCCAGATGAGAATTGCCTTGCTAACTCACACAATTATGAACAAATAAACTATTGTTCTTATGAGTAAAAAAAAAATTGAATAGCCACCCTGTAAAAACAAAACAAAACAAACAAAAAAGCTACAGTAAACTTCAGTCTGCTAAGAAGTGAATCAAGACAAAGAATTCAGGAATGGAGGGATTCCAACTAAAAAACCAAATATAAATCTTTAATCAATGTAAATTCAGAACTAAAATTAAAAACCACAGGCACCGTGGTTATTGAATAAAATAGAAAATATGTAATAATAAAAATCAAACTGATGGAAGAATGAATATTTATTCAGCTTTTGTACCAAATAATGGTCCCAACTTTTAATGCATAAGTTTTCCTGAACTCATCAATATTTTATTGCTTAATATATTTTGAGGTGTTAAGAAACATTTATCTTTACTGTAGGATAAAGATGGGCATTAAAAAAAATAAGAAAAAAGAAACGTTTATCTCATTTTTAGTAAATTCATTAATTTCATTTAAAGTTCTTATACTGTGATTAATTCAAGTATAGCTATATTTAATATGGTACATATATTTAATATAGTGTGGGTAGCTTGAGTCCATTTAAATAAAACTGCTCTTCACTTCCCATCCACATTACCTATTGGCCTTTCTCCTCTGTAGCTCCCTTTGTATATATTTTTATCAAAATATCTTAAATAATGGCTATTTTGAGGTGAATGGTTTTTACGTTATGTATACCTTTTGAGTTCACAATTTTTTGAAGATTTTTTTTAAAATACTATTTTATCAATATATTCATTATGGAATAGAACCTTTCTACTATACTTATTTGTAATGAATTATGGATTTTAAAATTGTAGGAAATGTTGAGTGTTCTTTGAAAGTTGTAACATTTACAGGGAAACACTGGCAAGGGTTTCAGCAAAAAGCCTTTGCCTTATGTTGTCAGGTTTCCTCTTTCACCAGATACCATTTTAAGATTTTAGATTCCAAGTTTGACCTAATTAAAGTTTCAGTGGCAGTTGAAGTTCCTAAAGTGTGAAAGTCCTGCTTGTCAAATATTTTATCTCTGATTTTAGAAATGAAAAAAAAACATGAAACATGTACATTTAAGGGCTATTTTATGTTAAAAAAAAAAAGTCAGATTGAAGCCAATAAGAAGTTGGTCAAGAATAATTTAAAAATCAAGAAATTATTTTAAAGTTAGCTACTTTAATTTCAATATCCAAATAGATCCAAATAGTGGGAGAGGGAAAAAAGCCGATTTGTTAATTCCTTGGAAATACATGGTGAGTCACATTCTAATTTCATTCAGTGTGTTGATGCTAAACGGGAACTGACACCCAAGAATTTGAAGGTAAAATCTGGTTTAGGAGTCACACAGACATAATTGACAATGCTTTTGAACCTACAGTGAAGAACCAATAAGCAATACATAATTTTTAAGACTGTAAGCCGGGCATGGTGGCTCACGCCTGTAATCCCAGCACTTTGGGAGGCCGAGGAGGGTGGATCATTTGAGATCAGAAGTTCAAGACCAGCCTGACCAACATGGTGAAACCCCATCTGTACTAAAAATACAAAAAAATTAGCCGGGCGTGGTGGTGCATGACTGTAATCCCAGCTACTTGTGAGGCTGAGGCTGGAGGATGGCTTGAACCCGGGAAGTGGAGGTTGCAGTGAGCTGAGATTTTGCCACTGCACTCCAGCCTGGGTGACAGAGTGAGACTCTGTCTCAAGAGAAAAAAAGAATTTAAGACTGTAATTATGAAGAAATAAAGAGAACAAATAAATCAAACCGAATTTGAACATTCAAAGATATTTATTTTAAATAGTTCACCATTAAAATGTTTACATCTTATAGTGTGCTGATGGCATCATAATTACTCGTTTTAAATGAATTTAAACTTTTATTATGTAATTTCTAAACTTTGTAATACATAATTATGAATCTCCTAAATAATTTAGAGTTCTACTTTAGTGGGTAGAGGTTGAAGTTATAAGAGAATAGAAAATATCTGGGGATTTGTCCCAGGAAAAGCTAAGTTTTGGAAATAGAAGTTGAATAAACTACAAAGTAAATGAAGATAAAATTACTCTTTTCAAGATGTAGAGTAGTATATACATAGCACAGAAAGAGGGAGAAAGAGAAGGGGCGGTGGGGGAGAGATTTTAGCTTCTACTTTTGCAAAGTGTATTATCAAGTTGGTAAGACAGATATTTTAAGAAACTTAAGCATACCTCTTAACTATTAAGTGGTGTGATAAAGAGAAGAGAGTACAGCTTTGGAATCAGGCAGAAGTAAGCTTAAATCCTGACTCTGCCACTTCCTGTCTCTGTGACTTTGTGACTTCACTTTATGCAACTCAGTTTCCCTGCATGAAACAGGCACAGGAGTGCTTACCTTGCAAGATAGTTGCAAAAAGTTGTTTGTAAAGTACCTGGCACTGTACTGTTCAACAGGTGGTAGATAATTACTGTAATAATAGAATAATGAGAAAAGATGCCAAATAATTTCAAAATAAATAATCAACATAAAAACATGGAGTAGGCTGGGTGTGGTGGCTCACACCTGTAATCCCAGCACTTTGGGAGGCCAAGGTGGGCAGATCACCTGAGGTCAGGAGTTTGAGACCAGCCTGGCCAACATGGTGAAACCCTGCCTCTACTAAAAATAGAAAAATTGGCATGCACCTGTGGTGGCATGCATCTGTAATCCCAGTTACTTGGGAGGCTGAGGCAGGAGAATCACCTTGACCCACTCTCGCGGCGCGCGGAGGTTGCAGTGCAGTCGAGCATCACCCCTCCATTGCACCTCCCAGGCTCGCGGGAACAGAGCACGCACTCCCCCGTCTCAAACAAACACACAAAAAAAAAAAAACACACCGATGGAGAAATAAACAAAAGCATTACTTTTACTTTTGCTTGTTACCTTTAGAGATTAATTGCAATTTGAGACCACGTACCTTTTTTTCTGATTCTTCAGATACATTCACCTTTGCCCCCTCTTCCCGTAACTATTCCTTTCTTGAGCAGTAACACTGGGAAGTCACTAGGTCTACAAAGTTCCCTCCCATATAAAACCTATGGCCTATGTGATCACAGGCACAATGAACAGGTGAAGGAAGAAGTAATTTTGAATTGAAGTATCTTGACTTATTGGGAAATATAAGGAAGGAAATGAATGAACTAGGAACTGAGATAGAGAATGTCTGCTTGGGGGAAGTGATTTAGATAAAGTGCATTTAGATCAAGCATTGTTTCCCCTTTATGCCACTTCCACATTGATTAGGAGGTTGGTAAACATGTGAAAATTAGTAAGGGGCAGGGTTTTAATCAAAGGTCATCATTTTTCTATTGAACAGCATCATTGTCTGGCTTTGGAAATCATTTTCTTTAAATGGAATGAAAAAAAATCAGTAAAATGTCAAGAAACCACTTTTTAATTTATTATCCAGATAAAATATTAGCATTTGTCTCCACTGGAAAAAGTAATCCATAGGAAAAGGAGCTTGCAGGAAAACAACAATACCACATTGTGTACTATTTCCTGTTTTTGTGATTATCTCTGTAAAAGTACCTTGAGGCTTTGGTGAGTAAATAGTAACAAATTCAGTCTTCCTAATTTTGTCCTTTTCTTTGGGGGTGATACAGCCTAACAACAAAATCTGTTCTTAAAATATTGTGTTGTACTAGAGCTATTTCCCTTTTTGACTGGAGGAAGTGCTGGCTTTGTCAGACTGAACGTAGTTCTATATGTTTAAACAAAGAATCAGAAACGAGAAACCTGCAGAGTTCCCCAAAAGCAGCAAATATTTTGTAAAGATAAGAAGTAGCGAATAATTGACGTGATAAAAAGGCATTTATCGGTGAGTATACTAGTCTTTTGAAAGCAGTATTTTGTTAGACTAAGGATTTCAACTACCTGCCAATGCCATCAGTTATCTTGACGTATTGTAGGATTAGCTCAGTAGTCCTCTATTAGAATGGATCAAGGTTACAGGCAATAATGATGATTTCCACTGAAAAAAATGCCACAAATATCTTGTGTTTCAAAATTTCTGTGATCAGCATTTTTGAGGGAAGAAGCATTATGGGAAGAAAAAGCTGACAGAGATGAAGTATCAGACACCATGCTGCGGGGCTGTCCTTACATGTGTAGTCATTTTAACAGGGAAGCAAGATGTATTTCTCACCTTTTCTCATCATTGTAGAAATCAAAATTCAGGCCTTCTTCTCAATTCAATGACCCTGTTAATTAAGTATTTGTCACTACTCAAATACATGGTTGATACATAGCCATAGCTCCACAGCCAGATCTTGGCAGGTGGCTTTTTTTTTTTTTTTTTAACATCAAAAAGCAGGTAAGTTATTTATGTTATGTGAGAAAACTGGTTTGATTCAATGTCTACAAATATTACCTCCACTCAATATTTGTAATCATTGTTTCAGAATATAAGCCCTTTGAGTATAGAAATTCCAGACCTGATATAGTATTTACTTATGCAATAAGAAACATGTGCAAGGTACAGTCTCGCATTTTATTCTCTTTCATTTTATGCTGCACTTTGGCTGATGCATTGCAAATGTATGTTAAAATCAACCACCCTCTGCTGGAGGTAATACATGAATCTATTAACAAAATTAACCCCTCAATTTTTATTGATTTCTCCAGTTAACTGGCCAGAATCTAACTAGTCTCTAGAGGAATAGGACCTGGGCAGTCAAATTCTGCATGAAGACAGGGACATCCAAATATTCGCCACTAGTTATATGTTAATAAGACTCACTTGAAAAAGTAATATGAAATAGATTTCATGGTTAAGTAAATTTTGCGATTGCACAAGTTAAATGTAGATAAAATATTTCTTTACTTCAGGACTTATAAGGGACTTCAATATATGAATAGATTAGGAGAAGCCTAAGGATTGGGAATATAGTATGCAAAGTTTCCCAAAAGTATTGGATCTTGGAACCTCTCTGCACTCTGATGTTTTTGAGAAATATCCCCTAAGACTGAAATACTTGGAATATACTTTGGGAAATATTGGTGTGGGGCTTGAAGACTTTGTACAGTATGTGAAGCTCTTTTTATGCAAGAAATAGTTCAAGATCACTCAGTATTAGGGTTAAAGCAGAAGACACCAAAGAAAGGAGATTGACCAAAATGGTCAGGAAGTCATGGACCTTAATTTTGTTTATTTCCCAATAGTATTAGTCATAAGCATAGGCACTGTGGCTGACTAATTGGGGCAGCCTGATTCAGCAAGCATCCTGGTAAGGAATGAAGTCATTGTGGCAGGATGCATAGAATATTTCAATGGAAAGGGGCATTGTCATTATGTTTGAGTGTTGTAGCTGAAAGACTGCGTATGTTAGTGGCCTATGAACACAACCGTGGCATTATAAATAGTATCATAATTACTGTGAAAGCAATACTGCATCTGATGAATGTATTTTATTCAGCAACCACAAGTCTTATGAAGAGTATATTTTAGGTAATGAAAACTTGAGCCTTTGGTATGTTTAGGATAATAATGATATTAAGTTTTTATCCTTTCCTAGTCTAGTTTATAAAAAAAAGTTTTTATTTATATGAAGACATTAATAATCAAATACATGCTAAATAAAACCTAATTGTGTTTATTTAACCCAGCAATTATATATGAAATATGGCCAGTGACTCCGGAATAAAAAGAAAAAATCTGCTTGGTAACTTAGTATATTAGCCTGAATTTGGAAACAAGTTTTACAAACAAGTAGTCATCCTGAAATAAATGGCCTAGTACTCTGCTAGCCATTAGATCTATTAAACACAGCTCTGAGATAATTTACCTGTGTTCATTGTGTCAAAGGAGTAATGTTAGACTGTCATAAATAACCACTTTCAAAGGAATTTTTTTTCTTTTTGTTTCTGCTCCTGAACCATAAATACCAGTTAAATTAAAGTGGCTCCTATCTATGGCTTGGATTTAGATTCAACCTTGTAGAAAGCATTACTTTTCCTATCATTAAATTGTTTCTCACTTTAATGAGAAATGTTTCTCACATTGAAAACATTTCTCACTTTTACAGAAAGGCTTTCCGTAAGTTTAGAATGTAAACAATCATCCTAGATGACTTGCACTACTCTGAGAGTTAGTAGTTGTTTGAAGTTATTTGTCCACTGAGGCCTTTGGCAAAGGCGAGGGCAGTTTGATATATAAGTAGAATATTATAGATAAGAAATAATTACTTATTGTTTTGAAAAAGCTTCCTATTCGACTCTGTTTAAGAGAATATGAGGAAAATTCAAAGAGGGGAAATTAGTGGATTGAATCCATTTCAAGTCAGAGAGCTTAGAGATCATTGAATCCACCATCTAATTTTTTTAGGTGAAGAAACTGAGCTCCTGAGTTAATAAGGCTTGAGTATCATCAGTCAACCAGATGGTGACTCCCTCGGAACCTAGGTCTTCAGACTCTAAGACTCATACCCATTTCTGCACCCTCTGCTTCCTCAATGTCTATTTCCCAGCCATGGTGAAGCCCTGATTGGAAGAGAAATGCCTGGTTGTAGCAAATGTAGTTTTAGGAATGAGCAAGTTTCTTAAGCTCCCTGGTAATGATGACAAGGCTAAACAGAAAGAAAAGGAAGAGATACAGTCAGTAGAAATGGGTGGGTTTCTTTTCCTAGAGCCCCCTTGTTTTTCAAGTGCTTTGAGATAGTGTGAGTGTGCCTTTTGTGTCCTGGATGTGTGCCTGACAGGGTGTATGTAAATCACAGTTTTGTAAATTGAATTGTGAATACAATTAGGATCCACTGAAGTTGTCCTGTGGTAACTTTCTTTATAAAATTATTCTTTTTGAGTATTAAATACTAAATTTATCTGTTGGTAATTCTACATAGTAATGATAGAAGGTTTGTAAAAGTAATTAGAAAGTTTTACTTCAAACTGGTGAAAAACTGTATTTCTCTAAATTTTTCACCTGTCTGTGCCCCACATACACATTTCCCCATCCTTCTGTCCCCCACCCGTCTTCAGCTCCTACTTCACTTTTTGGTTTTAGGTAAATTTCCATGAGTACCTACCATTCTAGAAGTGAACTCACAGCCCAAATTTTATGATTTTATTATGAGGGTATCAGTTTATTTAATTATTACTATTATTATTATTTATTATTATTTTTTGAGACAGAGTCTCGCTCTGTCACCAGGCGGGAGTGCAGTGGCTCCATCTTGGCTCACTGCAACCTCTGAGTACCTGGTTCAAGCGATTCTCCTGTCTCACCTTCCTGAGTAGCTGGGATTGCATGCACGCGCCACCACTCCTAGTTAATTTTTGTATTTTTGTAGAGACAGGGTTTCAACATATTGGCCAGGATGGTCTCGATCTCCTGACCTCGTGATCCACCTGCCTCGGCTTCCCAAAGTGCTGGGATTACAGGCGTGAGCCACTGCGCCTGGCCTATTTAATTTTTATAGTCCTTTCTTGGACTGTTCTTTCCTATCTTCTCTCTCTACTTTCACATTTTATTTTTTAAACTCAACAGAAGAGTTTGAAAGCTGCTGAGTCAGCCCTTGGTCACTTTCCAGCCTGTTGTGCATGAGTAATTGACTTTGGCTAGACATACCAAAATTAAATTCTCAGATTGCCTTAGCTTTTACAGAATTGCACTGGCATTCTTCTCTACTCTTCATAATGCACTCCCCATAGAATTTTATTGTAATTGTCAGGTGGGGGATGAGGGAGGACTTGTATTCATACTAATTGACTTTACATCAAGATTTCTTCTATTGAATTCATATATCTAATTCAGTTTAATTCAATGTAAAGACTCCTGTAATAGTCTTATATTTTTACAATAAGGCCTTCCAGAGTTGTTAGAAATGTGGAGAAAATGCTATCATGATAATTTCCATGTATATTAAAGCTTCAGTAGTTTTAATTGTGAAAAACAGCTATCCCATAAATTGAAGTGCTAGTAAGACGAAGGTATGCATTATATTAAAGCTGACAGAGCAGTGACTGGGAAAATCTAGTCACTGATCTAAAGCCAAGACAACAAATGAGATGACCTTCAATGACTTTTAATTACAATTTGTGAATACATTTCTGTTATTAGAAAAATATTTTAGGAAAATAAGACTAGAATTAATATACAAATCAGAAAAATTGATGGTCAAGTAATCTCTTTGTCAGTGGTGTAAAATTCAGCTAAGGTAAATTAATAAAATACAGTAAAATTGGCAATTGTTTTTTGCATTGACTTATGAAATGTACATTATTCGTTTCTACTTTCTAAGTTAAGGCCTATTTCATCCCAAACTAACCCAGATCTAGTTCATTATGTTTCCAGAAGCACCATTTATAGGTCGGCATTTAATAGTATTTGTTTTGTGACCTAAAAGGGATGCATGCTGTCTGATCACCTCTATAGTTAGATAAGAGAGACAATAGTGATTGAAGCTTCAAGCTAAAAATTGAAGGATTTTATGGCATAATCATGTTCTGATCCATACAAGATGACAACAGCCCAGTTTTCTGTGTAGTACGAATTGATGATATTAATTTAATTATTAGATGCTTACCTATCCAAATACCTTGATTATATATTATTTTTCAGGAATCCCAAGTTTTTTCTTGAAAATGTTAGCCAGAAGGCCTGTGATACTTTCAACTTCCAGTGTCAATTTAGCAATGCCTGTTATTAATTAACCGATTTACATTGTAGTTCAGTCACAGGTCTTTTAACAGATACATTTTAAAGCATAAAATCATGTTTAAATTATTGAAATAACTGAAATCTTAATGAAATATCTGAGTGCAAACCATCAATTGAAAATGATAAATAAAAGTAGTACAAATATCTTTAATTTTGAGATATGGAGGGTTTTCTGTGTTTCTATAGTGTTCCAATTTTATTAACTTTTGCCCCATGTTCTGTTTTCTTTACAACTAAAATAGTAAAATAAAATTTCTAATTTAATTGTCTTATATTGACAGAAGTTCTGAGTGATACTGAATTTTTGGTGTTGATTGAGATTTGCTTTATGTATATGTTCAGTTTTAAAGTTTATTATATATTTAAGTAGAATATGTGTTCTCTAATTGTAGGGTCCATGGTTTTACATATATCCATTGGAACAAACTGTTTAGTTGTGTTATTTATATCTCCTACAATCCACTAATGTCTTTTGCTGCCTGATGTATCAGTTATAAGAAAAGTATATTGAAATCTCCCATTATTGTTGATCTGTGACAATTGCTCTTTCTAATCTCAATTTTACTTTGTATATTCTGGACAATGTTATTACTCACATATGAGTTTGGAATTACTATATTTTTTGCTTATTCCTTCTTTATTGTTTCACAGAAACTTCTTTATTTCCAGTGTGCCTTTTTTGCCTCTCTACAAGTGTCTCACTTTCTTTTGTTCATTGTCATTCTTCATCTTTTTATTTTCAACTTTTCTGTGTCATTGTATTTTAATTGTGTGTCTTGCAAAAGCATAAAATGTAATTTGCAATATCTGTCCTTTACTCGACAAATTTAGTCCCTTTGTAATTATTGGGTCATTGATATATTTTGATTTATGTCTACATTTTATTTTGTGCTATGCTTTTACATTAACTATGCTTCTTGTGCTTTAAAAAAATACTGTTCTCTCTTCTATTTTGAATTTTATTCCCGCAACTAGTACTAAAACAACAGTGAATGCTAAGTAAACATAGAGTAAGGAGGCACTTATTTCTGCTTATAGAAAAAGAATTGTAGCATTGGAGTATATGGGAAGATAGATGAGACATAAATCTGGTGAGATATGCAAAGGCTGTGCTAAAATGCCGTGCCAGGAATTTGGTTTGCATCTTATTTATGTAGGGAAATGGCATCGGCCATTTCATTTTAGAATTATAATTACAATTGTTGGAGAAGAATGAACTGGAATGGGGAGAAATGAGGGGATAAAACTGAGGCTGGTGGGCACGGAGGCCAATTAGAAAATCATTACAATAATCCAAGTGATGAATGATGATGCAGTGGTAGTGAACTTGAAGAGAAACAAATAGATTTGCAATATATTCAGGAGGAAGAGTCAATAGGTCTTAATCACCAATTAGGAATGTGGGGATGAAGTGGAATGGATGACTGTAGGCTTTTGGCTTGGGTGATTTTGTGCATAGCTGAGCCACTAACTAAGAAAAGAATAGGAAATAGCAACAAATTTGAGGACTTCATCTACCTGGGGAACATTTCTCTTATAGATTGTTTTGACAGAATAAGGTATAAGATTATTTAATGAGGTATTTAGATGACAAACTTGCTTGGGAAGAAATATGATAGAACAGAGAGATGATTTCCTAATAAAGAGGGAAAGAATATTCAGAACCCTAAATTTAGGAAAACAGTGTATAGGAGTATTTAGTTATATGAATACATATTAAGAGAGAGGTTTACTAAATAGCATGGACCTAAAGGTTTTGCCAGAGCTTATGAACAGACAAGAATTTGGTTGAACTGTTCTAGATATGTCTTTGAAATGTTATTGTTTTATCAGTTATGAGATGATACATCATGCTTAAAGTGCTGGTTTTAAAATCAAATCTAATTGAAATAATTTAACACAGGTAAATTAATTTTTACAAACAAAAAAGAATTTGTGGTCATTTGGTAATAAACAACTATTTTCTGCTCAGATTGTATCTCAGTCACATTCATTTTTATAAGACTTCTGCCTATGAATAGGATATGTGAGTCACAACTATGGAAAATTAGGCCTCTGAAATGCTGAAATAACACAAAGGGTTGTTTTGCCAAACACTTGACACTAAGCAAGGATGAAAAAGCTGCTTGATGTGCACATCATCTTCTGCTCTTATTCTTGCCACCGTATCTAACAGTTTTGGGAACTGATGATTCTCTCTTAGTATTAATATCAACAGATCTATAGCTGATATCCAGGCAGCTAAATGTCTGTCTTATTCTTGATTGTCTTTTGCATTCAATCCAAGATAAAATATTAAACCTCTTGATTTAATGTCACAAACCAGTAGTACTCACAAAGCTGAATTACAGACTGTCGGCAGGTGGATAATTGCTGAACATTTACAGCTGTTAGTTCACATGGAATTGTTTAGAATTACTATGTTTAACAGTGTAAATGTAGAGCAAGATTTCAAATGCTACTTTAGACAATATTTTTGCACATACCCTTAGAAATTTTTTTTTCCATAAGTTGAGCAAGCAGAAAACTACATAAGCTCTAATTAACTTAAATAAACACATAAGTGATTGACACAAACATGCATTTTTTTTTTTTTTTTTTTTTTTTTTTTTGTAGAGACGGAGTCTTGCTCTGTCACCCAGGCTGAGTACAGTGGTGCGATCTTGACTCACTGCAACCTCTGCCTCCCAGGTTCAAGCAATTATCCTGCCTTAGCCTCCTGAGTAGCAGGGACTACAGGTGCATGCCACCACGCCCGGCTAATTTCTTGTGTATTTTAGTAGAGACAGGGTTTCACCATATTGCCCAGGCTGGTCTCAAACTCCTGAGCTCAGGCAATCTGCCCGTCTCGGCCTCCCAAAGTGCTAGGATTACAGGCGTGCGCCTTTGCGCCCAGTCCAAACATGCATTATTAAAAAAGCTTATCTTTGAGATATATTAATAGCACTCTTGCTCTTTTTACTTTGTTGCACAGCTGCTAAGTTGGATAGATAACTGCTTTGATTCAGGATGCATTAAAATTTTTAATGCATTTGATAACATCTCTAATTATATAATATCAGTCTCCTTGAAACCATTAAACTTCATTTATCAACAGAACTTTGAGATCTACTTGTGCAATGAAGTAGCTTAGGCAATAGAGAGTAAGATGAAACACAGTTCAGTCCTGAGTAGTTTTCAGTCTGGTAGGAGAATATTAAAAAATACATAAATAAGTAGGCAAAATAAAGCATACTAAGTTAATTTACAAGTGCTGTGTTGGATATATTAGTAAGGTAATGTGAAAATAATTTATAAGTTTATAGGATACAATAATGTAATAAACCACTGAATACAATGTCTAATGCAATATCAGTACTCCATAAATATTAGTTCTTATTAGATTTATGAAACAAAGATGGGAGTGTATAATTTCCTGTGTGGATTTCAGGAAGTTTTGTAGCAGCAGTAATGCTTGCATTAGACCCTAAGAATGATTATAAGTTCATCAGGTTAAAGGTGAGTGGGGGAGAGGATTTGAAGATCTTGTAAGCAGAAGGAGCAGTGTGAGCAAAGCTACAAATTAGTGAGACTCAGTCTGAGTGTTAGTAGTCTGGCATGGATAGGTAGCAGATGAGGAAAGAACCTGAACTTAATAAAAAATATAGAGATCTAGACAAGAGCCAGGTAATAATGTTAAGGATTTGTAATTTATCCTGTAAGAATTTTGGTAACCTTTGAAAGGTATTAAACAGGAAGATGTGGGTAATTTTATCTGCTTTGTGTTTTAAAAAGATCACTTGGTGAATGTTTGGAGAATGGATTAAAAGAGGTACATCTAGAAGCAGGGGGTCCGGCTAGCTGACTGCTACCAAGGGTCATGTAGGAGATGACGAGGACTTGAACCAAGGCTATGGCAGTGGGCATGAAGAAGAGGAAACTGGTCAATGTGACATAAAAGGATGAGATCCTGTGTAATTCCCAGGACTTGGTAATCAATTTTATATGAGAAGTAAGAGAGAGGAAAAAGTGTCTTCAATGACACCCAAGGTTCTGTCACAGAGGCCTGGGTGGATGGTGGTTCTATTCACTGAGAGAGAAATACAAAGGAGGAGAGTATGGAAATCATAGGTTATATTTGAGATTATGGAGTATGCAGTATTTCTGTGTCATTCAAGCAATGACACCCAGAGGAATTGGAAACGTGGCTCTGTTGCTCAAGTGACACATCTTGGGTTAGAGATCTAGATTTAGGAGTATTTAGCATATACTAATGAGAAGGAATGAACTCTGGGAAACAGCAGGACAGAAGTAGCAGGAAGATACACCTTGTGGAGAGTTCCATCTTGGCAGTGTGTTGTGGTATTAGCTGAGCCCATGTTTTCCACTTGTTGCATTATGGTTTCCTAGTTTTACATTTCATATTGTAACATTTGGCAGATTTTAAATAACTTGAACAATGTATGGAAATTCTCAAAGGATTGATGTTTTGTAAAACTTCTTTACAATAATTCTTAGATATACAAAGGCCTGCAGCTGTATTCTATAAATAGTATTGTATATAGTGAAATAGTCCTCAGGCTATTCTTTATCTTTTCATAACTTGAAATGTTGAAAATTCTGTTTGGTGGCAAGTCATGATTTTGTCAGCAATTTTCACAGTGTCAGATCTGCCCATCTTGAGAGTAAAGAATTGAAATAATGAATCTTAGGTATCCTTGGTACTTAATGCTATTTTTGTATCATTTGCTATTGTAATATTACTTCAACTGCTTTTTTCGTACTTTAGAAGTTCAGCATGATGTGAAACTAGGAATTGCAGATATTTGGTAATTGAGGGATGAAATAGGAATGTTCTTGTGCTTTTAAAGAGACTCACACTGAGCTTCATTCCATTTATTAAGTGACTTAATTTTTTCCACACTGTACCTAACTTAGAAGCAAATTTTGAAGTTATTAGCTAAAGGTGTGATTAACAAATCCTAAAGGTGTGATTAGGCAAATCCCTTTTTAACTACGTTAAGTGTCTGTATAAAGCTTGGAGAGCGTTTTCCTTTCTTCTTTCTTCTTTCTTTTCATCTTTTCCTTTTAACCACTGGAGTACCTGGGTAGTTGCTCCTTTACATTACTTACTGGCTTTTATACAAGGGACCTGCTATAAGAATATAGTGATGGCAACTCAATTACTACCTGAATGCTACTTATTTCTAGGAGTTTAGCTTGGTTAAGATAGTTTGACCTGGCATGATTAATATTTACAAATGGAGAATTACCTTTTACTTCAGTTTTTATTCAGTCTGTTCACCAAGTTTACATTGTCCTGCTATATCTGGCAATGTACTTGGTGCTATCAGAAGACACACAAAATTAAAACTTTTGCCCAAAGAGCGTAGTCTAAATATTGGGAGAAAGAAGACAAAAATTTGTCTAAGAATAAATCAGATAAGAGTGGTACTATAAAAATTTACCAGAAGAAATTATAAAGCTTAGATGAAGGACATAAAGAAGACCTAACCAAATTTGTGAAACAAAATATATTTATTAGAACACCAGAAGTCATAAATATTTTTATTTTCCCCACATAGTCTAAAATACAGGCTCAATAAAAGATTGAGGTTTTGTCTGTTTTTGTCATTTATGTATCATTAGTGCAAGAGCATAATAGGTGCTCAATAAACATTTGTTGAAGAATGTTATTTGAAAGTTCACTCAAAAATCACATTATAAAACTTGAATGGAACCAGACAAGTTAACTCTAAAATTCGTAGATTCATAGTTGGAAGGAAAAGGGTCCAAAATGATGTTGAAGAAGCCTAATGAAATGACAAGCCTTGTCCTGCCAGAATGCAATAGATTGTTATTTCCAAATAGGATCACAATACTATTTTCCTTCCCAGGTACTTTTTAGCAATGTGACATTGCCACTCCTCCATCAAGAGGTGCAGTCTACTTTACCTTCTTTTAGTCTATTTGTAGGAATAGAATAAGGCAGAGGTGGCTTTGAGTGATGTCTGAGGCTAGACTTTAAGACATCTGAAATTTCTGCCTTTATTTTTTGAAATATTTCTTCTTGTATTCCATCTGTCATGCTTTCCAAAGCTCAAATAGCCACATAGAGATACCCACATGGAGAAAAACAAGGCTTTAGTTGAAAACCCCAGCTGATTTCCCATTTGTCAGCTAGCACTGTGGTAGTCAACCATGCGATTGAGGCCATTTTGGACCTTATGATTGTCTCAGTGCCTGGGCTGATATCCTGGGAAACGGAATTTTATGGTTGCCCATAAAATCATGGAAAATAATGATTTTTTTAAGAAAACCTCCACTGTTTTGTTTTGCAGCGATAAATAACTGAAACATCAATGCAAAAAACTTATAAAGCTATAACAATTAAAGCAGTATAATAATGGTACAGGGATGTAAAAATGATCAAATTGAAGATGATAGAAAGCCTCAAAGTAATCCTCACTCATAAGAGCCTTGTTGTATCACTAAAAAGGCATTAAAATTGAGAAGAAGGAAGGACTAGTGGATTAATTAATAAATGAGAAGTATCCATAAGGAAAAATTAAAATTAGATTCTTGCTTCACATTATGAAAAAATACAAACAACAGATTGATTACAGACTTAAATGTGATCAACAAAATGTTAAAACTGTGATAAGAACATTTAAGAAAATAGTTCTATCACTCTGGGATAAAACATTTTCATCCAAGGCATTAAGCATTAAATGAAAAGACTGATATATTTATTCACTAGAATTTAAATTTCTGTTGCCATTAAAAAAAAGTAAAGGACAAGTCACAAACTGGAAGAATATATTTGTAATGCATAGAACTAGAACTGGCAAGGAATTTTTATTCAGATAAACTAAGAACTCCTAGGAAGAAGAAGGAGGAAGAGGAGTGGAGGAGGAGGAGGAGGAAGAATAATAGGAAAAGGAGAAGGAAGGAGAAGCTCAAAGGAACAACAAATAGGCAAAGGATATAAACAGTTGATTTACAGAAGTGCAAAACCAAAGGACAAATAAACAGGTAAAAAGATGCTTAGCTTCATCGGTGATTAGGGAAATAAAAATTAAATCAATAATAAGATTGCATCTCACAGCCATTAGATGATAAAATTAAAGCATGACAATACATATGTCTAGGAGGTACAGAAACTGAAACTTTCATTCACTGCTGGCTGGAATGTAAATTGACATTAGTTTTTTGGAGAGCAATTTTGGCAACATCTGGTAAGGCTGAGGAAGTCCATATCCTAATTGTTGACGTTCACGAAGATACGTACAAGGATATTTGCTGCAGAGTGACTGGATCAAATCCACCCTGAGACTTATACGGTGAAAGAAGATCCAAGACAGAACACTGAGTGGGGAGGTATGAAGGTTAATGGCCAACAGGAGTGGTGAATAGATGGCAGTCTTTTCTAGAATGAGGTTTCTTTGGTATAAAATAATCATAACTGATTAAATGAAAGTATTTGATAATATTCTGGCATATATACAGAAGAGATTAGAAAACTAGAAAGTATCTTACATGTGATATACTATATGAAGTTTAAACAGCACAGAGTTCTGGCAAATGTTACTAATGATGAATACAATATTTTATTTTCTGGTGCATGCCTGTAATACCACACACTCAGGAGGCTGCGATAGGAGAATCGCTTGAACCCGGGAGGCGGAGGTTGCAGTGAGCTGAGATCGCGCCATTGCACTCCATCCTGGGCAACAAGAGCGAAACTCTGTCTCAATAAATAAATAAATAAAATAAATAAATAAATAAATAAATATGTTTTCACTGAGTCTACAAAATGTTTTTACTTGTTAGTGTTACTTTATAATGTTCAAATATACCCTTTTAAATTACTTCAAAAATCAAAATAAATAGAGATAAAACATGATGGTGTTACCTGTGATTTAGCGTTAATATAATTTTCTGAGATAGGCTATTCATGTTGATAAAATATCCTTTAATTTTAAAAAGGATTATTTTAAATATTATTTCAGAAGAGCAAACTAATTCCTGGACGTTGGCACTCAGAAATATATGTCTTGATAAGTAATGTGCAGATCATTTAAATACCTTCCCTCAAATTATACTAATTTGAAATACGAAAATTTAGAAAACCTGGCATAATTACATTTTTACTTCCCTGAATGTTTGAAAAGTTGGAAAAACTCCAAAGGCTGCTCATGTACAAAACCCCTGTGTTGTGTGTTTTTAGAATATCTGTTCTTCAAGGTCAGAGGTTATTTTCTGAAGGTTCTTCTGCAGGGTATCTTGTAAGACTTGTACCACTAGCAAATACATTTCCATCATTAGCAGATACTTGTATCACCAAAATGTTCAATACATGCCATCATGATTACTCAAAAAGTGTTAAGTGTTCATAGGAATAATGATGCTTTGCTTGCCCTACCATTCAAACGAAATTAACTAGAGTTCTACTTGGGCTACTGAAACTGATATGGTAAAGATGCCCATGATACTAGTGAAATTTTACTTCCTTGAATAGGATATCTGTATTGGTAAAGGACAGCTTTTTGTTACATAATTCAGTTTATGAACATTATCATATAGTGAGACATAAAATTCCAGATTATCCAAATGAATCTCAACAGGTTCAATGTTAGCTTTGCTATAAACATCCATTATCCACGTGGTGTAGAGAAAAGGACACTTATCTGGTCCACACTGGCTCGTAACTTGCTGAGTCATCTTGAGCAATATTTGACCTCTTTATTTCTCAGTTACCTTGAATGCTGAATGTGGGTATTAGACTAGAACTAGATGATTTCTACTTTTTTCCGTGATTCTGTAGGCATCCATGTACCAAAAAAATCTAAATAGGTTCCATCTGCAAACATTCCTGGAATAATATGGTGGTTAGAAATTCCATATGCAAAATATGTTCAATAATGGGTGGGTTGAGCCTCTGTGCATCTTTCTTACTTAAATGGAAACAAGGATGTGGTTAATTCAGAATAGAGAAGAACTGTGGTAGCTTCAATGGATAGTACTACAGTTTCAGAGTCTCTTCACCTGTCCAAAGCACTACAGTGTTGGGTGGCTGCTGTGGATATTGGGAGCAATGGGACACATTGGCCCCACTTCATTACTTTTGCCATGGAAGAGAACCGGACTTGGTTCATGAAGCAGATTCAACGGAGCAAGAGAAGGAATCTGATAACAGCTTACTGATGTCTACTGACAAGCTTGAGTATAAACTCTTAAAGAAAATGAAGACTTCTCCAACCCATCTCATAGTGGGAAGAGCTTCTTATCTGTTTTATGCAAGGATTGTTGTTGCATTTTTCTTTGTATAATATATATGTGCCTGAAAATGTGTGTATAAACTAAGATATTGAGGTGGCTACCTTACATTTTTAATGAAGTTCAATAAATATTTCTTGAACACTAAATGCCAGGAACTGTGTTAAGTCCTACTGCCACTAAATAATCATAGAGTAACTTCCGTTCTTTGAGATCTTCTACTCTAGTGGATAACAAAAGCACTCAAGTGTATTTCCTGGATGAGCTCAGACCAGCAGCCGAGTATGATAATCCTCTGTGCCATGAAAATGGATTTTCTGAGGAAATTCACTCAAAAACCAATCTTGAGGTAAATTCTTTTAACATTTAAATAAGTAGTCTTGTTATGTAAAGACTGTTATGTTAGGTAAGCTATTCACTCATATATAGAAAAAAATCTTTCAGTATGTATATACACATCTCTTTACCCACTCCTTTTGTTTGTTAGCTAACATGGATATTTGAGTTCATACATGTATCAGGCTAATCCCACATGACCAATCATATATGACAACCAAACCATAGTATGGCATCTGCAGCACTCATTTTATTCCACAATGAAATAAAAATGAATTCAGCTATTAAAGTAGTCTAATTTTGTTATACATACAAATACAATCAAGAAGCAAGATTTTGGAACAATATTTTTCAATAAATTTTCCTCTACTACAATGCTTGTTTCTGTGGACTTTTAGGGAATAAGTTGACATATATTAAATATATGAGAACTTTATGCTGTATTCTAAAATAACAGTTGATTAATTCAAGAGTTAAATATTGATCCCTAGGAGGGCCCTCTGCTACAGTCAATGGGAGAAAGAAGAGGAATAAGGTATTGGCATTACCTTCAAAGAGATTTTACTCCAAATTGGATTCTTCATTTCTTGCTGCTAGACGAGAGCCATCCAAGTAAAACAGATACAATTTCCAGGAAATTCAGGAAATTAAAAAAACACATTTTCTTGCTATGAGAGGTAACGAGACTGATAAAGGAGAGGTAGTAAAGGGAATTTTTTTTTAAGTGAGAGGAAACATTGAGGACCAAAGCCCAGGAAGCACCTGGATGTGTAAGGAAGTGAAGAGGAAGATGATCCTTCAGTGAGTAGTGGAGCAAATAGGGGAACCCTGTATATTTAAGTGTGTGTGTGTTGGGGGGTGGTTGGTGGAGAGAAACAGGGAGGAGGGCAGTTTCAGGAGAGAGGTTTATAATGATCTATTGATTGTAGGTATTATTATTAGGAAACAAGAATAAGTAGGAAAAAAATTGCACCCATCTCCTTTCTTCTTAGCTGTGGCCTCATTTTAGTTTCTAGTATTGAGAGGTAACCTAATCAGACTGCAGAATGTTCTGAAAGGTTGTAAACATGAACTGTTGGTTTTGGCAATCAGAAGCACTGACATAACATAGTATATCATAACGAAAATATCAGCTTCTTTACCATGCTATATAAAATACTACATGCTGGTCTAAAAATAGATTTACATTCAGAATAAAATTGTCAAAATGACTGCCAAATAAAAACATACAATACCCAGAAGTTGGAGCTTTTCAATTCAGTAAGAATGACAGAGTTTGTGGAATGTCAGTAAAAGATATATGCTTTAACTTTAGATGAGTATTTGTGTAATAGCTGGAAAATCATTGTATTGGCTTAAATTTTGCTTTGATGGATTTCTACCAAAATCATAATCTCTGTTAAATTAGTAAATTCCAAATGAGGTAAATTCAAACAAACAGAAAACTTAATATAATCTTCTTAATGATCCTATGAGGTAGTATTATTTTGGGGATCCTTTTTAAATCAATGAAGATACTTGAGTTTGAAGATTAGGAAACCTGATCCAAGTTTATGATGCCAGCAAGTTACAAAGGAATTGGAAATCTGAGTTTAGTGTCTGTCTTCAAAGCCTGTGTTCCTTCATGATACTACATAGTCTCTGCCATCCTAAAGAATAATAAATTAATGACAAAAAGACTAAATTATATTAAATAAAGTTTCGATACTAGAGCATATGATTATATTCTAATTACTTATAATTTGGCAACCCACATTTGTTATGATAGAAATGTTTTTAAAAGGCCATTTGAAAATATGAAAACCTGATTTTTTAAAACCTTCTGCATAAAAGGAGTTCCTTTAATTCATTGTAAACTAACTTAAATTGTAAAGCCACTACTTAAATCTTAAATCTGGATCAAAATCCATCTTCATAAAATTTATCCAAATGTAGTTATCATGAGCTAAATTCACAGAAATGAAGTAGTTCATATTTTTTATTTTGCCAGCATCTTACCTTATGTTCATATTCTATGTTTAAAGTGTAATGATAAGTCTTTGAATGGAAAAATGGTGTTCCAAAGTTAACTACACAAAGTTTAAGGACCAGACATTTCCTCAGTGATTCATGGCAATGAGACAGTAGTAAGTGGATGAATTTTCATGGCAATGAGGTAAATAACAAACGGATGAGCCTCTCTTTTTCAGAGTCAACTGGAAAACAAATCAAACAAACAAATAACAAAATCTTTCTGAGCATCTTTGATGGTAAGACCCCAAACCTCAGCATCTCTTGACTCCTGATTCTTTAGCCCTACATTGTATAATCAAGAAATCATTTCACCTCTACCTTCAAATATTAAGTCCACAGACTGTGATCACGTCTCCCATCTCTCATCTGAATCAATGTGATACTCTTTTAGCTGTCTCTCTAATTCTCTCTTGCTCCACTGTTTCACCATGTTGACCAAGCTGTCTCGAACTCCTGGCCTCAAGTGATCTGCCTGCCTCGGCCTCCCAAAGTGTTGGGATTACAGGCATGAGCCACCACGCCCAGCAGTCTTGCTATTTTAATTAATCCAGCAAGTATTTATATCTAACATATACAGACACTGGTTTAATCTCTGGGACATACTGATTAGCTGGACAGGCAAATCTGGAATTTACAGTTAGTTAAACAGATGCACAAACTAAAAAGAAAATATTGCAATAGTAAGTACAATGCAAATAATTAAATGAAGGAATGTGGGGCCGGGCGTGGTGGCTCACTCCTGTAATCCCAGCACTTTAGGAGGCTGAGGCTGGAGGATCATGAGGTCAGGAGATCGAGACTATCCTGGCTAACACGGTGAAACCCCGTCTCTACTAAAAATACAAAAATTAGCTGGGTGTGGTGGTGGGCACCTGTAATCCCAGCTATTGGGGAGGCTGAGGCACGAGAATCACTTGAACCCAGGAGGCGGAGGTTGCAGTGACCTGAGCTCACAGTACTGCACTCCAGCATGGTGATAGAGTGAGACTATGTCTCAACAAACAAACAAACAAACAACAGAAGGAATGTGGGGAATGTGGTAGGAAGTGACTGGGGCAACGCGATTGGGTGCTTGCTGATCATTTCCACCTGCCCCTCCTGGTCTCTTTGCCCTTCTCCACTCTGCTTTCCACTCCAGAAGACCAAACTTTATGGACTGTGTCGTTGGTCTGCCTTACTACTGGCCTCTGGGTGTGTTTGACCAATGGGAACCATCTGCAGAAGATTAGAGAACTAGGGGAGAAGGAGGGCTAGGTATGCTTTCCCCTGGATCCTCCCTGCCAGCTCCACACTGATTGGCAGTATTTTTCTTTATCTAAGGCCAAGTTCTTTTTGGGCAACCTTCTCCTATATTTTCATGTTCTGAGCTGCAGGAACTGTTTCTTCCTTTATTCTTTCATCCTTGGTAAGCAGTCCTCCCTGGTTCTTGTAGTACAGAATTCTGCATTATATCTGCTATCATATTATTAAACTTCATAATAATAAATAATCACTATATTACTATAAATCACCCCTTTACTAAATAAACTATATGAGTACATTATTTGATTTTTACTCACCCATGTTGATAAAGGTGGTAGGAAATACCTCTGTGAAGTATTAGATAATGTTAGTCTCACAGAAGGTAGCCATAAGGAAGATATCTAGGAAGGAACATTCTAGATAATGGAAAAATCTGAGACAAAGCAACAAAGGCAGGGATGAGCTCTGTATGTTTGTAGAACTGAAATATTTTGGCTCAACAGTAGTGAAGAAGGGAGAGGATTGTAGGAAATGAGGGTGGGATCTAAGCAGGTGCCTACCTTGAATTCATGTTCTTGTTGTACTTAAAAAAAGAAAGCATCAAAACAGAGAAAGAAATGTGTATCAGTAAAAAGCAAGATTTTGTGTGGCATGTCTTTACCTAATTCTGTTTATTTGTGAGTTTTGTGAAGGTAAAGGAAAATTACCAAAATAAATTATTTAAATTTTCATTTTCCTTTATTTGTAGCACTTTTCTTAAGTCATTTAAGTATGACTTTAGTCATCAAGTACATACAAGAAAAAAAGCATAAAAGAATGAATAATTAAGAGGATAAAATTTCTGCAGGCTATATTTACTATTTACCCTAATAATATTAAAAGGAATCATGAACGCATTGAGAAGTATTTTGAAGATCAAGTTTATGTATCAGTTTATTTTTTAATCTATCCTCATGGCTTTGTTGTGTTTGTGAGACAAAATGACTTCCTAAGAAACACAGATTTTATTTCCTTAGTGTTCCTTTTAGTAATCACCCTTTCTCTCATATTTACATTTGGTCAATTTTATCTGCTTTTTCTATGCAAGAAAACATTAACTTCTTAGACTTTTAACCTTACTTCTTCTTCTCCCATTTGTTGTATTCACATATTCAGAGTAATGTTTGGTATTCTCTTAGTTTCCCTTTAGCCAGTTTATCAACTATCTTCTGGATTTCTGGTTCTCAATCCTGACAATAAGTGAAATCACATTCTGAAAGAAAGTCATCATTCGCTGAAATATTTTCATTTCTGGTAAATACATTATCTTGACTTAAAAAGTGATTTTTTTCATAGCGGAATAGTGCCTGGCATGTGTTAGGTGCTCAATAACTATTTACTGATGGAAAGACCAGGGGCTCTAGTGTAAACAGATGAGACTTCGCAATGTCACTTACCACATGGCACTCAGGAGATATTTAGCCTTAGCCTCGATTATCATCAACTATAAAATGGAGATAATAATAGTATCTTCGTTTACGGTTGTTCTAAGAATTCAATGGCATAGTGCATGCAAAGGACTTAGCATAGAGCCTATCACCTAGCAAGTGCTAAAACATTAGCTATTATTTTTAACATTAATTATTTTACAACCCTACAATGGTACATTTTTAACAGGTTGTAAATTTTAACAGTAAAATTTTAGCAGAATGCATTTATCCCCCACTTTGCATTTTTTCCTAAAAACTATATCATGGGATAATTTATTTTGCTGTGGAGAAAGACTAAACTATCAATGCTTCCCTTCACCTGAAGTCATTTCTGATGCTGTTGGCATTGGGCCAGAGGTTGAGTGGCAGAACAAACTCCTTATCAGTTTTCTTATTTTTGGTGTTGTACAAAATAAACAACTCATTAAAAACTCCAGTTTAGATGTTACCATGGTTGGGAAGAAGAGGGCAGTAACTACCTATCAAGAACCACAATCACAAATGCAGTCCTTCTGTATTTTATATCCTTTGTCAGGTGGGTTTCTTGTTCCTTTCCTTGTTTGCTCCATCCGGAGATGCCTGGGCAACCGTACAAAACTCACTAGTGCCTAAACACAGACACATTAATTGGGGTTGCCCCTGCTTCAGATACCAGGGAGAGATTTGTTGGCATAATGCACCAGTGTCTTATGCCAGCTCCTGATTCTTTGCTGATGCTGAGATGAGGAACATGGCTGGGAGGGGGCTAGGATGGAATGAAATCTGCGGCAGCCAAAGCCTCCATTTGTCTTTCTGCCAAGTTTGCTAAGCTGTAGACACTGCAGTGTTTTCAAAAATAATAAAAAAATATTTTGCTCATTAACTTTTTAAGTCCTGCTGACTTTGTGAAATCAACTATAGCACATTGTAATTGATTTATGAAATAAAAAACCCCTGCTTGACCAGGAAGTTTGGCAGTCGCTGCTCTCAGCACCCTGCCCTTCTGCTCATTAGTGCACTTCCTTTAGTGCTGCGTGAGCCAAGGGTGCCTTCAGAGCTGGAAGGCTCAAGCCCTCTGCAGACAGTCTGCTTAAGATGTAGCTTGCATTGTCTCCTTGCGGTCTTACGCTTTCTCCCTTTCTTCCTACCAGGTCAGCTGAAAGACTTCAGCTTCTCTCTTAGTGTCCCTAATTTCCTCATAATATCTTATTGGAAAGGCAAGACTCCATTCATACCTGTTTTTGACATTTTAATCTATTTGCTACTTTTCTCTCACCTTTTATTCTTCCTTAACTTGTCTTATTACGTAGCTTATCTTTTGCCATCCAACCTTATCTATTCATTGATCTCTTTTATTCTATTTTATATAACCTCACAAGGTGAACAATTTTTTCTATTTCAATTGTCTTTTCTAATTTCAGTACTTGCTCTTTTATTCTTAAGATAATATTGTATACTTCTTCCTTCCAAAGCCTGCTATAATTATGTTTGTATGCCACCTTTAAAAAACTGAAGTAACTGCTATACACTAGACATTGTCCTGGGTGCTTTACATCAAATTATCTTCTCAAGAAGTGTGTAAGGAATGCATTATCCTTGGTTAGAGGTGAAAAAACTGAGATATAGAGAAGTTAGATAACTTGCTTGAGTCACCCAGCTACTGAGGGGCAGGGCTGGTATTTGAAACTAATTCTGTTTGACTCCACAGCCTGCGTTTCTTTTTTCCAGTACAAAATGATTCCAATTGGCCTCTGTTTTCCTTTAAATGCTTAACTAGCAAAATCTAGCTCTTGGCTGCCCTTAAAGGGGCTTACTGTCTTTAGTGCCATTCTTCCAAATAACTCTGCTGTTCAAACTGCCAGAATGCAAATGTATTTATTTTAAGATCTTGGTCTATGCTAGTATATTGGATGACTTATACTTTTTCACGGAATTCTCATCTATCTAATGTTATGTGTATGGATCCCCTTGCCTCGTCATTACAGGTGACAGAAGTGTTCTCATATTGTCAAAAGTCACCAAGAGCAGTCTCATAACCTAGAAAAATGGACAGATAGTGGAGCCAAATAGGCAGCCTTTGGTAGCTTCCTGTGGATTTCATTTTCTCTTTGTTCTTTTGATGCAACTTTGGGAGCAAGTAAGTGGGAAAATTATAGCACACTGTAGCAGCAGGAAGGTGATGCAATGTGCTCACTTCTTAAGTCGTTGAAGGAACCTGTAGTTTCTCCATACAGGTACTGTATGTTTCAGGTAAGTGCTATGCCATTTTCATAATGCATGAGTTTGCAATGAGTTAATAGGTTCCATCCATTTGAAGTCTCACATAATATTGCAGTAGCATTGGGCATTACTGCCGTTCAATATGTGCAATATTGTACTAAAAATTAACCACAGATGCCATATTAAAACAGCTGCAGATTTAGATTTAGCTACAGAAGGAAGAAAATGTGCTATGGAAGTTGGCCAGAAGCGCAATGGAGATATGCTGTAAATGAGGAGGAGGAGAAAGATATTGAGGTCAAAGTGCCAAAAAAATAGATAGAAATGGAAACAGGAATGGGTAAGTCATATGGTCAGTGGCAATTCAAAGGGACTCAAAATCCAGAATATTGCAGAATGCAGGGTGACTTATGCCTGAGTGAGTTGATGAAGTGTTAAAGTAGGAAGTCTAATCAGAACAATACTTAGAGATATAGATGAAGGTATAAAGAAAACAGCTATAAATGTAATCATTCACTTTTAGGATTCTTAACTGTAGTCAGGATATTGATTTAGGAATAAACTACTAGAAAAACTGGGTGCAGCTGGGCGCGGTGGCTCATATCTGTAATCCCAGCACTTTGGGAGGCCAAGGCAGGAGGATCACATGAGGTCAGGAGTTTGAGACCAGCCTGACCAACATGGAGAAACCTCTCTCTAGTGAAAATACAAAATTAGCCAGGCATGGTGGAGCATGCCTGTAATCCCTACTCCAGAGGCTGAGGCAAGCGAATCGCTTGAACCTGGGAGGTGAAGGTTGGGGTGAGCTGAGATCACACCATTGCACTCCAGCCTGGGCAACAAGAGTGAAACTCTAATAAATAAATAAATAAAAAGGAAAAAAGAAAAACTGTGGATGCTTGAAGTGATCAATGTGTGACAAGAAAGTTCTGGTATACAGGGAGTCATAGCAATTCCAGACCATTACAAAATTCAAGATTATCTCGAACACTCTTGTACATGAAGGCTGTCCTCTGACAATGGACCCTTGTGAGATTGACGATTCCCATTTTGGAGAAAAGTGTTGGAGGGTTCAGTTGGCACAATTTTGTACTGAAAACTGAAGTGACAAGATTTTATTTCAACAGAATTGTGGGCTTGCAAGAATCTCATTAACTCTAGGGCCATCTGCCTCGTTGCTACACATTTGGCTCATTTAATCACAGGTGGGTAGGAAGGTCTCAACAGTTTTGGTTCCCATTCAATTCTGATTTTTGCTTGGGAAACAGAAAAGGCCACTGACAGCTGTGGCAATGCCAGGGTTCTCTTTGCTTTGTGTGAGCCAGAACGTGCCTTCCCTATGTAGTTTGCTGCTAACAGAGCAAGCAGACAGCAATCATTTCCTCGCCCTAGTTATTTTTGTTGACTTGTGGTATACTTGGCTTAGGAGAAGAGACAAGGAACACAGTGGTCTCTAAATTAGTAATTGACTTCATCAGGAGAGGAAAGACTGGTTATTGACTACCATAGGTCAGTTAAAGCACCTGACCTTTACCTATAACTTGTATCTGCCTTCCTGGCTCAGAAATGAAATATAAATGAATTTGATTAGTAACCAGGAAATACAGTTGGTGCTTTACAAGTTATTAGGTACATTCTAGGCCTCTAAACACTTTAGGGAAAAAAGTGTCTCCAGTGCCAATGCATAACCTTGTTTTCCTTCCTCTTCTTTTGAACACAAAAGAATAAAAACGTGATGGAACCACCTGGTGTTCCAACAGTACTTTAGGAAAGCAAAGCAAAGCAAAACAAAACAAAACACAAAACCAGGCTTTTCTGTTGTGTTTTACTTTGTTTTCAGTCTAGTATTTCAAATCCAGGAAATGTCACTTCTTTCAAAGGACCTTTTCTCCATAGAATTAAATTTTGGGAAATTTTGAAAATGCTGTAGTTCTATTATGATAGTGATAAAGTAGATTATAGTTAACATTTATTGGGCACTCAATGTGTGCACAACAGTACTCTGTGTTTTACCTATACAATCTTATTCATCCCCACAAACATCTGTGTTATAAGTTCTGTTTATACTCCCCATTTTACTGATGTGGCAACTGAGGGATAGAATAGTTAACAAATTCTTCCAGGTCGCGTGACCAGAAGTGTGGCAGAGTCATTATCAAGGCCCCCAAGTTAGTACCTGAGTCTGCATCCTGAGCTGAAATTTTCCAGCTTCTGTGATACAGAATTTTATGCCAGAAACTCTTACATTACTAAATTTTTCATTCTTTCTTTTAATATAAAGAGATATAAAATGAGGAAAAGTTCCATAGCTGTGTTCTAATACTGTGAGCAAATTAAAACCCAATTGAATGCTATTTTCACAAATACATATATGCATATCTCACTTTAGAATGAACCAATTCTAAAAGTCGTATTTAAGAAATAGTTATGGCCAGGCACAGCAGCTCATGCCTGTAATCCCAGGACTTTGGGGGGCCTAGGCGGGCAGATAACTTGAGGTCAGGAGTTTGAGACCAGCCTGGCCAACATGGTGAAACTCTGTCTCTACTAAAAACAAAAATTAAATTAGCCAGGTGTGGTGATGGGTGCCTGTAATCCCGGCTACTCAGGAGGCTAAGACAGGAGAATCACTTGAGCCCAGGAAGTAGAGGTTGCAGCGAGCCAAGATCGCACCACTGCACTCCAGCCTGGGTGGCAGAGCGAGACTTATCTCAAAAAAAAAAAAAAAACAAAAAAAGGAAATAGGTATTGACGAGTGCTGTTTAACAAGGGATTTGTTGGTAGTCAAGATGTTATTAATGCTTCCTTCCAAATAAAATTAGGCTTTGTAAAATTTAACATAAAATGCAGTTCATAATAATTCAGGGTATAAGCAATAATTTTAGGACCATATTTGTTTGCATATGTCAAGCCTTGCGTTCGATGCTACTTTTTATTTAATTGAAACTAAAAATCCTTTATAAAATAACCTGTGACAGGTTTAGTAAATTGTATTCCACTGGAAACTTTATGAATTGCAAATTTTTATTTGCTATTTAGAGTTCTTTCAGGCTCATTTTTTTTCTCCTCGCTGTTTTTGAACATACTGTGGTAAGAACACTTAACATTAAGATCTACTTCCCTAAAAATATTGAGAACACCAATAAAACCCCTTATGTATATATATATATTTGTTTTTTTTTTTTTTTTTTTTTTTGAGATGGAGTCTCACTCTGTCGTCCAGGCTGGAGTGCAGTGACGTGATCTCGGCTCACTGCAACCTCTGCCTCCCAGGTTCAAGTGATCCTCTTGCCTCAGCCTCCTGAGTAGCTGGGACTACAGGTGCCCAGAACCACATCCAGCTAATTTTTTGTATTTTTAGTAGAGACGGGGTTTCACCATGTTGGCCAGGATGGTCTCGATCTCTTGACTTTGTGATCCACCTGCCTCGGCTTCCCAAAGTGCTAGGATTACAGGCGTAAGCCACCGTGCCCAGCCGACTTTTATATATTCTATCCATTATAGGTCCTTTAAACAAATCTTGCCATTTCAAGCCTTCATCTATTTCCTCATTGATTTATATTAGGTGATTATTTTAGACAATGGAACTATCAACCATTGGCTAATTCTCCTGGAAGCATTTGGACATATAAAATTACATTGATTTTCACCTGAAATTCCCAATAAACTCTCCCATACTAGAAATTTAAATTTTTATTCATTTCAGTAACCAGATGATAAACACATCAAAGTAGTTCTTTGGAAAGCAGTCACTGCCTTTAAACAAAAGGAAGAGCAAAATGAAAACAGAGGCCTGTGATTTGTTATAAATTTTGCTATTAAAATCATCATTTACATGAAATTTAAAGACTTTAGATGAAATGAATAAGGAGAGAAAGGCACTGAGTTCAGAGAGTAAATTTGTATTGATGAAGAAAGTAGATAGATCAGTGAGGCAGAAAAGTCATGAAAATAAGATAAGAAAAGCAAGTTTGATTAGCATTGAAAAGGGCCAAAAATGCCAAACTTGGGAATGTGACCATTTTTCTTTAGGGAAGTCACTGTAGATTTTAGGAAGAGATGATGTCATTATAGTTATATTATATGAAGACATCTTTCAACACTTTGTAGGGTAGGCTAGTAATGAGGATATTGGAGTAATCTATAGAAAAAGAGATGAAGGCAAGAATAGAAGTGGTGGTGAGAAAAATGGAAAGGTCATGTGGCTTCCAGAGTTGGGAGGATGTTTGACACGTTTTTGTTTATCTGAAATGTTCTCTACTTTTTCTGCCTTGCCAGTTCCTTAATTTCAGGTCTCAGCTGAAATATCCCTTTTATAAGGGTATCATCCCTGATTCCATATATTAATGCCGCCATTCCATTTCTATGCTCTCCAACACTGTTTCTCACCTTGCAGTATTAGAAATACTTATAATTATTTCATGAGTTATGTTAAATTATTTTTAAAGTCATTCTTACCAGACTTTATGTTTTACAAGGGCAGGGACAATGTTTGTTTTATTAATACAACACTACTAGCACCTCACAGTAAGTATTCAACAAAATTTTGTGGACTAACTGACCTATTATTGGGCCTTTGCTGACTTGTTCAATATACAGGGAAATTACAGAGGGCAAGTTGGTAGAAAAGAGTCAACTCTGGTTTTTAACTGCAGTAGCATGTTAAGCAGTTATTGGTCTATAATTTATGCTTTTGAATAAATGACTTTTATATATTTTCCTATAAGGAGGTATTGATATACTGATTGAAGAAGACCAAGATTTTTGGTCAGATAGAAAATGACAAGTCTTAATGGAGTCTAAAATACCAAAATATCATGTGTTAACTTAGAAAAACAGACAGAGAGGAGTACTAAATACAGGAAACAGACAAGAATAAAGAGCAGAAATACTGTGTCCATTCTGCAGATAGGGCAAACCAGATAAACTTGCGGATGAACCAGCTCAATGCCACGACTAATCCTGAAAAGTTATACACAAACCACTAAACCAAGCATGACAATCATAGACTCATAGAATTGGATAGTGTGAGAGAAGTCAAACACAGACCGCTTCCCAACTCTCAATCTGATTTGCAATATCCAGCCAAATAGTTGCCAAGCTTTTCTTGAAATCCTCAGGAAAGGGAAACCTTTCCAGCTTCTTTTTACTTACACCAATAGCTGCTGATTCAGAAGCCAATCTGAACAGGGAACATTTAATCAAATCTTAACTAAGTCAAGTACATCCTTACCTATAATGCTTAGGCATCTACTTTAATACTTTTCAAAAGACAGCAGTATGCATGTTGTTCATACTACTCACGGATAGTACTTATTACTACTAATTATATGTGAATACCTTCATTAGAAAATAGGAGAGCTGTGTATTTTCTAAGTGTTCCTTCTTATCAAATAAATCAGTTCTTGAGCTAGCTATCAATTGCAGAATCACATCATAATTTTCTTAGATTGAAGCAGGCTTTTTGAAATGATGAAATGCCGGTTTTAAATGGGACTAAAGAACAACCCTTTTGGTCAGCTACAAAATGGCAAGTCTTAATGGAGTCTAAAATACCAGATTACTCATCTCCTCTTCATCAAGAGCTACCTTTGATTCCAGGCCTATTGTTTCAGAATTGCATTTGTGGATTTTAGACCTATTCTTGACTCAGAACTTGTCCTGACCTGGACTGGAATACTTTTTTTCCTTAAAAAAAAAGTATTATTAAGAATGCTTAGAATTCAATATGAAGAAAAACAACTCAATTAAATATAGATAAAAGTCTTCAACAGACACTTCAGAAAAAAATATACAAATGGTTGGTAAGCACATGAAAAGATGCACAATGTCATTAGTCATTAGGGAAATTAAAAATAAAACCACAATGAGAATATGACTTCCTGATCATTAAAATGACAAAACAAAAACAAAACATCACATATTAAATGTTGTATTAGTAGATAATATGAACCAATGAAACTCTTATACATTACTGATGGGAATGTGAAATGGAATAACCACATTGAAGAACAGTTTAGGAGATTCTTTAAAAAGGTAAGCATTTATCTACACTACGAACCAGCAATTGCAATTCTACATATTTACCCAGGAGAAATAAAAACATATGTTGGTGAATGACTTGTATATAAATGTTTACATCAGTTTAATTCACAGCTGGAGGCAACCTAAATGTCCATCAACACCAACAGGTGAATGTGTAAAGTGTGCTGTATAGGAATACACAGGGGAGTATTACTCAGCAATTAAAATGAATGAACTGCTAAGAAGTACTTTTTTTAGATTACTCCTTTCTTCTTAAGAAACAATGTATTCTCCAGCCTATGTCACTAGAAGCTCTGCGTCAGAAGTAGGACTAAACTTTTATTGAGCAAAAGAAAGCAAGAAACAAAAACCTACATTGAATGATTTCATTTGTATCAAGCTCGAAATCAGGCAAAATTGTGGTAATAAAGACAGATCAGTGGCTATCTGGTAGGGCATAAGGAGATTGACTACAGAGAGACGCAGGGCAACTTTTTTGGTGATAGAAATTTTCTTATATCTTGATTTGTGTGGTGGTTATACTGGTGTATGTATACAGTTGTTAAAACCTATTAAACCATATACTTTAAGTCTGTGCATTTTGTTTTATGAAAATTATACTTCAATAACTTTGATTAAAATTAAAGAAATAAGGCTGGGCATGGTGGTTCACGCCTGTAATCCCAGCACTTTGGGAGGCCGCAGGGGGTAAATCATGATGTCAGGAGTTCAAAACCAACTGGGCCGACATGGTGAAACCCCGCCTCTACTAAAAATACAAGAAATTAG
Organism: Rhinopithecus bieti; assembly: GCF_001698545.2. NCBI lineage: Eukaryota > Metazoa > Chordata > Mammalia > Primates > Cercopithecidae > Rhinopithecus > Rhinopithecus bieti. Next base: position 670,849 of record NW_016806443.1, read on the forward strand.
CTGGATGTGGTGGTGGGCACCTGTAATCCCACCTACTCAGGAGGCTGAGGCAGCAGAATCACTTGAACCCGAGAGGCAGAGGTTGCAGTGAGCTGAGATTGCGCCACTGCACTCCAGCCTGGGTGACAGTGCGAGACTCCATCTCGAAAGAAATAAGTAATTTAATAGTCTAACAAAATTATTTGAGAGTATATTTAATTTACACAAGAGAATTTAGCACTTTAAAATATAAATTATATGTTGCTAATTATAAATGAGAATGTTACTAAAACAAACTTAGAAGAGCAGACTTAAAAGGCTTCTATATAGCATTACTTGGTTACCAACAATTTAGTTACTATGAAATTAATGCTTCCAAGCTTACAGATACTTTATTGTTCAATTTAGTTCAGATTGTTCTTGTCATTTGTTAATAAAAATTATTGAGAATTCATTGTAATATTGATGTCAGCATCATATCAAAATGTAGAAAGTCCTAGTACAACGAATATTATGAAATTTTCTTCTAATTGTCAATTTTCTTTTTCAAAACTTACACATTATAATCTTTACTCAATACTGTTTTACTTCAATTGGAAACTGACATTTTTGATATTTATAAGAGATTTTAAGTTGTTTTTCATAAATACATAGATTACCAGAATATGAAATCAGTTTGAACAATTAGAAAAAGAACTGTTCACTTGATCTTAGCCAAAAGGCTGAGAAGCAATAAAAAAGAACCATCTTTAACCCTCCTCAAATATATTACTAGTATAGCATATTTTGTAAACGTGATTTAAAACTGCTTGTGGTTGACTTAGTTTTTAATACTGACATTTCTGAAATGTTATTTCTCTCTACTGTATTTATTTTCCTACTTTTTCATCTGTGAAACATGTCAATTTGGTGAAACCCCATCTCTATTAAAAATACAAAAAAATAGCTGTGTGTGGTGGTGAGCACCTGTAATTCCAGCTACTTAGGAGGCTGAGGTACAAGAATCGCTTGAACCCAGGAGATGGAGGTTGCAGTGAGCCAAGATCGCACCACTGCACTCCAGCCTGGGTGACAGAGCCAGACTACCTTTCAAAAAAAAAAAAAAAAAAAAAATTCTGTTTGACAGAACCTTTAAACTGTATCTATATAAAGCTTTTAATATTATGGGTTTGCTTATGTTCATGTCTTACTTAGAAAAAGCAATTTATGAAATAAGTTTTTATCAACTGAAGTAATAAAAGAATCTGGATGGCCCTGTTAATGCCAAAGTTAACTATTCTCTGAAAGCAAATGGACCAAAAATACCATTTATGCTGAAGTAAGGGGAAAATAATGATTTTTTAAGTTAAATAAAATGTATTCTGCAGGGCACAGTGGTGCGTGCCTTAGGCCCGGCTACTCAAGAGGCTGAGGCAGGAGGACTGCTTGAGCCCAGGAGTTTGAGGCAAGCCTGGGCAACATAGAAAAACCTCATTTCATCTCTAAAAAAATGTATTCTATGATGCTGTATATAGTATAATAAATTTTGAGTTGATCATGTCATGTGGTTAAAGGAGTTGAACTCTGAAGCCGAGTAATGAAAAAGGGAGAAAAGTTTACCCTATGAGAGAAAGAAATGTTTGTTCATTATGGTGGAACTGGAAAACCACACTAAATTGACTATATGTTGTTAATTTGAGAAGGCAATATTCTATCATAAGGAGTAGGTGTGCAATGGCAACAGTGAACGAAGTTTAAAAGCTCAGTTGAGTGTAGAGTTCAAGATATTATAAAGACTGTTAAAGATCATAGATTCAAGGATAATGAGGAAAATTTTCAAGAGTCTTGGTAGTTAAATAGAGAAAATTTAATTTTCATTTCCTGAAACAAATATTACAGAATGGAATATACTGAAGTACATTAGCATGTTTCAAAAAAAAGAATATGCTTTGACCTTCTTGGAAAAAAATGATTTTGGCTGAGAAATGAGAAATATTAAAGAGAAAAACCGATTGTTAATTTATAATAATAGTAGAGATGACAGGGTCTCTTGTAATTAAAATAAATGATGTTTATGGTATATTTTCTCTTTGTTGGGCACTATTGCCAGGAATTACTTGCAAATTCAGTGAGGTGGAAGTGGTTTATACCCTTACCTGTTCTTACCAACACAGTTAGAATGATGACATTTGTCATTTATTGAGTGCTTACTCTAAGTGGGCACTCTACTAGGTGCATTACATAAAGTAATTCTCATAGTAAAGGAACGAATTACACTCCTGGTTTTATAGGCTTAAAGAAGATGAAAACTGGCACAAAGCCATACAAATTATAAAGAGTACAAATGGGATTTAAGCACAATCTTATGCTTATTCTGAGTACAATTGGGATTTAAGCACAGTCTTATGCTTATTCCAACACCATTTATTTATGTATTTATTTATGTATTTATGTATGTATGTATGTATGTATGTATGTATGTATGTATGTATGTATTTTGAGATGGAGTCTCACTCTATTGCCCAGGCAGGAGTGCAGTGGCATGATCTCGGCTCACTGCATCCTCTGCCTCCCAGGTTCAAGCAATTCTCCTGCCTCAGCCTCCTGAGTAGCTGGGATTACAGGCGTGCACCAGCATGCCCAGCTAATTTTTATAATTTTAGTAGAGAAGGGGTTTCACCATGCTGGTCAGGCTGGTCTGAAACTCCTGACCTCGTGATCCGCCTGCCTCAGTCTCCCAAAGTGCTGGGATTACAGGCGTGAGCCACCGTACCCAGTCTTTTTTTTTTTAACTTCACTATCCTACCTCATTGCTGCCCAATGTAATTAAAGTCCAAATTGATACATTTTCATTTTTTTTTTCCTTTAAGATGATGGAAAGGGGAAAAAGCAAATAATGCAAATACTCATAGAAAGGCAAATAAACTTGAAAAGAAGAAAGGAAAGGAAACAACTGAAATCCTGGCTTGATTAATAGATATCTTTCTGTTTCACTCAGTTGAGGGAATTTTCTGGCTTGAACATTGAGAATTCTTGAGATCTGTATTATCTTGAAAAACAGAAGGACTATCAAGAGGAAATAATACACAGAGGATGGTGTTACCATGTATATACTGTCTCTTTTTTGGTAGAATTCAAATATCATTTGGGCAATCATTTGTTATCTTTTGAGATAGTTCTGCCTGGAGATAAGGAAAGGAAAGATTTTTGGCTTTCTAAGATATCATTTTGGGGCTTTGTGAAAATAGTGTCATTATGTAGATGCAGATTTTCTGGTTATGTTTCATGGATATTTGAGGTCACAGTCATCTGTTAATTTCTATACCTCCCTCTTTGAAATGTATTTTCTTGGCATTATTTGAATTTATGTAAAAATAAGTAGATGATAAAAATTTCCCTAATAGAAGAGTTGTTTCCCTGCCCCCAAGAATATAGACCTTTTGTGGAGTATTTCTGGCTACCAGTTACCTCACTGAACTCAAATGTAATATTACCATGACTGTCTAGGAAGGAAAGAATAATTGTTACATATCTGCTGTATATAGAGAAGCAGTTGACTCATGTGTGCAGGAAATATATGGATGACTTCCTAAGAGATAGTGCTGTGAAAACCAAAGCAAAAACTCACAAAATACAACAGAGTAACTGTAAAGAAATCCCAATAGCCATCCTTATGACTGACAGACTATAAACTTTTGTGGATGCTTGAATCTAATACCTACTTACAACATCTGACCCTGCTTTAGTTTAGAGCTCCTAACTTTCATGTAATCAAAGTGTCTGTATTTTTGTGTGGGTTTAAAGATGTGGCTGTCCATGAGTGCCCCAGGAATTATTACAGGTAACAATGATTTTGCAGTTGTTGAGATAGGTGCCACTCATTAAACCTATGGAAGTAGCCTTGACTCCAAGTCAGTTCTAGCCGTATAGTATTTTGTAATAATACTGTGGGAGAAATCTTTGAGTTAGGTCAGTACTGTTACTGTCATGTTCATGTAGTAATCTTGAGGTTCATAAACTTTCATGCTGTTTCACTAAGATGTTTCTGATAGGAGTTACAGATGCTATCCATGGTGTGGAAATATAGAGGGTCTCTAGGGTCAGGAAGCCTTATGAATGTTGTGAGAGGCAGCTTTTCTCCTCTAATGTGAGACAGCTCACACGAAAGAAATACAAATAGTTAATAAACAATAAAAATATATTCAGTCTCACCAGCAATCAAGTTTGAATTCTATCAGCTTTGACCTATCAAATTGTAAAAGAGATCTAAAATTTCTAGTTCGAAGTATCATGGAATAAAAATCTTCATAACCACTGGGAGCAGTTACAATACAAATTATCATGAAAACAGTGTGGCGTTATGGATCAAAAATGCTAAATCTGTCCTTTGGATGCATCAATTTGGCATATAAAAATGTATCCCTAGGAAATAATCCAAGATACCATCCAAATTTTATGGATAAAGCTGCTTAAAATTTTCTCCCCAACTTTTTGGTATTATACATTATTCAAATGTGCATCATTGATAGCATAATAATTCAATTATTGCACATTCATTTTATGGAATAATATGAAGCCATTAAAACTCATGATTTTGAAGAAGTTTTAATGACATGGAAATGCTCACAATGTAATGATAAGTTATAAAAATAAGACATAAAATTGATATACAGTATCATTTCACATTTGTAAATATCATTGCCTGTGCATAGATGTATGAATGTTTGCTGGTGGTTTTATCTGTCTATTAATGTTATGTTACATTTTCTTATAATACTTGATTTTTAAAAATATTCTGCAATGATTATATTTGCTTTTGCAGTCAGAAAATAAAGCGATGGATGTTATTTTAAAATAAATAGCTCACAAAGTAAATATATGTATTTATATATAATATATATAACAATATTTATTTATTTGTTTATTTTGAGATGGTGTCTCACTCTGTTGCCCAGGCTGGAGTGCAGTAGTGTGTTCTCAGCTCACTGGAACCTCCACTTCCTGGGTTCAAGATATTCTCCTGCCTCAGTCTCCCCAGTAGCTAGGATTACAGGCACATGCCACCACACCTGGCTAATTTTTGTATTTTTAGTAGAGATTGGGTTTCACCATGTTGGCCACACTCGTCTTGAACTCCTGACCTCAAGTGATCTGCCCACCTTGGCCTCCCAAAGTGCTGGGATTACAGGTGTAAGCCACCATGCTCAGCCAAAAATATTTATTTAAATTTAACCTATTAAAAATGAACTTTTAGACTCAATATGGTGCTGTATACCCAGTTTCATAGTCACTTATTTATTCTTCTTTTAATGAATGTGTATTGTCTTTTCTGTGTTAGGTGCTATTTTAGGCACTGAGGAGACAACCTTTTTGTTTGCGGAAACTCCTGAATCCAATATCGCTTCTAACCACATTTTTTTTCAGATGTATCAACTTTCTTCATATCCATATTCTTCACTTTGTCTTTCCTAAATGTGGTTCTGGAATTGCATTTTCTCTAGTTTATATTCATTTTGTCTCTTTTTCTTAGTTTCTTTCCCTAAATGTCAAACTAATATGTATACATATCTATTTTCGATGTATCATATATATAGATATATCATATTCATTTCTATATATACTGTAAAACAGTGTCTGATATTCCTTACTTGCCATACTGTAGAATCAAACTGCCTCTTGGTATTGTTCTGGAAACTGTTTTAAAAAAATAAAACTACACCAAAATCCACAGCCAGCAACATACTCTTATTTGATGATGGTAGAGATGGTATTTTGATCTAGAGTAATTCTAATAAATTCCATGGATTTTGTTGGCAAGTTTTTTCTAGAAACAGATTGGATCTTTCAAGCTCAGCAGTCATAGGGCAAAGAACTGCTTCCAAGTGGTAGCTTCATGCTCAGAGTATAAATTTCTTTGCCTTTAGTATAGACTTACACTTTTATATAAAGAGGACAAATCGAATTCAGTAGCTGTTAAAAAACCCATTCATCAAAAAGCATTCCTAAATGTTTGAAACACACTGAATCCTAAATTTTATTACTATTCAATAGTACAATGACTTCCTCCCTTCTAAGAACCTATTAACTACTCATTGTTGTAGAATTGAACCTTTCGAGGGGGTATATTATTTTTTAACAGGATTTTGTGAAACGTAATGATAAATTAAATCTACTAAACAGATTATTTTTCTCACTGGCACTCTTATCTTTATGTTTCACACCTCAGAATATTCTCAAGACTTCATGTTTAGAATCTTGATTTTTAAAAATTCTCAATAAATGTTAGAAAATGTGTCAGTTTTTATTTGATCTGGGAAAATTATTTTAATGGACTGTTTTACATAGTCCTGCCTCATAGGGTTGTATCATTGGTATACTGCTTAAAGGTGTGTCCAGGGTGCAGATGTAAGTAGTGGTTGAAATCTTATAGTGCTGAGGGAAAGATGTCATTTTCCAATGCAGTTAACCAGATGGGACCATTATTGATTAATTCACTGTAATTCATATGCATGCTATGTGTATATATATATTCATGTGTGTATATATATGTATATATGTATATCTACATGTATCTACATATATATCTATATATCTGTCTATATCTATATCCATATGTATATCTATACCTATATCTATATCTATCCACTAGCAGATGACCTGGTGTTATATAAGACAATGTTTTAATTGTTAACAAATGGAAGGTCATGGTTTCTGTCAAGGCTAATGTATACTTGTATGTGCATGTACACATAAGAAAAATCTCACATTTCCAGAAAAATAATCTATTTTGTGCTATAACCATTGTTTCATTAGCAGAACTATCAACGTTTCTAATGGAGTGTTAATAATCACCTGCTTACAGTGGTACGATGTTCTATGTTATACTTAATATTTCTTTTTGCTCTATGAACTTATATTTTAAGAAAATTGCAGTAGCATATATAAAATGTAAGACAGGCCATGACATCCAAATACAAAAATTTCTCTTCTAATATTCCCGTTTAGTTGAATATGAAAAGGGGAATGAATTCAGGAAAGTATAGGAAAAGCTACTAAACATGCCTTAAATAAGCTATAGTTCTGTGTTGGGTAACACAGCAATGTGGAGATGTGAGAGCACACTGATTCAGGTTGTTTTTTTCCATATTTATTTTCTTTTTACATATTTAGAACCCTGCTAAGTTCTAAATATGATTTGCCTATCAGTGATCACCCCAAAACTTGTGGTTTTTATTCTTATGTGAATGTTTGTAGAAGAACATCTTTTTTGGTTAATTGTAACCCCTGCTTCCCTCCCAGTAAATTAGGTGTATGATCTATTAAATTTTTAACACTAAAACTGAACCACAGCTGGCTATGTTAAAAAGCTTCTTTGAATCCGATAGCTCATTTTAAGCTATTTCTTTGAATAATCTGAAAGGTATTTCCTGAAAAAAAAATATATTACATAGCTGAGTTAATCTAGCCGCATGTTAATTCTTTAAAACAATAAATAATTATATGACATTTGGTTATTTTAAAAGTAATGACATCAAATAAATTAATTTTCATTTCATTATACAAAGTCTTTTAGGATTAGTTAGATGATGCTAAAATTCTGTACATCAAAATGAGAAAAGACTTATTTACTTAAAAGATTAATTAAATTGGCTACACATAATTTAAAAGGAACTTATTTTCCTAAATTCTGACAAAAATAGGTAAAATTGTTTTCATTTACTAATGCCAATGGTTAAAATATGTAACATTTATTGTAGTCTGTCAGAAGCTTCACTTTTTCTCAAAACGGCACTGTAAAATAATAACTATTGCTATCCCAATTTTACAAATTAGGAAACTGAGGTACAGGCCTCTCAAGTAATATGTCAAAGTGAAGGAAACAAAAGACTTAAATCTTAAGTCCTCACTGCAGTTCTATACTCTGCCTTTACAGTACTGAGCTACATTAATTTCAGGCCCCTCTCCAGACTTACATAGTGCTTATAGAGCAAACAACAGGCTTTGGAAATTGCCAAGGAGGATGGATTTCTCTCAAAATTGTTTTATAACCATAAGAAGGCACATTTCAGGAAATTGTTATTTTCACTTAACATAGAAAAAAAATCTGCATGCTGAAAGTACTGTTCTGCCCTCCTGTATCAAGTATCCTTTGAAACATACGCAGCCTTTGACTGAGCAAAGAAATAAAAGATGGAAGGAAGAGAGAAAAATTCAGGGAAAGGCTTTGTTACAGTTTTGCTTTGGGACAACCAGTAACCCTTTTCTCTACATGGAAGTTCGTTAGACATTTTGGGAACTGTTTTTTTGTTTTTTGTTTTGTTTTGAGACGGAGTCTCACTCTGTCATCAGGCTGGAGTGCGGTGGTGCGATCTCAGCTCACTGCAACCTCCACCTCCCCGGTTCAAGCGATTCCCCTGCCTCAGCCTCCCGCGTAGCTGGGATTACAGGCGCGTGCCACCACGCCCGGCTAATTTTTGTATTTTTAGTAGAGACAGGGTTTCACCATGTTGGCCAAGATGGTCTTGATCTCTTGACCTCATGATCCACCCACCTTGGCCTCCCAAAGTGTTGAGATTATAGGCATGAGCCACCATGCCCAACTAAAAACAACAACAACAACAACAACAACAACAAAAGAACAGCTTTTTAAACACAACCCAGAGGAGACTAGTACCTAAATCCAGGGCATTGTCTGCCTCGCACCGTGGCTCCCAGCTGTCTTTTTGACATGGGACAAAGAACAGGGCTTGACCCACGGTTGACACTCACAGAGTGGAAGCCAGCAGAGTGAAGGCAGGAAGTTTTAGAAGGGAAATATTTGCTTGTTTGCTTTAATTCAAGAGTGGAATGTGGCAATCTTATTGCAGAATTCATCTTATTTTATTTCTTTTTAATAGCTTTAAATTTTCTATTATTCCAAAATGTAACCTTTGTGTAAAATGTTTCTAAACACAGGTTTTTTTACATTAGTCAGGTTTAATTTTGAGCTGTGACTTGAACTTGACTTTTCTGTGAGCGGTGAAGCTCAGCCCTTGCAAAGCTGGATGGGTTTGCGGTCTACATCTCATCTGCTTTATCTCCTCCCTTTTCCCTCCTACTCCCATGCTGCCTTATCAGTTTTAGGGAAGGATCATGAATTCTATAAGAGAAGAAAACCAAGTGCAGGCTATAGGGATAATTGGTGACTCAGTCCTGTGATGGTCATCAAAGGGGTCAGTTCCTCCGAAGTGAATCAACCATCACCTGACAGACACATTTAATATTTAAGTGTAATGATGAAAGTGCCCAAGAGCCCCACTGGGTCTAAAGTGAGGTTTCTCCCAGACTGAGCACATTCCTTAGGAAATAGGAATCCTGGTCCCCAATTTATGAATATTTACAATTGCTATCAGCTGATGAACATTTTATCTATTTTCTTGCCTTCTCCCAAGACAAGACTTTTGTGCCAGTTTAAAAATATATATAATTTTAAAGTATGAGAGAAACAAGGTAGAGTGATTTATGAAAAAGCACACTGCTTCTGAGTCTATCTTCCCTACGAGTTTAAACATCTAGATTGAAATGCAGAAAGAAAGAAAAAAAAAGACCTGCTCTTCAATGTAGAATTCTCATACTTTAAATGTCTAAAGAAAGAGAAGAATGTTTGTGCTGAATTCCAAAGCGGTGTGACAAAGTTTTTCCTACAAAGTTACTGTGGACAGAAATTGATGTCTGGCTGGGTGCAGTGGCTCACGCCTGTAATCCCAGCACTTTGAGAGGCTGAGGTGGGCGGATCATGAGGTCAGGAGATCGAGACCATCCTGGTCAACATGGTGAAACTCCATCGCTACTAAAAATAAAATACAAAAATTAGCTGGGCATGGTGGTGCATGCCTGTAAACCCAGGCACTCGGGAGGCTGAGACAGAATTGCTTGTTTGAACCCGGGAGTTGGAGGTTGCAGTGAATCGAGATTGCGCCACTGTACTCCAGCCTGGCCACAGAGCGAGACTCCATCTAAAAAAAAAAAAAAAAAAAAAATTGATGTCTATGCACTGATAAAAACAACAAATCCTTGAGAATGGGGCAATGCAACTTTCTAGCCCAAATTTTGCTCAGCTTTGTCACCTTCCATTTCAGATGATAATGTCTCACCCTGCTCTTTCTCGTGAATAGAGTCTTGGTCTCCTTCTGTTTTGGAACCTGTTTTCTAGATGCCATCTATACCTTACCCTGAAAAGGGATCTAAATATCACTTTTGTGGGAACTGTCAGGGTTAGGGTGAACCCAGTAAACCTCTCTACCCAAACTACCACTGCAGCTGACTGCAGTTCATCTGATCACACTCTTTCCGATCCTGTTCTTATATTTGACCATTTTTAAGTAACTATTATTTGCCCACATCTACTTGGAAAGTAATCGGCTTATCAAGAGGAATAATGAAAGGAACATCTTTTTCAAGTGCCTAGGAACTTTGTGCATATAATTTCATTTAAGATGCATTAATCATATAATCACATTTTCCATACTACAAACAAATAACTGAAGCTTCTAGAGGTAAATAATTTCCCAGTGCTACACAGCTCACAAGTTGCAGAGGTGGAGTTCAAAGCTAAGTCTGTTTGTGTCAAAGTGCTTGCTCTTCCCTGGCATAACGAAGTACCTCTTAGTGGATGCACTGTCCCATGTGGTTGTCAGCCACTAGTTAGTTTTTACAGTATATCTATAGCAAATACTGTAAGCACTAGCTTTGTTTTATTTCAAGCATCACATTTAAAATAATTTTGGTTAATTTACAGAGTGTGATATGATTTTGGCAAATAGAAGTATGTGTGAGTTTTACTGCAATGGATAAATGTGATAGACTACCCGGAAGATGAGATTCCAAAGAACCCCTTCATTCATTCATTCATTCAGTCAGTCAGTCGACAACTACTTATTGAATTCCTGCCTTATGCCAGACACTGCGGAGAGATCTGTGAACATACCAGACAAAAATCTCAGCCTTTATGGTATGTATTGTTGGGCAAGACAGATAAACAAATAAATAAAATAAGTACTATATTATACGGCAATAATTGTTTTGGAGAACAATAAAACAAGGAGAAGAAATTTTAAAAGCCATTTTAAGTAGGGGGTATCATGAAGGCCTTACTGAAGGGACATTTGAATAAAGACTTAGAGGAGGTGGGCCAGGGACGGTGGCTCATGCCTGTAATCCCAGCACTTTGGGAGGCCAAGGCAGGCAGATCACAAGATCAGGAGATCGAGACATCCTGGCCAACATGGTGAAACCCCATATGTACTAAAAATAGAATAAAAATTAGCTGGGTGTGGTGGCACATGCCTGTAATCCCAGCTACTCAGGAGGCTGAGGCAGGAGAATCACTTGAACCCGGGAGATGGAGATTGCAGTGAGCAGAGATCACACCACTGCACTGCAGCCTGGTAACAGAGTCAGACTCCATCTCAAAAACAAAACAAAACAAAACAAAAGACAAAACAAAAAAAAAACTTAGAGGAGGCGAGGAGGCAGACATTTGGGGAGAGAGTATTGTAGGCAGAAGGAGTGCAAGTATGGAGACCATGAGGAAGTTCTCTTCCTGTAATAAGCCAAAGAGAGACTAGTGGGTGATAAGGTCAGTGAGAAAATGTACATTGTATGAAATTCTGTTAGGCCTTGAGGCATTGTAATTACTTTGCCTTTCATGATGAAGCAATGGGGGAAGCCATTAGAGGGTTTTGAACAGGAAAGTGACTGCTATGAGTTATGTTTTAAATGATCACTCTAGCCCACATTTTGAGATGATGTGAAGGTGGAAGCCTTACTTCAATAAACCAAGACAGGAATAATGGTGGCTTAAACCAGAGTGGTGTAATATGGTTAGTAAAATGAGAGACTCAAGTTATATTTAGAGTGTGGAGTCTTCTAATCATAGAATCTAGTGATGAGTTGGAAGTGGCTTTGAGAGAGAAGGAAAAGCATCAAGAATGACTTCAAACATTTGGCCTCCATATACCATTAAATGGACTGGAGAATATTACAGGAGGAAAAGATTTAGTGAGGAGAGAGTAGAGATGAAGATCAAGATAATCACTTTGCATGTATTAAGTTTGAAATGTCTATTATCCCTTTGAAATGTCCTTGAGGAGTAATAGACATTTCAAACGTAATATATGCAAAATTGTATAGATAATAGGATATACAAATCTAGAATTCAGGGGAGAGGTCAAAGCTATGGATATAAATCCAGAGTCATCTTCATTTGTCTGTATCAATAGTATTGATGAAATCACTAAAGGAGTAAATTTATATACAAAAGAGAAGGTTCAAGGACTAACCTGGGACATCCCAACATTAAGAGGTTAGTAAGATGAAATGGAAAAGAGAACTTCACAAGAGAGTCCCAGTGAGGTCAGAAGAAAATCACCAGTGAGTGGCATGCTTGAATGTAATGAAGATGGTAGGTTAAGAAGGAGAGTGTGATCAACTGTGTTAAATAGTGCTGACAGTTCAAGTAAGAGGAGGATGGAGAACTGACATTAGACTGAGCAATGTGGAGTTTGTTGATGGCCTTAAGGGGAGCACTTTTGGTAGAATTGTGGAGCAAAACTTTTGGAGTGAGTTAGAGAGAGAATGAGATGAACTGGAGATCAGAGAGAATACACAACGTTAGAAATAACAAATATTATATACTACAGGTATTATAGCTAGCTTTAAAGATAATTTTTATGTTCATCACTTTTTTTGACATGATGGCAGTTTCTAGACTTGCTAGAAGACCTTGCTATTGAACATTTTATGAATTAGCATACATATTACTGTATCAGTAATTTGTGTTTTTAATATTGTGATAACTATGTCAAGTTAATTGAAGTTATAGTCCTATATTTTCATTTATGCATTTAAAAACATTGTTCTCAGAGGGGATCCTTGTGATTAACTAGTAGTCCTTAGCAAAAGACTACTAGTTTTAGGGTCACTCTCAAGATTTCTATAGATCCTCTCCATCTCCTTCTATCCTTTATCAACACTGTCACTATTCTTAAACCTACCCTCCCCCATTTTCTAAGGGCACCCACAAAATGAAATTAAAACCGAAGTTACTATCCACCATAGATCCTATACCATTCTGTTCTGTTCTGTATTTCCCCCTTAAAATTTTATTTTGGAATATTATGCTATGAAGAGATGCTTGCAAATTTAAATGAACCTTCCAATAACTTTCAGAATGTCAAAGATGGAGTATGTTCACAATATTTGATTCAATTAACAAATGCCTTCTGTTTTTCTCTTGTAGTCATTTATGAATAATTAACTTGTATTTTCATGCTACATATTATCTGAGAAAAGATCATTGTAATTAGTAATTAGTTCTCTAAAACTTTTTGAAGTTCTTAACTACTTCTGTTTTGCTGTAGGGTTTCAAATGAGGCAAATTGAAAAATTCAATCAGACTTAGCTGATATTTTCTATACAACATCTGGTTTGACAGCTAGATCTGTAGTCAAGCTTATAAATCAAAATGAAGCTGACTTGGAAGTGATATAGAAATGCAAAATGCTCCATGATTTTGTAGGAGATTTGTGATCGTTTTTTATGTTAATGTAATTGAACTAGAAATGAACTGCTGTATTTTAAATTCTACACATTTTCATTGTGAAAATGGTTTTATTATAATCGCTTTATGAAAAATAAAGTTATCTGCAAAGAGATAAGGCAGAGAGCTTGAGGAAAGAGGAGAGAAAGAAATATTTTTAGGGAGTCTGCTAGAGATGAAAAAAAAATGTTTCAAATAGCTATGAAGGTCAACACGGGAAACTTACATACCTGGCTTGAAGAGACTTCTGAAAGGAAACAATTATAAACTCAGTACAGACTAGCCTTGTAGCAGGATCTGTTGTTTGAGATGTTGCCAAGTCATGCTTAGAAACTTAGACATAGGAGTATAGATGTGGGGGGAGTCTTGAGATTGGAGACTTTGCCAAACGGCTTTGGTGGAAGAAGATGGGGCTAAGAAAGAGAAAAGAAAGATAGCAGTTTGTGTCACCAAAGTTTCTTACTTTTGAGCTTCTGGTAGGATAGAGAGAAAATTAAAGCTAGGAAAGGAAAGAAAGGTGTGCTAAGAAATTAGGATGAGCTCAAGAAATTAGAGATTGCAATGAGGGACAAGTAAGTTCAGTTGCACTAAGAGTAGAATGGGGGCATTGGCACAAATGAGGTTGTGGAATGTTAGACCTGAAAGTAGTTGTAGAAATCATCTACTTTCACCGCTTCATTTTCCAGATTTCCCAGAGAGGTTAATTCTCTTTCCCAAGCTCATGGAAATAACCAGGGGCAAAGCCCTTAGAACTCAGGGGACTCTCAACCTTTGCATGTTAGAGTTAGAACTCTCAACCTTTGCATGTTTTTGTTCTCTTGACCCAATTGCTGCAGAAGTGGAAAGAATGATAATCCTGACTCCTCTTAATAACATAAATGATTTAAAGAAACATCCCATTATTTTTATTGGGCATGAGGATTGAAACAGGAATAAAAATAGAAATCCTGTCTTGGTTTCTAGCTCAAAGAGTTCCCTGATCATCAAGTTGGATGCTCTGGAAGTTTTCCCTGAGAATGCTACCATTATCACTGAAGATTTGAGAACATGAAATTCTGTAGAGAGGAAGAGGTTTTGAAAAGAATAAAAGATTGTCAAAAAGTTGAATCTACTGCATTAGGACACTAAGCCAACTTGTACTGTAAGCTTTTGCCCTGAGTCTGAGGGTGTAAAATAGCAGCAGACTGAAGTTGGTAATTATAACTTTTTTTCAACGTCTACCCTGTGGATACCAGTGCTTGGCAGGACCTATGCAATAGGGATGTGTATAATTAAAAGAGAAGGGTCTGTAGCAAGGCTGTGGGGAGGAGATAATTCATTTACACTCTCTGTCCCTATGTCCCAACAGAAGCATAACTGCCTGGACAAGTTAAATGATATCTGACCTATAAAGGGAGCTTTCATGAACCTCCCGTTTATCATGTATCTTGAAAGTGCATTTTAAACCTCAAACCTTAGCTCTCCCCATTTTAATTCCCTTCTTTCTTCTTTGAACAGCCATGTTTGGAGGATCTCAAAATGCAAGAGTGTGAGAATCAAAATTAGGATAGTTTTCCCCAGGAGTAGTAGGATAGAGAGAGTTCCTTTGTCAAATTTGGCTCTGGTGCTGGAATTTTAACATGTGTTATTGGCTCCGGGGATTATGTTCTGTTTCCGGCTGAGTGAAAGCTTGCTTTGCTTTTGTTTTCTGTAAGTATTTAATAAAATGGCAAGATTCGCTTACTTGCTTATTGAATTCTTTTGCCTGGGAAACATGCAAATTCTGAACCCAGCTACACATTTGTGACGAAGAGATAGCTAATAATCTGAGCTATATGCCATTTGGGGTTTAAAAAAGCCTTTTTTTATTTTCTTTTATAAAAGGCAGAACTATAGTACAACAAGTTAAGCCTTTTTAGAAAACTGAGTTTATAATCTGCATTTCGTATTTAATAGCTTTCAAGAGTTTCTAAATAACCTTCAGTGTTTTTTTTTGTTTGTTTGCTTTTTTATGTGTTTTTTTTTTTTTTTTTTTTTTAACAAGAAAGCACGGTGCAGCGGAAAAAAAATACCTGTGCTTGTTAACCAGTAAATGCCTAAGTTGCTAAATCTGCCTGTTTCAAAAATAAATCAGTTGCGGTCAATTAGAATATTTATTTTCTTCCTTTCTCTAGTTATTCAATATTCGCAAAATGTATACGTAGAGATGGGTTAAACTTCTGAACTATTCTGCGCTCAGATTCTTAATGTTCTGGAAGCTGTACTGAAGGCCAGAAAGGATAAATGATGCAAAATTGCATAGCTTTGTGTGCTTCAATAACTGCTTTTGGCCCCCTTCTAGTTCTTTTTTTTTTTTTTTTTTTTTTTTTTTTTTTTTTGAGACGCGAGTCTTGCTCTGTCGCCCAGGCTGGAGTGCAGTGGCTGGGTCTCAGCTCACCGCAAGCTCCGCCTCCCGGGTTTACGCCATTCTCCTGCCTCAGCCTCTGGAGTAGCTGGGACTACAGGCGCCCGCCACCTCGCCCGGCTAGTTTTTTGTATTTTGGTAGAGACGGGGTTTCACCATGTTAGCCAGGATGGTCTCGATCTCCTGACCTCGTGATCCGCCCGTCTCGGCCTCCCAAAGTGCTGGGATTACAGGCTTGAGCCACCGCGCCCGGCGGCCCCTCTAGTTCTATATACCCTTCCTCTGTACGCTGCTCCAGGCCACAGAGGCTCACCTTTATGAAATGCTTCAGAGGGTTCTCTTATTGCTTCTGGTTGCATTTGGCCATATGTAGAGTTCATATGCATAAGTCCAGGTGGCAGAAGGAGAGAGAAAGGAGAACTCTAATTTCTCTGGCTCCCTCTATGCCTAGCTTAGTAGTGGCTGCAATGCTGGCGACCATCTCTTCTAAGCACACTTTTCAGCAGTTCTAGCAAATTTTATCCCTTGTCTTCTGCCTTAGGATGGTGGTAGCATCCTGCTGATGCTCTCCTCATGTTTCACCATCCTTGCCAGCTCCCTCTATGTCTGCCTACATTTTTGCAAAGGTTTGCTGGGTTAACTTTCTTGAGTCACTCCTTTTGAGTGTATCATCTGTTTCCTGACAGAATCCAGACTGGCACAGCTCTGGTAAGCACCAGTGCGGGGACTGGGACCCAGGACTCTTTACCCTATTCTAACATCCTTCCCACTATGCCCAAGACTATAAGAAAACTTTGTAATCTTCCTTCAGGATCATATATATATATATATATATTCACATATATATGCACACACACATATATATACACACATACACACACACACACATATATTCTGGATATATTTCTTCTAAAGTATTTTTTTACTTGTCTCTCATTTCTACTGTGGAAGAAATGTATTCTTTCATTTTAATAAATGAGCAAATAGTAAATTTAGGATAAAATGATAATAAAGGATTACATCTCACTTCTTTTGATTTACTTGGTGAAGCCAGACTGTGGGAAATATCTTTGAAAAAGTTGGTCCTATTGACCAAGAAAGAAAACATTACACTAAAGGCTTCACATAACCTGTTTATTCTCTGTTTCCCACCAGGAGATGGTGTGTCAGGAAATGTGTGATAGATACATGTCATGAATTTAATTTAGACAGAGCTAGGTAGCATTATGGCTGTTTGTCCACTTTTTCCTTTTGAATTATCTTCTATGTTCCTTGGTTTTATTACCACTACTTTTCTTTCCCCAAAGCAAAGCCATTAGACATTCTTTTTGCTGTGCGCTTATTACATAATTTCCTCAAAAAACTTCTAAACTCTTTTTGTCCTGTAGGAGGATGGAGCCCTTGCCTGATCTCCTAAGAGTTAGGATTAAACGGGATATTGGTTACTGTTGAGCCTGTCACTGCGTCAGTTTTCTGGCTTCTCTTAGAGAGTGATTTGCCAAATTCAGTTGAAGTCAGTTAAGCAACCACTTTGGAAAAATACAGATGCATTTTAAACACAGCCAGAGTACTGAGATTTACTCTGCAGGAAAACAGAGCAACAGGTAAAAATAATAAGAGGACTTAATTTCACTCTGAAATGACAGCATTATGCCTTTTGACTATTGACTTTTTGCAGAGAACATTTCACTGAAGGGAAATGACAGCTCTTACCAGCTGCCTGCAAAGCTTGCCTCCTCCTTGCTGAGGAGTAGAAATAATGTAATTATTGTTTATTGCCTGGATGACAATAACTTGCAAAGATTCTCAGCCCAAACTCTGCAAGCCAGTTAACTCTGGATATCAGTTGGTTTTATAGGGTCAGTACATTAACACGATAGCAAGCAATGCCTACTCATTAAGGCTCAATTTACTCTCACTTCCCTTGGGAAGAATCCCCTCTGCTCCCAAAACTCTTATCAGTGGTTTTTCAAACCTTAGTAAGCTTGAGAATCATCTGCTGGGTCTGGCTTATTGAAACACATCCTAGAGTTGCACAAGACAGCCACTGGCCTATCCATTGCCTTTGTGTTAATTAGAAAAGGAGGAAGTCTGGGCAGATGCAGCCCCCACATGTAGAAAATAAGAAGGCTAACAAGCAAGAAGGTTGTTCTTCCTTGGGCAGTCAGGTACCTTTGCAAAATGCACAAGAGCAAAACCAAATGCCATAGCTCTGGGGTCTTAATATTTTTGTCAGCTTCTGCAGAATTCCCTTAGAGGCTCTGCGAGTTAGATTTGAGCACCCCTTTCCGGCAGGGCACTACTGCATGACCAGAATGACTAAATTCTGCGTAAGCAAATTTCCATATGCCATGTTGTAGAGCCACTAGAGAAAGATACTCCCCCGTCAGATCTTGGTGATGAAGGTGAGACACAATGGGCTCCAAGAATTTGAAATCCCTCATCTGTGGAGGCAGAAATACTAGGAGAATGGGTGAGGTTTATACCATCAATGAAGAAACTCTTGTAACCTAGGGTTTTCGAATTACAGAAGAGGAAGAACAATGGAGGCTGATCTCCAATTTGTGACAGAGTCTAGCGAGGTGGCCTCAGTGTTGCTCTTATAAATTCTAATTCCCAGAAGCCATGCAGTTATATGTCTATCCACATATCCATTCATCCACCAATATGTATTGAGTGTCTACTCTGTGCCAGCTGTTATGAGAAGCAATGAGGAAAACTGGAATTAATGTAGGCTTTGGAACCAAACAGATATGCGCCTAAATTCTGACTCCCTCAAATTCTTAGATGCATACTTTCATGCAAGATTATGAACTTTACTGAATTGGCATTGTCATTTGGAATGTATTTTATCACCTACATCATAGGGTGATTGTGAGAACAAGATATTATACATTTCTATAGTACCTACTGGGCTTGGTACATGGTAAATAATCAATAATTGATGGATATTATTCAGAGGCATGATACAATGATACCACAAAGTAATCATTGTCTTTTTTTCCCTATTCTCTATTGATGATCTATGTATATAACATCCATTTTCCTGTCATATATTGTACATGACTCAGAATAAAATGGATCTTTTCAGGGAAACAATACTCAGAGTAAGATATGAAAATACTAAAGGCATCTAGGAAAAGTGTCTTACTTTTCAGAGGTTAGAGGAAGTCTTCCTAATATTTTGTTGTTTACCATGTATTATATGATAAGAAATTTGGAAAGACTTTGATAATGCTATATATGTTAATGTGCTCCAATGTTTTCCAAAGGATGTTTACATCTAGTTTCTTGGTACTTTTCCTGATTGAGATCTGGGCTTATTACTTCCATTTCGTATATGAGAAAACGGCACAAAATTATATTACAAGCCAATGACAGTGCTTAGGCCAGAATCCACAGCTCCCGATCTAGTCCAGTAATTTGTCTACTCTTAGCGCAAGGCCTATAATAATCAGCCTTTTGTGGGAAGGCCTTGAATAATTCAGCAATTAAAAAAACAAAAAGTAGCAGTCAATTCTGCCAAGGAAGGGTATACCTGGGCTGTGATCGTTTCTCAGGAAATCAGTTAACATTTTGAGGGCTGCTAGCACATTGAATTTTAATTCAAATTTATCTAAAAATAATTTTCAATTGACTTTAAACCTCATTTTCCTTCTGTTGACAATTTGACATAATTTTAACTGAAGCTAATTTTATGTATTCATATTCATCCACTGGGCATGACCAGTGCCTACAGTTTGCCCTAAGAGGTCAGCATTAATATTGTAATCCATGTGAATGATACCTTGCAGGACTGTGTAGTACGCAACATGCTCTCCTATACGTGGTAGCCTTGCCTTTGCCTGAATGTGGTCACTCACATTATTTTAGCTATTTTAAGGGTTTTTATTTCTCCTCTGTAGTCACTGAGGAGCTCTGCAAAAGGAACTGAAGAAGCAGCAACCTTGATTTTTAAATTAGTTTAACTAGACATAGAACAAATTTAAGATAAGTTTCAAATATATTGTTTACAACATGATTCACATTTATCTCTCAAATACTATATGGTTACACTCAATTTATAAATACAGATACTGAAATGTATTAAGAAAATCTATATTTTCAAATTTCATACTAGAAACTTTATTTTAAATAAATATCTTATGTTTAGGAGAGGCTGGATTTATTGACTGGTAGAGGCATAAATTTTATTTTTGACCAGCATTTTAAGTTAGGAATTATGATGTATATATCCAGAATGGAAAGTACAGCTAGTATTTGCAAGCACTTACTATGCACCAGCTTTGTTCTAATTATTTTGTATTTCAAAATTTCTGTGATAGTCTTAACAACCTTTTGAAATAGATTTTATTATTATCCTGATTTTATAGCAGAGGAAATGAAGGTTCAGAATGGATGGGTTATTTTTCCAAGGCCACACAGCTCTTCTGGTTGAGATTTGAACTGACGAGTGTCTGTAGATCCTGGCCTACAAAGCCTTGGGCTAATTTTTTAAAAAATAAAACCTATATCATCTAATATTATCTTAGGAGGACAATATCCACACGTCATAAAACATGTCAGAAATACAACCTGGATGATATCTATTTTAAGTTTCAAAAATAAAATTATTATGTAGGAAACAGATGAAATTCTCTAAGCAAATATTTATTTATTTTATTATTTTCATGAGGTAATGTATCTTTGAAGTTTATATCTATCTTAGAAAAAAACAAAAACCCATGAGTCATAACTAACTATGGTGTGCCAGTAAGACTGTTTTAAGAAAAGAGTCTTTCTGGAAGAACATGATGGTATGACTTATTCTTTGTTGGGAAAGTACAGAAAAAAAAAATATAATGTAATCATCACCATTTGATCAAAATATGGAAAATCTTAAAATAAACCTCCTTGATTCATGTATTCATTTTCAACTCTCTCATTTCAGACAACTGGCAGCAAGCATTTACTAGGGAAGATTTTTGTCTTTAATAACTTGAATTATTGGTGGGTACATGCAAAGACAATTAGTGATTTCCTTCTTCCTAAGAATTACTTTTCTGTGATATCAGAAATGATATACTGGATTGATTTGTGTGTTGCTTATACAAAAGTCAGAAAGATCTTGAGAGAACTAAGTTATCAGCCCATCAGCGAGGCTCAACTTGGTCAAGTTTATGATTAAGATAACAGAGGTCAGACCTGAATAGAAACTTCTACTTGTTTTTGCTGATTGGTTTCTCTGTACACTAGAGTTGTTTCTCAGTAGGCTCTGTTTTCCTCAGTGGAAGGTAAAGAACATAGTGGGAATCATATTAATAGTTCCAGTTTTTTGAAAACTACCTGGAGGTCTTCTGTGAAAGCATTTCAAAGGATACCATGCATTCTGAATGGCTGGATCACTCCTGTGCTGGCTTTTGACTCTTAAGTTAACTAACCAGGGAAGAACCTGTTTTTGTATCAGGCTTATCTTCAAATTGTTGAAATTATATAATAAATTACAAGCAGGGCTAATTTTCAAAATATTTAACAACTAGTAGGACATAAGCACCAACCAAGCAGAAGAGTCCTTGGCTGTAAATAATGGATACACTTATAATAATTGCAAGTCAGGTTATAAAGGAAAATGGATTTTCAGAGAGATCCTCAATTTACCTGACTGTGGCAATATCATCTTAGAATTAATTGATTTATCTACTATGATGGCCTATATTGCTTAAGTAGTACATAACCATGATGCACATGCATGTGTGCATGCATTCATGCACACACACACACAAACACACACACACAAGCACACACAAATATGCACACAGTTAATTTTTCCAATGGATATGATATCCTGATGTCATCAAAAGAAAAACAAAAGAGCATACCCTGAATCATCTCTAAGGCCCTTTGTAGCTTAAAAAATTTACTTTCTGGCTGCTACAGATGTGTTGCTTATGTCTTTTGTCTCTGAAGATTTGATTTTACCTCCTCATAAGCATGAAATGTGGTAGCTCTTAGCTTGAGTATAAAAGTGACACCTGTCCCTTTTCAAAGCTTCAGAACTTTTATATGCATCTGGGAAGCTTTGTCCCCTGCATAGTTTCAATTACAATGAGTATTCTTTTCATTTTGGATCTTAGCAAAGACTTTTGCCACTGTGTGGCGGTTTGACATCTGCTGTACACCCCTCCGGTGGTGGCTGACGTGATTTCTACACCTGTCTTATGCTTAAAAATATTGGGGGGAGGAAATGGAACCAGCATGCTGGAAAATATTGACTTGTTTCCCATATTATGCTTAGCTGCTAAAAGTCACGGATCTGGAATGAGAGGAAAGCCAGCCAATTCATCAGCGTCACTAGCTCCCTCCCTGAAATGTGCTCTGTTTATCTAAACAGTTCTGAGACAAGGTCTTATGTCCATTAAAGATGAAGGTTCACTGTTATTTTAGGGCTGGACTTGGAGATGGGCTCTCTGAAAAATGTAAACAACTTCATCAGGCCAGGTGAGATGAGCCTATCTTTGTATGCATCCCCTACCTCTACTTTCTGTCCTCTAGATGCCTTTCAGTGTAGTATTAAATGTTTCACATGGTAAAATAAATATTCCGAACAAAGAGCAGGTCAAGTAATCCAGTTTCCTTTTTGGGAAAAAAATAAATCACATTCAGGATTAATGGAGAAGAACAAAAGCCAATAGCGTGGTTAAGAACTTGGATTCAGGAGCAAGAAAGACTTGGGTTCACATTCCATTTCCTGCCCTATCTCTGTGATCTTCAATATATTACTTAAAATTTCTGTGGCTCAGTTTCCCTATCTGGAATATGAGTAAACAGTACCTATCTCATAGATTTGTCCTAAGAATTCAATACGTTAAGGGACACATTATTGCAATGCCTCAAACATAGTAAGCCATTTAAAAGATATGGTGTTGGCTGGGCATGGAGGTTCACGCCTGTAATCCCAGCACTTTGGGAGGCAGAGGCAGATGGATCATCTGAGGTCAGGAGTTCGAGACCAGCCTGACTAACATGGTGAAACCCTGTCTCTACTAAAAATACAAAAATTAGCCGAGGGTGGTGGCGCGTGCCTATAATCCCAGCTACTCAGGAGGCTGAGGCAGGAGAATCACTTAAACCTGGGAGGCAGAAGTTGCAGTGAGCCGAGATCATGCCACTCCAGCACTCCAGCCTGGGCGACAGAGTGAGACTCTGTCTTAAAAAAAAAAAAAAAAAAAGAAAGAAAGAAAAAGGATGACCAGGCATGGTGGCTTATGCCTGTAATCCCAGCTCTTTGGGAGGCCAAGGTGGGCAGATCACGAGGTCAGGAGTTTGAGACCAGCCTGACTAACATGGTGAAAAAAATTAGCCAGGCCCAGTGGCGTGCGCCTGTAATCCCAGGCACTCAGGAGGCTGAGAAAGGAGAATCGCTTGAGCCTGGGAGGCAGAGATTGCAGTGAGCTGAGATAGCGCTACTGCACTCCAACCTGGGCGACAGAGCAAGACTCCATCTCAAAAAACAAAACAAAAAACAAACAAAAAAGGGACGGTGTGTGTGTGTGTGTGTGTGTATATTTAACATTATGGAAAAAGCTGGCAATAGGCTTGTGATATATACTGCACAGCAAGGCAAAATGATTTGTCTTGTATTTAAATAAGCATACCATCTATTCAGAGGAAATCTAGCATTCAGAGGGAGTTTCTGCACAGTGACAAGAGAGGTGCTGAATCCAACAGATCAGAATTCAAATTCTGTCTCATATGATTACACCTCAATTCCTTTGCCTATAAAATGGGTTAAAAGACCAACCTCCCTGCACTGTGCAAAGCCTCTAAAAGCTCTCTCTCTGACCCTGACACAGTGTGGCCCTTATATGAACTCATAATTTTTTGTTTTTGTAAGGATTAAATGGTTGCAGCTGAGTAAATGTTTTGCATGTAGCTACTAAGGTTGCTTATAATTCAGAGTAATTTTATACTTCATAGGATGATGCTTTTATATTTCTAATGGTTCTTTTGCTGTATGGAGCCATTTGCATAACTGAAAATGGTAACCATTTATTAAAAATATTTGAAATATATTAAGTGCAATGTTTTATGATATGAACTAAATCTCAAATCTCATACATTTTTTGACAAGGATAGAGAAATAAGGATCTTTTGTTTAATATACTAGAGTCTTATGGGACTCTCACAAGTGTGACATTCATGTATTCACATATGATTCTTTAAACAGACATTTATTAAACATATAGTATATCTCAAAGCCTGCCTTAAGCATGTTTAGGATACAAAAAAAAATGTAAGATGTTTTTCCTTCCTATAAAATTTCCCTGAAAGGAAGATAATTATAGATATAAGTAAATATAATTCAAGTTAGAAAATTTTAATGACTGTAGAAGTAAAATAATAATAATATACAATTAAAGTTGAATGGGGAAGAAAAATGCTGTTGGTTGTATCAGAAAATAGTTTATGTAAGAGTTAAATTTGGTTATAAAATATAATTTGTCAAAAAGAAATGTTCCAGGCAGAAGAAACAATTTGAGCAAATTAGAGATAGACTCTGAAGGAGACGTTCAAAGAATGACAAATTGTGGTTTTGTTGGAGCATATTGGTATTAAGAGTAATTGCATAGAGAAACAGAAGGACTAGGTTGAGCCCAGATTGTGTTAAGTCATGGGGAGATGTTAGGAGTTTCTGAGCTGTGAAGTGACAAGTTTTCTATTCAATGTCTGGCTTTGGGCCCATGATTCTGAACCACTCAGAAATCTAGTAAAATGCTTTCGCATTTCATAGTTACAATATCCATTCCTCTCTGCACACATTGTTAGAATCACAAAACATGTGAGAAAGCTATCCTTTTATGTGTGCATTGGGCACACAAGCCCTGTGAAGTTGGAGGCTGCTGCCCCTATCTAGCAAGTCTGCTGGTATTTGCCAAGCATAAGCAAATGGACTTTAATTTGCACATACTATGAGCATTTGAAACATACATAGTGGTACTCAAATCACATTTAATCCTATACTCACTGCAGAATGGACGTTTTCAACCTACTAGGTCCTAATTTTCATATTGGCCATAGTGATTTTTTTTTTTTTTTTTTTTTTTTTTTTTTTTTTTTTTTTTTTTTTTTTTTTTTTTTTTTTGAGATGGAGTTTCGTTCTTGTTGCCCAGGATGGAGTTCAATGGCGCAATCTTGGCTCACTGCAACCTCCGCCTCACGGGTTCAAGCAATTCTCCTGCCTCAGCCTCCCAAGTAGCTGGGATTACAGGCATGTGCCAACACGCCTGGCTAATTCTGTATTTTTTTAGTAGAGACAAGTTTTCTCCATGTTGGTCAGGCTGGTCTCCAACTCCTGACCTCAGGTGATCTGCCTGCCTTGGCCTCCCAGAGTGCTGGGATTACAGGCGGGAGCCACCACACCTGGTCTGGCCATAGTGATTTTTAAAGGGGATGTTTATCATAATATTTCCACAACTAATAGTTTCTCAGTAAATTTATTACTGATTTGGCAAAATATGTATTTGAATAAATACAAATCAGAAATTTGACTGCATTCTTTCATATTACTGAATGGTTCCATTGAACACCTTAGGAATGTTATCAATTCGGATTATAAATATTTGCTAATCTTTGACAATAAATTTGCTATATTTGTTTGCAGGATTACATGCTTTTTCCAGAGTCTCATAATCAAATAGCTTTAACAGCAAAGAAAAAAAGGACACAATTATAATTTATCTGATCTGGAATTATATCTTTGATCTCAAAATTAATACAAAGCCTGATTAAGAGATCCACACTTGACACCTTCTCCTCCTCTCTTTTACTGAGAAGAACATTTCACTGAAGTATTGTATTGAACTGCTTTATGTTATGATTTATGGGTTCTCATTGAGTTTCTGGGATTTTTTTAACTTCATTTTTAATAGCAGGATCATAGAAATGAAGGGCACAAATATCAGATTTTTATCATTCGTTCTTGTTGCCCAGGATGGAGTTCAATGGCGCAATCTTGGCTCACTGCAACCTCCGCCTCACGGGTTCAAGCAATTCTCCTGCCTCAGCCTCCCAAGTAGCTGGGATTACAGGCATGTGCCAACACGCCTGGCTAATTCTGTATTTTTTTAGTAGAGACAAGTTTTCTCCATGTTGGTCAGGCTGGTCTCCAACTCCTGACCTCAGGTGATCTGCCTGCCTTGGCCTCCCAGAGTGCTGGGATTACAGGCGGGAGCCACCACACCTGGTCTGGCCATAGTGATTTTAAAGGGGATGTTTATCATAATATTTCCACAACTAATAGTTTCTCAGTAAATTTATTACTGATTTGGCAAAATATGTATTTGAATAAATACAAATCAGAAATTTGACTGCATTCTTTCATATTACTGAATGGTTCCATTGAACACCTTAGGAATGTTATCAATTCGGATTATAAATATTTGCTAATCTTTGACAATAAATTTGCTATATTTGTTTGCAGGATTACATGCTTTTCCAGAGTCTCATAATCAAATAGCTTTAACAGCAAAGAAAAAAAGGACACAATTATAATTTATCTGATCTGGAATTATATCTTTGATCTCAAAATTAATACAAAGCCTGATTAAGAGATCCACACTTGACACCTTCTCCTCCTCTCTTTTACTGAGAAGAACATTTCACTGAAGTATTGTATTGAACTGCTTTATGTTATGATTTATGGGTTCTCATTGAGTTTCTGGGATTTTTTTAACTTCATTTTTAATAGCAGGATCATAGAAATGAAGGGCACAAATATCAGATTTTTATCATTTAATATGTTCAATTTCATCAGTTTGTGTGATTGCATATGTGGGTTACCAGTCCAGGATGGAACACCCCCATCTCATTGTAGTATTCTTCCTGAAGGTATAAATTTTATAAAGAAAATGAGCCATGCTGTATCTTATGGTTAAGCTCCATAAATCAATGACTCTTAGATAAGTAATACATTAATTGAATCTTCCCAAGTAGATCTTTAATTGAGAGCATTGAAAATAAGAATCGGCCAGTAGTCACAAAGTATCACATAACACATGTAGTAACAGGTCTGCTCTCTTAAAAACGCATCTCCATGTTGTTGCACAAGTGCATTTATCTTTTATCCTATCCTTGATCTAGATATTTCCTAGACATTCTCCCATTCTGTCCATTTTGCTTGTTGGAAAATATCTTTGGTCAATGCATTCAGAAAGGCTTTATTAAAACATTCTTTGTACATGGTACTACGTTATACGATGCCTCAAGTACCAGGTTTTTCAGTCTATCGGATCACAGTTCACCAAGGGGGCATAATGTGAGAACTATAAGAAGAACCCTCTCCCTAAAATATACAGTCATGTGCCACATAACAATGTTTTGGCCAAGGAGAGACTACATATATGATAGTGATCCCATAGGTAATAATATTGTATTTTTATCCTACTTTTTCTATGTTTAAATATGTGTAGATACATAAATACTTACCATTGTGTTATAAATGCCTACAGTATTCTGTACAGTAACAAGCTATACAGTAAGTTCCTAGCCTAAGAGCAATAGCCTATACCATATAGCCTAGGTGTGTAGTAGACTATGTCGTCTGGGTTTATGTAAGTACACTCTGTGATGTTCACACAATGACAAAATTGCCTAATGATGCATTTCTCAGAACCTATTCCTGTCGCTAAGCGCCACATGACTGCATATTCCTTCCTTGACCAGTCTGACTTAGTGCCAGTAATTAAAATTTTTTCTTTAACAAATAGTGTATTTCACTGAATTAATCTATATTTTTCCTAAATTTATCAGGATTAGAAAAAGAAAAGAAATATTTGAAAACAGAACAAAAGAAAAAGTATGTGAAACCAAGGGTGAGAAAGGTAGGCCAAAAATACAAATTATAAAGTCCTAGAAAATTAGTCTCTGGAAACTTATTAGTGTTTGTCTCTGATACTTTTTGATATTTTCGGCAGGGGAGGGGGAGACAGAGTGAGAGAGGGTGGGAGAGACAAAGAGGGCAGGCTCAGTTGCTTAAATAACATATTTTAAAATAGTTATGTAGAAGAAGTAGAACCATTCCCCTTTCCCCATGGACCCTCATAAAGAAAATACCTTGTGATATAGTGAAATGGTAATTTCACTAATGTTCTAATAGTGAAACCAGCATTGAGTGTGATAGCTCTGTTTCTGAGAGTCGTTTAATACAGTGGGACCTCATAACAACTCAATAAATGCATCTGTACAGGAGACCCCATCAGAGAGTAATCAGAGAGTAATTGGTCCTCCAAGTTACAACACTGTCCTGGGGCCATACGTTGGAAAGATAAAGATTTAGGCATGAACACCTTGGTGTAAAGTAATTTATCCAAGTGCTTTTTTAATACAATCTTTAGGGCTGGCTTTCTAAGTTGAAGGCCAGAGACAGAAGGCTCCCCTGGAGAGATTAAGTAAAAGTCAGGGATTTGGGGCTGAAAACAAGGGCAACTTAAAAGATGGAGCTGGACATTTGTCCATCAGTGCAGACTGGACTAAGAAAATGGGCACATATTACACCATGGAATACTTGGCAGCCATAAAAAAGGAGTGAGTTTTGCATCCTTGTAAAGGGACATGGATGCAGCTAGAAACCATCATTCTTAGCAAACTATCCAAGATCAGAAACCAAACACCCATGTTCTCCACTATAGTGGGAAACCTGAGAACAATGAGATCACCTTGAACATCGGGAAGGCCGCGACATCACCACAACCCGGCCTATCCAATGGACCACGACGGGGAGAGGCGCGCGCGCAACCAGGCGATTGACATTAGGGAAGTCATATACCCCTGATATAAAACACATGACCAAACTTGACCCATGGGTGCTGACACGTTGATGGGTGCAGCACACCAACCATGGCACACAGTATACATATGTAACAAACCTTGCATGGTTATGACATGTACCCTAGAACTTAAATATAAAAAAAAAAAAAACAAAAAAAAAAGATCAATTTACGAAAAAAAAAAAAAAAAAAAGATGAGCCGGTTGTGTACATAGCTAGATTTAAAAGGTGCAAAATATTCTAAGATTAAGATTTACTAGCGCCAAGAAAAAAGACTGTAGGAAATTTTTCATTAGCAATTCCTGAGTCATTCATGCTATGGAATACATGAGACAAGAAGTTTATTAACAACTTCCAAGTACATATATAGATCCATCATTTGAATAAAAGAGGGATTAATTCTATGTGTGTGCATGGGTATGGTGGGGAGAGAAAATGGGGAGGGACAGAGATGAGAAATGTATAGTTCTACAACTACACTCAAGAATATAGATGAATCTTATAAAACACGATGTCGAATGAGAAAAAAGTGAGACTCAAAGGTACATGCTTTAGGATTGCATTTATGTAAAGTACCCAAACAGATAAAGCTACCCTGTGCTGTTACAGGTAACAGTAGTGGTTACCTTGGGGATAGGAATAGTGATTGGAAGAACTAGAGGGGGCTTTGAAGCACTGCTGATGTGTTCTGTTTCTTAATCTGTGTCGGAGAACATGAGTGTGCTCAGTTATTCTTCAAGCTGTACATTGACCATAGGTGCACTTTTCTCTATATATATTACATGTCAACAAAAAGTTTTTGTTTATACAAACATCTGTCACATATTAAAATATTGCTAACTTAATTATGCTTCTGCTATCCTTTCTCAACTTTCCAGCATGCAGGTGAAAATGTGATCACTATTTCCAGAGAACAAGATCATTATCATTGGATTTCAATGCTTTCCCTCTCTACTTTCTCACAGAATTAATTATCCAACAGAGTGCAGGCACACCTCATTTTATTGTACTGCATTTTATTGCACTTTGCAGATATTACAATTTTTACAAACTAAAGTTTTGTGGCAACCCTGTTTCAAGCAAGTCTATGAGCTCCATTTTTCAACTACATGTGCTCAATTCATGTCTCTGTGTTACATTTTGTTAATTATTGCCACGTCTTTAAACATTTGCATTATTATTATATCTATTATGGTGATCTGTGATCCGTGATGTTTGATGTTACTACTGTAATTGTTTTGGGGTCCTGCAAACTGCAACCATAGAAGATGACAAACTTAATCAATAAATATGTCCTGACTACTTCACTGACCAGCCATCCTCTAATTCTCTCCCTTACTGTAGGCCTCCCTATTCCCTGAGACACATCAAAGTTGAAATTCCACCCATTAATAACCCTACAGTGGTCTCTAAGTGTTCAAGTAAAAGAAAGTCACATTTATCCCACTTGAAATCAAAAGATAAAAATGATAAAGCTTAATGAGGAAGGCATGTTGAAAGCTGAAATAGGTTGAAAGCTAGACCTCTTGTGCCAAACAGTTAGCCAAGTTGTTAATGCAAATGAAAAGTTCTTGAAGAAAATGGAAAGTGCTACTCCAGTGAACACATGAATGGTAAGAAACCAAAACAGACTTATTGCTGATACGGAGAAAATTTTAGTGGTCTGGAGAGAAGATCAAACCATCCACAATATTCCCTTTAAGTCAAAGCCTAATCCAGTGTAAAACCCTAGCTCCTTTCAACTCCACAAAGTCTGAAAGAAGGGAGGAAGCTGCAGAAGAAAAGGTTGAAGGTAGAAGAGGTTGGTTTATGAGGTTTACAGAAAGAAGCCATTTTCATAACATAAAAGTGCAAAGTAAAACAGCACAACACTTGAAGTGCAAGTGATGACGTAAAAGCTGCAGCAAGTTATTCAGAAGATCTAGCTAAGATAATTGATGAAGGTGGCTACACTAAACCACAGAACTTTAACTTACACTAAATTATCTTCTAGTGGAAAAAGATGCCATCTAGGACTCTCATAGCTAGAGAGGAGAAGTCAATGCTTGGCCTCAAAGCTCCAAAGAACAAGCTGAGTCTCTTGTTAGAGGCTAGTGCAGCTGGTGACTTTAAGCTGAAGCCAGTGCTCATTACCATTCTGAAAATCCTAGGGCCCTTAAGAATGGTGCTAAATCGACTCTGCCTGTGCTATGTAAATGGAACAGCAAAGCCTGTGTGATAGCACATGTGTTTATAGCATGCTTTACTGGACATTTTAAGCCTTCTGCTGAGTTCTAGTGCTAAAAAAAGATCCCTTTCAAAGTATTACTGCTCATTGATAATGCATCTGGTTACCCAAGAGCTCTGATGGACATGTACATGGAGATTAATGTTGTTTTCAGGACTACTAACAAAGCATCCATTCTGCAGCCTATGAATCAAGGAATAATTTTGACTTTCAAATTATATTATTTAAGAAATACCTTTTATAAGTCTCTTGCTGCCTTGGATAATAATTCCTTTGATGGATCTGGGCAAAGTAAATTGAAAAGCTTTAAGGTAAGAGTCACCATTCTAAATGTTGCTAAGAACATTCGTGATTCATGAGAGGAGGTCAAAACATCAACATTAAGAGGAGTTAGGAAGAAGTTGATTCCAACCCTCATGGATGACTTTGAGAGGTTCAAGACTTCAGTGGAGGAAGTAACAGAAGATGTGGTGGAAATAGCAGGGGAACTAGAGATGGAGTGTGAAGATGGAATGGAATTGCTGCAACCTCATAATCAAACTTGAATGGATGAGGAGTTGCTACTTATGGATGGATAGAGAACGTAGTCTCTTGAGATAAAATCTCCTCCCTGTTGTGAACATTGTTGAAATACTAACAAATGATTTAAGATATTCCGTAAGCTTATAAACTTATTTGATAAAGCAGTGGCAGAGTTTGAGAGGATTGACTTCAATTTTGAAAGAAGTTCTACTGTGAGTAAAATGCTATCAAATGACACCACGTCATTTACAGAAATCTTTCATGGAAGAGTCAATCAATGCAGCAGACGTCCTTGTTATCTTATTTTCAGAAATTGCCACAGGTACCTCAACTTTCAGCAACCACCACCCTGATCTGTCTGCAGCCATCAACATCAAGGAAAGACCCTATACCAGCAAAAAGTTTACAACTCTCTAAAGGATCGAATGATCATGAACACTTTTAGCAATAAAGTATTTTAAATTATAAGCACATTGTTTCTTTGACTTAGTGCTATTGCACACTTAATAGACTACAATACAGCATAAACACAGCTTTTATATTCACTAGGAAACCAAAAAATTTGTGTGACTCATTGTGATATGCACTTTATGGTGGGGTTCTGGAACCAAACCTGAAATATCTCTGAGGTATGCCTGTATTTGTTTTCCCCTGCTGTACAAAAGTATAAAACTGTGTTTAAGTAGCATGTTTAATTCTTGATGCCATTATTACCACATAGCATCTTTATGTTGTTATACAAAATACCTCGCCCTGAGGGTTTCTCAAGGCTGTGCTTAGTGTTAACTGGAAGCCAATGCTAATACTGAAAAGAAAAGGGGCAGTGGATTTGGGATCAAGGTCTAGATAGGCTTCCCAGGATTTCAGAAAAAAAAATTAGAACAGGAAAGAGCATCTTGAAGATATACCATAAAAGATGGTATTTTGAGTGGTATAGTCAGTTTCTAATTTAAGAGTAATTTCTCTCTCACATGTGTTAAAGTGTAAAAAAACAATCTAATAAGATTTAACACTTCAAAGTCATTAACTAATTAACTAATGAATCCACACAACAGTTCTATGAGGTTTGTGTTAAATATCTTCCATTTCACAGATCTGTGTTATTTAGAAACTCTTCTAGCTTTTTTCGTCTCTGCTCTTTTCAAAGTCTTTAAAAAGAATGAATTATTTTCATGTCTTCAGTGAAGGACATGTATCAAATCTGTCTCTTGAGAAAATTCAATACTTTGTGAAGTAAATTTCCAAAACCAGTCAAATAACTCAGTGATTTTCCTACTAATATGACTCCAAATTTCTGATATCCTTTGCCTTCTATTTTATTTTGTTTGCCCTGAGAAGAAAGAAAAATCAACATATGTGCCTGCACATAATAGATGCTCAATAAATGCCCATTGGAATTCTTCCTTTGTAACTCTTTGAATAATTTGCTTTTGCTTAATTTAGCCATCATTTCACAGACTGTATTGGAAGTTTTAAAAACATAAATGTTGATACTGTGTTTTCTTCCTTCAAATGCCTAAATTATTTCACACTAGAAATGTATTAGTTACTAAGTTATCAGGCCATTTTAGTTTACTGTAATAACATTAGCATGCTCTCTTGAGTGCTGAGTATGGGAAGGTGTGATATGTCCATGTTTGGGATAGAGAAAGGAAAGAGAGAATGAGAAAGTGAAGAGGGAGAAAAAAGGGAAAGAGAGACACACCTGCACACACACGGACACATACACACACACACACACACACAGAAAGACAGACATTATGGCAATGTTTTAAAGAGAGATTTGTAGGATAATGCAACCAATTCCTCAAGTAATGTTTATGAAATGGAAATGATGTTAAATTACTAGAAAAAACACAATACTAACAACAGCATTTTTCTGTTGTGTTGCTGAACAACATTGTTACAGAGGAATACTTAATACAGCAAGTCCGTTAAAGGATATTAATAGAGGGCTTTCAAATTGCTGGTAGATCCTTTTCAGATTTGATTTAATAATGATTGGTAAGCGTCAAGGACATTTAATCATTTTTGATGTATTGCAAACTTGGCAATTTATGTATTTAATGTGAGAATGTCCACTTCACCACTTGAATCAACTTGCTGCATTGTGAAAATATCTAGCAAACGACAGGAGAAAACTAACATTTATTGAGCATCTGCTGTGCCTGCAAGCATATCTTATCTCAGTTTATCCTCAGAATTGTGCTGGGACATGAAGCATTGTTCCCATTTTACAGATGAGGAAACTGATGCCATGCCGTGCTACCAGGCTAACCACAACTGCACCCCAGGTTTATTTAACTTCAGGTCTAGTCGATTCAAAGTCTGCTATCTCCCTCCTATACCATGAAATGAAAGTAAGTCTTCCACGAACAGACCTAATTTGAATACCTTTAAAACTGTGATGGTGCATCTATCTTAAAGTGGTTTTTCAGGTATTCATATGTATATGCTGATGTACTGATATAATAAGAAACTTGGATATAAGAACCTCTTTTGTCATTTTTTGCTTTTGTCTTCTAAAATGTCATTTGTGTGCTCTCTCTTTCAGCCACACTCAGCTCACGCGGCTTGAATTCTGGCTGGCACGGGCAGTGCGGTCAAGGCTGCAGCTGTTAGCATCCCCTCCTCCCATACTCATCATGAGTTCTGCAAATGAGCCCTGCAGACTGATATTGCGTTCTGCAGTTTATTTGACAGATAACTTTTGTGGCCTTTGATTTTTTTCAGATCACTTATAAATTCTAGCAACAGACAGGTTGTTTGTCAGATTCAAATTCCACACATTTGAAAGGAAAGAGGTGAAGATTCCTGCGTTCAAAGTGGACTCTAACCTTAAGATTTATTTGTAAATTTTTCTTAAAACTACCTTGAGAGGAACCCAAGATATTCTCCTGGCAGTGCCTAGTTGCAAATTATTTCTATCCTTATGTCATAAATCTTGATAATATGTCTTTTAAAATGCACTCGAGAAATGTATTTTGTGTTTTTAGTGCTGGATTTTAGTGAGTCAAATTGTGCTCAGGCAGTATGTTTGCCTCTTCACGTTCTGTGTGACGCTGGAGTAAAATGGAGACTTGGGTCATTCAGCTGCAGGCTCTAAGAAAGTCTGTTGTAACTGTGCATTTTAATTAACCGACTCAGCTGAGGAAATATTGTCTCTCTACTGTGGTGTAGCTGTCTGCCTTGTAAAGTACCTCCCTGGATAAACAGAGGACTTTTATTTCTTAAACTGCCTTTCCCCCCATCGTCTTTAAGAGTATGTTGGGCTTTCTCTTTTTTATTAAATTACAGGTAGAGAAGGTTTAATTAACTCTAAAATGATTCTTCAGCAAACTTAGTTGCATTTTTTTACAACACTTTGAGCTATGATCTAGTTACTGCAGGCTGCATACCGTTATTGGAGCGCACAGAAACATTTAGAAACCTAAATCTGTTTTGTCATATTACCAGAGATGGCATCTGAGCTTGGGTACAGTTGAAATACAAATTGAAGATCAGATAGGTTTTTTTTTTTTTTTTTACCAATTAGTGTGCCACTGTGAACTGAGCTAACAAAATGGGAATAATTTAACCATTGATTACTTTTGTACAACACACTGCTGGATCTTATAACTGAATTGAATATGAGGACATAGTCATAGTTCAAGGAGTTATATGCAAATTTGACCTCTGGAAATATAATTTGTGGGTCTCATATTTAAAGTTGCTGAACACATTTTGTCAGAAACTTCTTGCTTCTGTGATTAGTTATAGATTAGTTAACCACTGGGCTTCTTTTATTCAGTCATCATGAGACACTCTATACTATATATATGTGTGTGTGTGTGTGTGTGTGTGTATATATATATATATATATGTTTTTTTTTTTTTTTTTTTTTTTTTTTTTTAAGAGACATGATCTTGCTCTGTTGCTCAGGCTGGAGTGCAGTGGTGCAATCATAGCTCACTGTTATCTTCCCTGGGCTTAAGCAATCCTCCCACCTCATCTTCCAAGCATGTGCTATTACACCCAGGTTTTCATTTTTTTGTAGAGATTAGGCCTTGCTATGTTTCCAGACTGGTCTTGAGAGCTCAAGTGATCCTCCTTGCCTTGGTCTCCCAAAGTGCTGGGACTATAGGCATGAGCCACCCACCACACCCAGCCTATGTGGAATTTTTGAATCTAAAGTAGATTAATGAAAATTGCAGAAGAATGGTTTTCCATCTTTTCAAACTATGTCCTATGGAGTCCAGGATTCTCTACCTAAGTTGGACCAAGCAGATTCCAGTACTGAAAGCAAAAACAAATACAAAACCTAACTACCTATTTTAGTTGTTCCTCTTTAAAAAGAATGAAAACAAAGAAGAATTGAAACAAAATTAAGTAACCACTGGGCGTATCTTAAGCAAGAGGGATGGATATAGGGGTAAGAGATGATGCAGTGACCACAACGAAACCATAGAATGGATAACAAAGAGAGAACCTGAGGATTGCAGTTCTTGTAAGATTGTTACAAGTACAATGACATTCATTTGAAATTTCAAATAGAAGGTAAAAAAAAAATGGACTGCAAGGTTCTCAAAAGTCCTTATGACTACAAGTTTTTATAATTAAAGAGAAGTTTTATTTCAATTTGCTTATTACATATGTTGCAAAAAGGAATCCACTCTGTGGATGACAAAGGTTACCGTGGTCCAGAGGCTGACAAATACTTCATATGAAAAGGGATATGGATGGTCTATAAGTCTGTCCTACCTTACAAATCCTAATTAAAATGCAACTTAAAATATATTATGGAGGAGGTCATTTTTATTTCTAAAATTAAACTATAATTTACAAAATTATAGTTCTTCATTTATAGGCCCAAACAAGAGTCGAATAGAAATAGAATTTTTCCTTCTTTTACATTAAATTATAGACAGTGTCATTTTAATTATTGCTTTCATGAGAGATAAAACTATTAGTATTTTCCTTTTAACTCAGTCTGAAGGTATATATCCAAGTTG
The DNA here is from genome assembly GCF_001698545.2 of Rhinopithecus bieti. Classification (NCBI taxonomy): domain Eukaryota; kingdom Metazoa; phylum Chordata; class Mammalia; order Primates; family Cercopithecidae; genus Rhinopithecus; species Rhinopithecus bieti. The sequence goes on from NW_016806443.1 coordinate 707,313, forward strand.
TATAGATTGACTTATAAATAAAAGTTGGATAGAAAGAAAAATTGAAAGAAATTTTAAGTGGAGATGAGAAAGAAAAAAGAAATTTAGTGCAAAGGAGTAAAGGAATGAACAGGAGGGAGGAAGGAGAAACTCAGAAAAGGGAAGATGCTTCAGTTCTGTATGATCTAATATGCCTTCTTCATGATCAGTGTTTAGGAGGTAAAAAAGATGAACATTACTACTTGTCAGCTTCTGAGTGCTGGAGGCCTCCAGTAAAGTAGTTACTTTGGAAATGTGTAAAATCAGAGGACAAAGACCTAGTTTCTGTCGTAGTGTAGGGTGTTCCCTTGGTGTGGATAAGAGAGGAGAGGCCTCAGAATGCGTCTAAAGCCGAATCCTTGCAAACCTGGGATTGAGATAAGGAGACATCCAAGCTAAAGAGCAAAGGATCTTTCTCAGGAGGAGGTGGACAGGGAGAGATTACAAATGTATGGCTTTTAAACAAATGTTGACTACCCAGCCACTACAAAAATGAAGGTGTATTCACAGCTAGATTTAAATATTATTTCTTTGTCTCAATTTTTGTTAGCTCTTATTCCCTTTAACATATCCCTCCAAATGTTCATAGCTTTGGTAACTATCACAGGAAAGAAAAGGTTGGTAGAGTATTCACAACATGCAAGCAATTTAAATCAGAACATGATCCTTTAAAATCGTATTTTCCTAAGAATACAATTAACCTTTGAACAATATGGGTTTGAGCTGCATGAGTCTACTTACACACGGATTATCTTCCAACTCTGCCGCACTGAGACAGCAAGACCAACCCCTTCTCAATCTCCTCCCCCTCAGCCTACTCAACATGAAGATGCCAAGGATGAAGACCTTTAGAATTATCCATTTCACTTAATGAATAATAAATATATTTTCTTTTCCTTATGATTTTCTTAATAATATTTTCATTTTTCTAGCTTACCTTATAAAATACAGAATAAGATACATATAACATATAAAATATGGGTTAACTGACTTTATATTATCAGTAAGGCTTCTAGTCAACAATATGTTATTAGTAGTTCTGGGGGAGTAAAATATTATATATGGATTTTTGACTGTATGGGAGGGTTTGTTCCCTTAACCCTCACATTGTTTAGTGGTCACCTATAATTTTTGAAGCCCATTCAATGGTAAATGAGAAGAGTGTATATAGTGAAAAAGTGTATATTAAATTAAAACTTTAAAAAGCTTATATTGACTACGTAAGGAAATATGAGGTTGATACAATTAAGTTTCCATAGAGTTGAAATATTTACTATAGATTATTTGCAACAATAACTTTATAATAATGACCAGAAAATCAATTCAACAACATCTGTCATGCATAAAAGACTGTATCAATCACCACTGGAAGAAGAAAGAAAAGAAGAGATTATCCATTTCCTCAAAATGTGATGCAAACTCATTAATAACTCTAACATAAGGTAGACTGTGATGCAGTCTCCGGGAGAGGTAAAAAAAAAAAAAAAAAAAAAAAAAGCCAAACCAGAAAAGAGGGACGGACAAGATAAGATTAATAAGACATCTGGGGTGAGTAGAATTTGATCTATTCTGGAAAGGCTCAGAAATTGACAGGAGGACTTGGGAGGGAGGAAAGGCATTTCTCACAAAGGAAATTGCTTGATCGAAAGCACAGAGATAGGGAAGCATGGGCTACTTTGAGAACCTGCCAGTGGCAGAGCATGGGAAAGGGTAGGGCAATAAAGGTGGATGTAGCTGGGCTTTGTTGGGAGGCTGAGGACATTGGTTTTATGTACCACCATCACTCTTCAGTATTAACTACGTGCCCAGGTGCCCTTGAGCTTATGGAAATTTAGATTCTATTTCCTGAAAGTCCACCAGGAGTCTGTTATTCAAAATAAAAGTAGGTAGTGTAATATGACTATTAAAGCACATTGTGATACTGAGATTTTTAGCAGTTGGAGCTAATGAAGGGAAGGAGAAAGTATTATGTGCCAACTTTCTATTAAATGTTTTTATCTACATCATCTCATTGAATCTTCATAAGATCTTTGTATTATATATGAAATGTACTTGGAAAAATTTTTAACAAATGCTGATTCTTTGCTTTTTTGAAACAATCCCATGATAACTAAATTTTACACATTTTATTAGGATGATGATGTTGAGACTCAAGGTTTCAGTTATTAAAATCCCAGAAACAGAATTCAAACTAGTTCTTCCTGGATCCATAGTCCAAGTTCTTTCTAGTATACAATGTTATCTCTCCGTGAAAAAAATCTGAGGAGAAAGACTTTGTATAATGGCAATTCACTGAAAAAAAAAATTCTCAAATACAGTTTACTGAATGAAACATGGATTATTTACCCTGCCTTGGCTCCTTTGGAAAGGCCCAAACTCATGTTTGAGAAAAATACCGAGGAATCTATACAGGATGATTTCAGAGCGCTTTGCAAAAGTCTTTGCCTCCAGAAGCACTTTCCCCAACCCTGCTGGCTATGCCTGCTCTTAATATATAATTTCCTTACCTTTAGCTGAAGGCTTTTATCTCTATTTAAAGGTGAGTGCCCTTGGAAGGGACAGTAATCCTGCTCTCGCTCTGGGAGCAGACATTTGATAAGGCATAAGAAACTAAGAAAGCTCTGGGCACCACTGGATGGAGGAATTTCAATATGGATACTACTTCTAAATAGAGAAAATACATGGAAATGGGAGGCTGAGAAGACACAAGGCAGATATCTCAGACTTGACTAGATTGCACTGTACAGTTAAATCTAGTCCATCTGTCCGACGACTCCAACCATGAAACTGACCCTGTAACTTTCTGACAGGATCAACATTTGATTGGGAATTCTAGAAAAACAGGCAAGGCAGTGCACTCAAAGAATTGAGAAAAGATCTGCAGGCAGAAAACAATACAAAAACAAAACAAAACAACAACAAATGAAAAACAAAGCACCAGGAAAACCTATTAGAAATGGCAAAATAGAAGGAACATCAGGCTTAAATTTAAGAATGTGATGGCAAACTTGGAGGAGGGTAAATTAGCTTTCAAGAAAGTGAATTACAGGATCGTCATCATTTGGGTTTTATTTTATTTTTTGTCTTAACATCAAGAAATGTATAATGTGAGCTTTTGGCTATTTTGAAATCTACCCTGACTTTCTCTTTTCATCTATATCTAGCTGAATGCTCTTGCATTTTAGTGTAAACTAATAAAGACCCCACACATCTCTGTGTGTTAGACCATAAAAGTGACCAGAGTAGAGCCCATAAAAATATATGTAGATTTTTACATTTTATTACTTAGTCCTCCCTGTAAAAGTCCAAAAGACTAAACACCTGCTGCTTTTTAATGAATGACATGAAATGGGCTGGAGTGGGTGCCACAGGCTGGAAGGAACACTATACTGGCAGATTTGACTTTAACTAGCAGAGGGATGTTCTAATGGTAAATCATTGGAAATTATTTCCTAAAGGGATCTGGAGATGTATGATTTGGCTTTGAGAAGCCTTCGTGGGTGGGGTATTAATTATTTTAGGGCAGTCCTATAAAGAAGTGAAAATGTATAGGATTAATGAGTGAAACTTATAGGAAGACAGACTCAATATAAAGGGCTCTGTTCTTATATTTTAAGGAAAACTATCTGAGTTTACTAAAGGCATAAAAGGCGTTTTATCAAATCGTTAGGTAATATATACAAATTCCTGGTACATAATAAGGACTCAATTATACCCAAATATTTCACCTTATAGGAAAAGTATTCACCTAATGGAAAAAATATATTTTCTCTAGGCATGTAAAACATGTCTACCTTGGTGGAAATACAAATACTTATGTAATATTTCCTCTGCCATATTAGAAAGATCTTTAAATATTCCATTTTAATAATAATTCAGTGATGTTACCTAACCCTCTATTGGAGGCAGTACACAAACCAACTATTTATACCTTTCATGTTAAAATTTTGTATACATTGGGCAAAATCCCTTTCATAAATTGACAAGTACATGCCAACACTAATCTCAAAGTCCTTAGTTTTAAACTTCTTGGAGAGTTTTCAACTATGGTAAACTTCCTAGAGTTTTCACTGTTATAACTATTTTCACTGTTGTAACTCAGAGAGTTTTCACTGTTGTAATCTTATCACGTTTGTCAGAATTTTAAAAGCTACTCTACTTCTTCAATATCAACATGATGCATTCTACAAGTTTCCTTTAAAGCTCTTATGAGATTCTGGTTGAACGCATCAAAGATTAATGAGGGAACTTATAGGAAGACAGTCAATATAAGGGCTATGTTGGTAAGCATATTCTTTCTTTTAGAAAGTACATAGATCTGTATTCATGACAAAGAGCACTTTTTTAGCTACATGAGGACCACCCAGTTGAACCTATGAACACCACTCAATGTAGCGTAGCCTCATGATACTGTAGCTTCACTGTCTGATGGCATTTTCTTTCTACTCCCACTTCATTAATAAGCTTTAGCACCAAGAATGCTGAATAAGGATTTACATTTAATTGAAGCCATTTCCTCCTTACCGACAAAATGTATTTTCCACCCTGCATAGGTGTAATTGATATGATGAAATGTCAACAAAATTGCCTTTGCTAAATGTAGTATTTACCTTATTATTTTATATGCCAGACCATAAAACTATATTTTACCCTTGTGAAGACAAAATACTGATTATTGAAAAGAGTGTTTCTGATTGGTGAAATACAGTTGAGTACTCCCATACATAAAGTCCTGTACTTTGTTTTCTAGGAGTTAGCTAATTAAGAGGAAAACAGTAAGCTTTAATAATTTGTAAGACTGTAATTCAACTATAGATCCTATTTCTTCAATTGAAAATCAGAACATACTGTGGAGGTGTTTTATAGATTGTAGAGGAAAGAGAAGTGTCAGCCAGCTTTAAATTTGTTTTGTGTCCTAATATTTAATGCAAGTGTGTAACTTTTCTTTTGGAGATAATGCTGCCCATTTGAGCAGAATGACTGAATTGTGTTGGTTTATAAAGGTAGACATTTTTTGGTTATATAGGAATTAGAGACTCTCCTTTCAAATAAGGAGAACAACAATTTAAGAGTGGGAGAAAGGAATAAAGGAGAATCCTGCTTGGGAGAAGTGGGGCCCTTAAAATAAAAGAAAACACGGAGAATTGTTAATAAAGTTATTAATTATCATAACAACATTTGCTGGAAATGATAAGATAGAAGCTCTTTTTTTCTTTTTTTTCCCCCAATAAAATGGATTATTGTTGCTTATGGAAGTTCTGTTGTTAGAAAGTATAATTGTAAAATACATTGTACTTGCTTAGTCTTATACCATGTCTCACATATTCCTGTTCTCTCTGTGTTTCTGGAATTTTGGTCACATGTTCAGGAGCCCTAACTCAAGAGCATCCATTCATGACCCTATGAAGTTAAAATGGCATAAAATTCACAACTGCTTCCCCACCTGGAAAACCATCATCCTCTCTCTGATCTTTAGCTATGCCATAGGAACTCAGTTGTCAAAGAGGAACAGTCTGTGTCTTGCTAAATTCCAAAAATTTTGAGAATACATGTGCTACTTCATATTGGTAAGAGCAGCTATATCCAGCGGAGGAAGCTTTTGGTCATTCTTTGATGAATTAATGATGTAATTTTGCATAAGCAATGACATATAAAAGAATGTCCCTGTACATTTATGCCCCTTTTATCCAGTGATTTTCAATAATTATAATTTATAAAGTCAATAGTAATTTCAATACTAAGAGGAGATCTTGGGCACAGTCTTCCACTGGAGTGCCCAGGGAAGAAACATCAGGGCAGATATCATGTGACCGATACCTGGAATGCGTGCTAATCCTACAGTAACATGTTATATGCAATTACTTTTTGCTCCATAATGATGTCATGTTGCCATATAAACATTGTATTGATCCAGTGTAAAGTCAACAAGGAATGAACACAATGATACTAGAAAGGGAGTGGACAGGTAAACGTCCTGATTGAAAGCCCTTGCTATAGTTAACTGATTTAAAATACAACTAGAATTTTTAATGGGTTTGATTAGTATTTGTTTTAGTGTCCCCTGGTCAGTGTCTTTATGTCTGTTGTACATTGTGACAATCAGTGTAAAAATCATAGACTTAGATAACATGAGGTGAAAGAAGCTGTGTCTATGTGAAAACAGAAAGTCACAGACAAAGTTCTAGACTTGTAATGATGTAAAATGGGCTTGGGGTTCTGTAACATAGAGGTTACTGATTTCTTTTTGGCTCATGCCAAACATAGAACAACGAACCCCACTCAATATCTCACTAAGTGCTTTTTGAAAAGAAGAGGTAGTTGCCATTTTAGAGTTTACAAAGTACTTTTCACATTTCGTCCTCCTCATAACCATGAGCAGTCAATAGTACACATCTGTTTTACATATGAGAAACTGCAAGTTCAGAAAAGCCAGGAAATTTACCTGTGATGTCTTGATTAGCAAGTGTCAAAGGAACTTGAATTTAGGTCTTAATTTCTAAGGCCCATATTCTACCATGCCTGGCTGTCATATTTTCCTCAAATGAAAAGAATAATAAATTATTGTTATTTAGATTTTCTTGGTCATATTTTATTATATTCTAGCCTACTATCCAAAATCATCACCAACTTTTGGAGGCTAAAAGAATTTGGGTCCAATTCTGTAGGCTATTATGATTAGGAAAGCAGTCACTTTCACCTGTGTATTATTATCATTTCTTTAATTCATTTTCAATTAGAGCTGTTTGATACAAGCTATTTAACATCCATCCATTTTATTTCACTTAAAACTTATGTCATTCAAATTTATCCAAATATTCTTTTGTGCTCATTGTTTCCCAAAACTGCCTCTGATTTTTAGCATAGGGAGCTAGGAGAATACAAGAATAGCAAAACTCCATGGGTTTGCTACAGATCTGGATTCTAATGACAATCCAGAGCAAAAAGGAATAGATGAAGCAACAGCTTCTGAATTTTTTATTTCTCATGGCTCAATTCTTACTTGCCATGTCTGGAACTCACTTTGTCTCAGGCTTCATGACCTGATGCTTGTTTCTGATGCAGTTTAATCCACACTTTAAATAAATGATTTGAGTTCTCATTTTGCTAAATGTCAAGGGAAGAAAAGATATTTCATGCACCTACAGCATCCTAAAACCTCTTGCCAAATCCATGAATCTGACTCTGCATTATCCTTCCCCAGAAGGAGAGCATAATTTCATTATCCATGAATCATCACCTCTTAGACTGTAACATCATTGTCAGAGAGCCTAATAGAACCAGTGTTCAGCTAACTGAAAAGGGGGAGGGAGGGAGAAAGCGCTGAGGCAAAGCACAGGTCACTGGCACAATCAGCAAACTGAGAGTTCTAAAGCCGGAAGGGGAGGCCCCCTCCACTGACACCTTTGACATATCTACTGACCGGTAAATAACTAATGCCGACTCTTGATTTAATATTAAAATTTGTTTTTCCTACCTAAGTTATATGTATATTGCTGATGAAAATATTAACCCCTTTAATAAAATGTCAAAATGTTTACCCAGCATTGACGAGTATAAGCACTTTAAAATATTTCTTATCTATTCTTATTGCATTATTACTCGCTTTTCATCTTTGGACACTTATTTCTAGCCCTCAGTACCAATTCTATGGCCTCTGTTCCAGTATTACTAAAAAAGTCAAAATGAAAAGAATAACATTCAAAAATTACATTATAATTATATTTACCAGGGAAATGAATTAAATAAAATTCAGGTATGATTTACTAGTCAAAAAACATATGTTGTAAACCACGTTTACACAAGGATTCAGGATAAAAAGCTAAAATGTGTGAATAGCTGTGGTTAGTCTAACTAGCCACTAGAGGTCACTGCTGCTCCATAGAAAGACAATTTATTGCCTGTCTACTTAGGTAGTTCACTCACCAAATCAAGTAAAAAATGGTGTAAATTCTTTGAAAAGATGTAATGTCAACATCCTTGGAAAATACAAACTCATTTAAATGGAATATATATTGCATAAGTATTGCTTACAAGACTGTGGCACTGGGACTATTAACTACATGCTGTGGTAGCACTCTCTGTACTGGGGTTAATAAAAATGGAAAGAAACCCACATGCAGTTTAGAGACTAAATTCTATTTCTTCTCTGTTTTGGTAAAGCAAAGTATTCTGTATTCTGTTGTATAGTTCAACAGGTCAGGCTTTTTTTTTTTTTTTTTTTTTTTTTTTTTTAACTGTTGTTACCTTTGAGGGAAGTCCAATATTTTATGTAAATACGTACTAGAAACATAAATATCAATCACATTTCTCTAATCTGCATGAACTTGAAATACTTATACGAATAGATTTACAATATGTAGTCCAGAAAGTACCATGAGATGGAGGTGAGGCAACAGCTTTTGAGCAGTAAACTATTTGGCAGTTGACTTTTTAAAATTTACAGTGGTAAACTAGTTATTGTTAAATCTACATGAATTATATATCTGTGCTCAGAAGATACTGAGAACTACAGAAGATTCATTCTCAAAGAGGGAGGAGGAAGAAAGAACTTTTTTCCCATAATTTAATGTGCCAAATCAAAATGAGTTTTACCACCTAAGGGATTTTATTTTTGTTCTTATCTATTATTATGTTTATAAGTAAAGTTAGCCATTAAAAAGTGACCAGCTTTCAAAATATTGGCGATTCATTTAGTGTTATATCATATTTTATATACCAAGTAGCTTTGAATTTGAGAAATGCTTTTCAATATAGCAAGTATATTTTATACATACTAGTAGCACCACAGCATCGAGAATCTGCAATAATTCAAAAATATAAGTATACATTGCCTAAATGTATTTGGTATCCATCACAAGTAAGGCAGAAGGTTAAGTAAAAAAGAATAGAAATGGGGTTCTTCACTTTAAGACTGCATCTCATTAATGCAAACACTTTTAGTACAGATAAAATGAGGCTAGCCAAAGAAAATTTCTTTTAAGATGGAATATGTATTTACTGATGCTTTATGAAAATGTAAAGTTACAACTTCAGTAAAACCATCACAATAAGCTCAGTCATCCAGTGAGCTGTAAGGAAGTATCTGCATTATTAATCCATTGGAAATATGTGACTTTTTGTCATTAATACATGTACATTCAACAATTATTCATGGGTAAACATTGTAGCTATGATGTTTTTCTGAAGTGGCATCTATTGTAAGATTTAATCAATATCAAAGTACCTTGAGAAATCCACTTTAAATACTTTTTTCTTTATTGCTTATAAAATTATGAATTTAATAATCTGGCATCCTTAAAATTTTATTTTATGGTGACTTGCCTAGATTTTCCTCTCGGCATATGAAAACCCCAATCAATAAAAAAATTTAGTAAAATAGCCATTCACTTTTCTTTTTTGCTGCAGTGATTCTGTTTTCAGAGAAGAGGGACATGGTTAAAGATGTAGGGGTTGGCAAGCCAAATTAAATGAAACAGCCTCAATGTTGCAATTCCTGATATTTACTTCTATAATAGAACTGTTCATTTTGGAGGATGAAGGAGAATACAGACTAAATATATCTTTCTAAAAACCTTAATTGACTATGGTTCAAGTTACTCAAATACAGAGGCTATGATATTCGTGCTGCAGTCAATAAACTTTCACCAATGACATAAAAACATGCATGCAGCTTGCAGATTGCCAACAGGGTCTGTACAGAATTGTACTGATGGATGAGTTCACAATACAGATGAACACAGGGACACTGTAATGTCAACAATAGAAAAGCAACAGAGAACTGTCACAGTGTTGGTCTTTTTTCCTCTAAGATCTATTTTATACATTTATTAAGGTGTTATCAAAGTCATCCTTTTCAATGAGGCTATGGGTGGAAGGCATGTCTTGGAATGTGTTCTCTTTATACATCTGAAGGAAGTGTCTGTTATTAGGGGACTGGTGTGTGCAGGACATGTAATGTAACACAACAGGGCAGCCTGAAAAATCCTGAACAGATCAGGACAGAGCTAATGATTCTACTAACTACATTAGGGTCTTTGAAAAAACTGGAAAGAGAAATTCTGGTAAGTTCTCAACCACATGCCTGTAGCAAGCTGCTTTCCCATTTGCAAACCTTACCTGAAAACTCGCTAACTAACAAGAGGTGTGGTGGAGAAATCTGGCTTCTCAATTCTGTTTCATTTATTTATTTGTGAAACATACAGGCTGGAAGAAATTGACAGTGAAACCTCTAGTCTGATTTTACAGAGATGTGTTTCAAAGACAAGGCTTTGAGTCGAAAACTTTACATTTTTGTCATCTCCTCACATTTTGCAGTTGTCTACTTGCAGTATTTTAACCCTTCACACTTTGTTCCTGTGCTTGCCTTACTCTAATTCAGACGCCTCTGGAAACTGCTCAGGGTGCTGCTTTAACCTAGCACCATCTTTTGATAGTTTCCTGCAATTTTCTTTTTTAAATCAGGAATTAGTTTAAAGGCTCTGCCTGTCTTTAAAATGTTCCCATAACTGAGTCATCTCCAAGAATCAGCTCAAGCTCCGAGCACCTGGAATCATTCACCTCTTTCCTTGATTTGCCAGTGAGCTGCAAACCTTCTATAACTGTAGATTTGGTCCCACCAGGAGGATAACAGCAGATGTGGGGGATTACTTTTGAAAGAAGTTTTATCTTAAAACAAATGCGACATTAATGGAATCAATAAAGGGTCTTATACAACAGGTATTATATTAAACCGGAGTTCAAGCCTCACCTTGATTGTGGTGTTTAAATTTCAATGGGTTGATTATGTATGAGAAGAAAATGACCAGTATTATGAATGCACTAAAACGGACAGAGAAGGACCTTGCCAGCAAAGTGAGAGGGAGAGGGAAGGGGGGCGGGGGGGGCATCGCGTTCCCTTGATAGTCACCAGAGTTCAATAAAGCACCACTTATTTCCCAGCTTTTAAGAGCTCTTTTTATCGCAATGGTTCATACCTCACACTCCCTGGAGCCCGATTTGTTATAGGTGCAGGGTCCCGTCCCATTCAGCAGCATCTCGCTGGTCTCCGTGTTGGTGGGTTTATAATCTACATAAAATTCCTGGGTGCTGGGAGTCATTTGCTTTAGGGACTGTCTTTTCTTTTTCCTGTGCCTTCGCATGAGGGAGCGCTGCTGCAGCTGCTTCATGCTCGCAGGGTACCGCTTCCATGACACGTAGATAACCAGCAGGATGACGAGCACGGACAGGAAAAGGGCTACGCTCCCCGCGATGATTTTATGGAAAGAGATGTGCTCGGCGTCAGCATCGGTCTCTGGGCTGGGCTCTGTGGCTCCCACCGTCGGGGGCAAAGGGGGTTTGCTCTCATGCTTCGGCCTGGGGAGCTTGGGCTTAAACGTCGGCTTTGGGAGAGCCCTGGCCAGATCAAACCTCTCAGTAGTACTTTTGCCACAGATGCTGTAGTTCTTCACTGCATCGATCACGTTTACTCCTTGCAGCTCTTTGGGACTGGCACAGATAATTGTATTCTCTCTTAGACCTTTAAAACTTTTCAGCCAGTTTACAAGGGAGCAAATATTTCTGCTGCATTCCCATATATTCCCAGCAAGACTGATGTCATTGAGGGATATCCAAGAATCCAAAATCTCTTGACCAATAAATGTGAGCTTGTTGGAATCCAGGTTGAGGCGCTGCAGATTTGGGACGCACTGGAAAACACTGGGTCCACTGAAAGCTTCGATCTCATTGCCTGATAAATCAAGCCTTTGTAAGGAGCTCCAAGTCCAGGACATGGTCTGTCCTATGACACTGATTTTATTCCACTGCAAGTAAAGGTTCTGAAGGCTGACCAACCTTGGAAAAAGGGCCAGGTTGAGCTTGGAAAATTGATTGTGCTCCAGGTGAAGTTCTTTGAGTCTGATCATGCCAGCAAAGACATTCCTGGCTAAACTTCGGATCCGGTTATATCCCAGGTCCAAAAGTTCCAGGTTGCGGCAGTCTTGGAATATTCGCACAGGGATGGTTCTCAGGGAGTTAGACCGTAAATGTAAACTCAGCAGCTTCCGCAAGCCCCGAAACTGTTCAGATCCCAGAGAATGCAGCTGATTATAGGACAGATCCAAGTTCCGTAAATTTGTCACAGGTCTGAAGGTATTGTTAAGAAAATAGGAGATTCTATTGGAACTAAGAATCAGCTCTTTGAGTCTGCGTATTCCATTAAAAGCATTTTCGTCAATATTGCTGATATGGTTATGGTCAAGGTATAGCCAGGTGAGCTGGTTGAGCCCTTTGAATTGATTATACTTAAGTTTTTGAAGGCTGTTATAGCGAAGGGACAAACCTAAGCAACCAGCAGATATACTTGAGGGTATCTCCTGTAATTTCTGAGATTCACAATATACCATTTTGCCTTCACACCTACAGCCCTTAGGGCATCCTCGTTCGGCAGAAGAAAGCATTGTCAGTAAGACAGTGGGGGCTATAACCAGTGCTACAGCTGATCCGCTCAGTAGCCTAATTACATTGAAACCTGGAAATAAAAACAACTTAGAAAAGTTATCCCCCCAAAAAAGAATTAATCTTTAATCAAGCAAAATAGGCATGTATTTTCATTTTTTAAAATTTAAATCTAGATAACATTTAACATCTCATATTATCTCTTTGTAATTAAAGAGAATTGTCTTTAGTGTTTTGTTTTTTAAAACAGTTAAACAAGGAAACGTGTCCACTAAGCAAATAAATTCAGTCTTAGAGCAGAGCAAGGTAATCTCTAAAATAATTAAGGCAGAATTATTACACAGACTAGAGGTTTTTTGTTTTTTTGTTTTTAAGAAGGAAAGAAGAAAAAATGACAAAACATACCCATCCTTTGTATTGTTCAAAGGTCGTCCTTAGGTCTTTTGCTTTGGCTTAGGGGCCAGTTGCATGACAGCCCCTGTCAGCTGCACTGTAGTGAGTCAGGGCTCGCTGACACCCAGGAAGAAAAATTGGACCCCTTGGGAGATGGACCGATTTTGGAACATTATTCTTTGCCAGCCACGCAGAACACTCCAAGAACAAATAAATCCCAACACCGCATTCGCAGCAAAACATCAAAATCTTCCTAGGTAATAGGATCTTCATGGATATTACGTTTTTGCATCTTTATAGTTTTTTGGGGGGCGGGGGGACGGTTAAAAAAAAACAAAAACTAGCTCCTACAATTTCTTCTTATCGAAAAACATGATGTATTCCTCCAGGCAATGTGGGGCTACCTGAGCTGCCACATCTGTATTCCATAGCCCAGCAGTTCCCGTGGTGAGCACCCAGTTCAGCCACAGAGCTGCGTTGGAGCCCAGAAGGCAGGAGAGCCCCGTACCGCGCACACGCTCAGCTCACTTCTGCAGACTGTCATTCTGAAAGCTGCTCGGACTGTTGCTTTGGTTTCACTGAATGCAGTCTTATGTAAAGCTGCCCCCAGTGGTGAAGAACATTATGGGCATGTGCAGAAATGTCTCTCTTTTATCTTGCAAATGAGCAGGCTCACTGCTGGAAAATGAATGATTCTTTTGGGTGGCTCAGTAGGAACTGAATGGTCACCGTAATCAATAACTAGCAACATTTTCTGTGATTTCCAAGTCTTGTTTTACAATTTGGCAATGTCTTTATTGTCTGTGTCCACTTAATTGCTAACCATGTGCTGCCCAGAGTTTTTCTGGAGCTTGACATTAAGTTCACAGACTGAACGTCAATTTTTCTTAACCTCAACGCAGGCTTTAAACTGAAATTTATAAAATGAATTATTGAGCTATTCACAGAGAAGCATTAACTGCCTGCCCATTTGACCTCTTGGAGTCACAGTCTTGGAATAGAGGAGATGACTGATGACAAATGAATTAATGTGTCCAATAGCCTTTCCAGTTTTCTCACAAAAGATATAATTGATTTTATGGCTATGGTTTTGTTTGTTGCTTGGTTGTTGTAATTTTCTTTTAATTAGAAGGAAAATAAACCATTTTTAGTGTTAGTATACGAATCAAGGGATCATTTGGTTCATACTTTATTGATGTTGCTGCTATTTATTACACTAATAATATTTATGGAACACTTTCTAAGTGCTTTAAGTGGGCTATGTTGTTTTCTCTTTAAACAATAGGATGATGTGGGTCCTATTATAACCTCTCTTTTAAAGATGAGGAAACAGACTTGGAGAGGTAACTTTCTCAAGGTCATACAGCAAGCAAGTGGTAGAGCTGAGCTTCAGAAGCAAGTCATTCTTATGCTGAACCGCTAACCACTAGATGATCCTGTCCAACAACATTGTTATCTTCATTTAAAAAAGAAGTCAATGAAAATGAAGCTGATTAAAGGATTGGGGCAAGGAAGCTGTGATCAGCAAATTCTTGCTTGTTCTATTAGAATTTTCTAAACTTCTTTTGGTCTGAGACTTCTAAAGAAGTATAAAAACTAAGGCAGGGCAGTTTAGTGATTAAGAGCATAGATTTTGTCACCTAGATTCAAACTCCTGGCTACAATTTACCAGCTATGTAACCTTAAGCAGGTTACTTACCTTCCCTATGCCTCAGTTTTCTCACCTGCAAAATGGGCATAAAAACAAAAACTCACTTCATGTTTTGAGACATGTTTTGAGAATTAAGTCATCTTAATATCTGTATGTTACTTAGAACAGTGTGTTACATGCAATAAGCCTGTGTAAGATATTTGAATAATATTAACTCTATGTGTACTTGCTAGGATTACCTACTGAATATTGACTACACTGACCTTCATTAACTCACAAAGAACAACTTTAGGGAGCATTTTAAAATACTGTACATGGTGGACTTCTGAGATCTACTCAGTTTTGCCTTCTTTGATGAGATATGTTCATCATCTGAACTTTATCTTTAAAATAAATCTTGTGATTTTGTGGACCATAACTAATAATGTTTGATTCTTTTCATCCCCAAAGTAGAACATAATAACATCTGCCATGTAGAGGCATTTTATTTAAAAATAATGGTATTCTTGAAAAAGTTTGCCTTATTTTTTGTTAGGTGAATTGGCTGTGGAAAGCCTTGGAGAGCTTTCACATTCTCCAAGGATGAGATGTTTGGTAATGACAATCAAAAGGGATCCTACAGATATAGTACAATGGATATTACCAATTTCTTGGGCAGTATGCTCTTAATGAGGTAGTGCTTTCCCCCAGAGTTACCTAAAGCTGTGAATGCACATGAAACACCCAGTGGGTTTCTTAAAAAATAGACTTCCCAATCCCTCCCCCAGGATTCTCATTCTGGGGGGATGGAAGAGTGTGTGCTTTTCAATAGTCTCTGATGAAATAAGTTTAAGAAACTCTCTGTGAAAGAATGATTAAAAATAATGTTTTCTCCTAGTAGGAAGAGAGGGTATGTACACTTATAATACTGAGATGTAAGTTCCATGAGGACAAAGACAATGTTTTGTCTACTTCATTTTTCCTAACATCTACAACACAACTTGGCACATTGCAGATATGTAATAAATAGTTATTGAAAAAATATATTTTTATGAGAGTCACAAGTACAATGGATATAGTATAACTGATTATGTAATGTTCGACATCTGTACATGGGATTGAGTCCTGAAAACTTCCTCAGTCAGTCAGACTGGAAAGAATTTCGGAGAAAGTATTCTTAAAGGAGGTATATACAAAGACAAAAACTAGAAAGTGAGAAAACGTAGTTGATCAGCAAGTGATCTTTACTTTTCACAGAGATATCTCTTGTCTTCATAGTTAAACTACAAATTTCATGAGAACAGTAAATATGCTTTTGACTATTCCCTTTTGCACAGTACAGAAGGGTAATACTGAACCCTTATCATTTAATGTCCCAATTGGGCTTGACAACTTGTATCTCTGAAAAACAGACTAATGGGAATTATGTGGATAATTTCTCTCTCACACCTCTGTTGCTTGAAAGGCTCTGAGTTTTCCCCTCACTCTCCCAGGTAGTCATTGAGACATCTGTTTTGCCCAAGAGCTGCAGAGAGTCACTCCAGGAAGCTGAAGGACCCCATCAACTTTCTGCTTCTTGCTCATCATACTTTACTTCCCAGTGACAGAAGAACAGAGGAACCCACCCAGAATGTGGGCTCTCACTTTGCTTCTCCTAGGACAAATCTTCTTGAATTATTTATGGTGAATATTATTCTCCCCTGTGTTACACACATTGCTGTTAGTTCTCAGACATTTTTCTATTATCTCTGTTCCTGATCTTATCTTACTGCATAGTTCTGACTTTACACCTACCCTTTGGATCTTATAATTGATATTTAGTCTTAATACTAACAACTGAGGTTACAAAATATTAGAATGAATAAGTAAGACCTAGTATTGGCTACCACAATGGGGTAACTATAGTCAATAATTAATGAATTATACATTTAAAAATAAAAGTATAATTGGATTGTTTTTTATACAAAGGGTAAATGCTTAAGGGTATGGAAACTACATTTACCCTTATGTGATTATTACACATCACATGCCTCTATCAAAACATCTCATGTACCCCAGAAATATACACACTATGTGCCCACAAAAATAAAAAATAAAAATAAAACAAAACTATGTGATAGGAATGATGTGCTGCCATAAAAATTGTTTTGGTAGCAATATATTGATTGACAAGGAAAAATGTTCATGATAAAATAATATTAAGGAAAAAAAATACTGACCATCAATCTCTTTCTCAACAGTAATCAGTAGCCACTCTGACTGAGTCAGCCTCCAGGAACTGTGTATGGCCCCTACCTTGGCACGACCCCTTAAGTCGGCATCACAACCAGGTCTGATCTGGTTCAGGATAATAAATTGTTAGAAGAGGGAAGATTATCCATGAGGCTACTTGAGAAATCCAAAATAAGATATGTAATTCTAAGCTACACTGAATACTTGAGGCTGCAGAAATTACTACAAAGACATAGAGTAGTCCCTCAAGAGAAAAAGAAAAGACTGTGTTCTGAAAGATTTTAGTAAATTGCCTGTATACTTTTTATAAGTTTTTTTTTCTTTTACTTGTCGACTATAGTGAGCTGATTATTTCTGATTTGCCTTTCAACAGAAGCAAAATTATACTACATTGTGTATTTAGCAACTAGTAACTTCTTTTGCACTTAATATCACATGACCGTAAACTACCTGACAAGTTAAATATCCCCAATACATCTAGGGCCTTAATGATTTATACAATTATAAAACAGTGTCATGTATCTAAAGACTTTCTGTTTTATTGTCCTTATAGGATTTCAAATAGCTAAACATATTTTGTTTAAATTGGGTAAACAAATCAAATCTCAGTTTGGCAATACTGCCAAATTTCAGTCCAATATGAAACTCAGTTGCCAGACATAAACTTAGAAATTCATAACTGAAAAAGGATGTACTGATATCTTAACAGTTGTTGACTTCAGATATTTTATTTATTTTAAAAATACATAATTTGTATAATCATTATGTGCTAGACACTGTTCCAGACACTGGGAATACATCTGTGTGCAAAATAAAGGCCTGTGCCCTTGTGAAGATTACATTCTAAAGGGATATGACAGACAATTAAAAATAAACATATATAATGTATTAGTAGGTCATACGTACTATGAAAAAAAGAAAAAATATAAGGAAGATTGGGAGTGCAAAGTATGAGGTGGGTTGCAGTTTTAAATAGGATGGTTAGAGCCATTAAGAAACTGGCCTGAGCAAACCCTGAAGGAGATGAGCTTGTGAGACTTAAATATGTATTTGGGGAGTGGCCAGTACAAAGGCCTAATGTGGAAGCAGATCATGTGTTCCATGAACAACAAGGAGGCCAATGAGCCTAGAATGAAGAGAGCAAGTGATAGAATAATTGGAGATGGATGTCATGGAGGGCTTTGGATGACATTGTAAGAATACTGGCTTTATTATGGAGAAATGGGGAGCTAACTGGAGATTTCTGTGCAGAGTTAATATGTGATCAAATTACCTATTAAAAGGGTCACTACTGTGGATCGAATGTTTTCATTTACCCTCCCCAAAATCCACATATTGAAACCCCAATTCCCAATGTGATGGTATTTGGAGATAGAGCCTTTGTGAGGTATTAGGTCATAGTGTTGGAGCCCTCATGACAGATCAGTGGGATTATAAGGATGAGAAGAGACAGATGTGAGAGAGCTTGCTTCTTCTGTCTCTCTGCTAGAAGAGAAGGCATCTATTAAGAAGCCACAAATCAGGCTCTCTTTGATGTCAGGTCTTCTGGTACCTTCATTTTGGACTTTCCAGCCATTAGAACTGTGAGAAATAAATGCTTACTGTTTAAACCACCCAGGAAATAGTATTTTTGTTATAGAAGCACAGACTGACTGAGATGATTACTCTTAGCAGGGGACACAGTAATGAGGCTACCATATCAATCCAGGAGATAGATGATAGTGCTTGGACCAGGGTGGTAGCAGTGGAAGTGGTGAGCATTGGTTAGATTCTGGATATATTTAAAATAAAATCAACAGAACTTTTCTAAGGAAATAGAAGTGGAGGTATGAAATAAAGAGGGAAATTAAAGATGGTTCATTTTTATTGGCTAAGCAACCCTAGGGATAGCGAAGCCATAACTGTTTTTGTGGGTGAAATTTTGTGAGCAAGACCAAGAGTTTAACACATTTGAATTAAATCTGGATTTGGCTCTCACTTTTCTTCACTTTTATGAGACTTTAATTCTTGAAAATATTTCTTAATATTAAGCCTCAAAGCACCATGATGTATTTTAAAATATTTTAAAGGTATTTTTGAACAGAAAGTTATGAAATGACTTGCAAAATTAGCCCTCAAACAATAGCAAATGGGTTTCCATTCAAATGACCTAGACAGAGGCAACATCTTTGCATATGACCTTGGAAGTCAATAGGGCAATAGGGCAATAGAGCCAACAGATTAGATGAAAATTGAAATGGAAGATTACATGAAGACTAGGTAAGGAAACATTTGGACTCAACACAGGTACTCTTTATTGCATATGTCAGTTGACATTTGGAATTTGGAACTGATTCTGGCAAACTTCTTAGGGTCTCAGTTTGCTTATCTGCAAAATGGGACTGATAAAACCTGACTTACAAACTTTTAAGGGTTTTTACTTAGGAAACATTTTCATGATTTATGTGTAAGTATATTGTACAATATTTATAAAGTGTTAGAGATATTTCTGGAATCAGAATATCTACGAGAAAATTAATTTTCCCTTGATTCCGTATAGGTTCTGTGGCCATGAGCATATATTAAGGATTATCAAGGGTCATCAGCATGACAAAGGGCATGCCAGAATTTACTAATGTTATAGGAAACATTCCTCAGTATTTCTTTTCTACTAATTTTAATAGCACAGCCATTTATTATAAAGAATACACCATTGATATTCTGTGTATTCGCTGATAAAGTGCTTTCACCAATAGATGCATTTGATTTAGCTTTTGTAAAGAGTTTAATGTTTGTGACCCAATAATATTACAGGGTTGTCAGAATGCCAATATAGAGATTCCTACAGCTGTGAAAATAATTTTCTTCATTTCTAGTTAGAATACTCATATGCATGTCTACATTTGTAATTATATCCAGATCTTCATCAGCGCATTAACACTTCTCTGAAATATCCTTGATTTCCATCTGCTTGCTTTAAGGGCTCCATTAAGAACCCTGTCTGGTCACATATGGTTATGAGTGAGTATCTCTGACTTAGATAAATAAATAAAGAATATTCCAGGTCTGACCATTAAAATGGTCTTTCAGTGTCTTTCTGGAAAAAGGCAAATTTAATGAATGAGACATTGCAAGGTTATCCAACATTTCTCCCTCCCATTCACCTGAAGACACATTTATGCAGCAGCATCAATCCATATTCTCAGGTTTTATTGCATTCCTCACTGTCACCTCCTGCAAAGGTAGTCCTAAGGTAAATATGGGAATATGGAAATCTAGCCAACACTGTAACCTTCAGTGGCAGACTTCTGAAGGCTGAAATGACTATACGACTTCAAGGAAATACTTGTTTTTCTTCCTTTCAGTAGGAAAGGTAAAGCATACACAAAAGTAGAGAAGCTAGTATGATAAATATCAACTCCAGTAATTATTACTATTTTGCTAATTTTAGTCTATCCTCACACCTCTTCCCACATATGTGTAATATTTTTTTTCTTGTCGGCCAGGCGTGGTGGCTCAAGCCTGTAATCCCAGCACTCTGGGAGGCCGAGACGGGTGGATCACGAGGTCAGGAGATCGAGACCATCCTGGCTAACCCGGTGAAACCCCGTCTCTACTAAAAAATACAAAAAACTAGCCGGGTGAGGTGGCGGGCACCTGCAGTCCCAGCTACTCAGGAGGCTGAGGCAGGAGAATGGCGTGAACCCGGGAGGTGGAGCTTGCAGTGAGCTGAGATCCGGCCACTGCACTCCAGCCTGGGTGACAGAGCGAGACTCCGTCTCAAAAAAAAAATTTTTTTTTTCTTTCTAGAGTATTTTAAAAGGAAATCTTCCACATGTCTTTTTTTTTTTTTTTTTTTTTTCCGAGACGGAGTCTCGCTCTGTCACCCAGACTGGAGTGCGGTGGCGCGATCCTGGCTCATTGCAACCTCCGCCTCCCAGGTTGAAGCGATTCTTGGGCCTCAGCCTTCCGGATAGCTGGGACTACAGGTGCCGCCACCACGCCCAGCTAATTTTTTGTATTTTTAGTGGAGACCGGGTTTCACTGTGTTAGCCAGGATGGCCTCAATCTCCTGACCTTGTGATCTACCTACCTTGGTCTCCCGAAGTGCTGGGATTAGAGGCTTTAGCCACCACACCCAGACAACATATGTCTTTATAATCTCTCTCTCTCACTCTCTCAGTCTCTCTCTCTGTCTATTTATCTATCTACACACACACATTTCAGTATGCATTTCTAACTAATAGATTTTTATTTAACCATCTAGCATTATTATACGTAACAAAATTAATAAGTTCTTCAAGTAGGTTTGTTTGTATCAGGATCCTAGAAAAAGCCCACAGATGGCATTTGTTTTTGATGTATTTGAAGTCTCTTTCATTTTGTAATGCCATGGATTTGTTGGTTGCCAGGTCATTTGGACTGTAGCTTGTTCCATGTTCTGCATTTGGTTGTTTTCCCATTGTAGCCTTTAACTTGCACAGAGTCAGTTTTCATGGCGTATATGTTTAACAACAGTCTATTCATTAATTTGAGCAGAATATCCCGCCCCAAAGTGGATATTTGGGGCATCTATTCATTCTTGGTAACAATTTAAGATTTGAAGAACTTTTGAGTAATACAGGACTTGGAGCTTAGAGCAAAGTTGTACTTCTACTTTGCCATCAGAGAATTCAGTAATGTGTTAAATGACAAGTTTGAGAACTTTGTTGGTTAACATTCATATCACCAGGATTTCTGTTCTTCAAGTCCCATCACAATTGCCTTTTTGCCCTTAGTCAGCAACAGCAATTATTTGTTGTTGATACTTACTAAACAAATCTGCTAATTTTTGTATTGCCATTGAATTGTTCATCTAATTGAGGCACAAAAGATTTTTATCAAGAGGATAGCAATCAAAATTCATTTGTAGTCACTTAAGCTGAGAGAAATCAGTTTTCTAGCTTTCCTTTCAGAACAAATTCCATCAAGAAACATGTGGCACCAGAGTGACATTGTAAAACGTCTAGTTTTATATATATTCCTAAAATTCCTGTAATTTCTCACAGTGGAAAAAAAGACTTTTAGAGGGACTATAAAAACCTCTTGACCAAATTTATACCTTAATATTTGATGTTTTACTTTGCATCTTTGACTGTGCTTTGAATGTAAAGTCAGTCAGTGTTGTTTAAATGGTATCATAACATTTTGCTAGATCCACTTCACATATATTCTGATATAACAAGAATTTTTGAAGAAAATTTCTTATTGTATTTTTAAAGCATTGTATGTAATAGTTTCAAGTGGATACACTGGTGTATTTTAAAGTTTGATTTCCTGACAATTATATCAGGATTAGGAATTAAATTCCCCAGTCACCAGGAGGAGAAAGATCATAGACAATCTTGATTTTGATAAAGAAGCAGCTATGCCATAGGTTGGTTTTATTTTTGTTTCTGAAACAATGTCTGATTTCTAAAAAAATTTATTTTAGGGCCCAGATCTGAAAGATATTAAACTTCTGACAAATGAGAATCCCTGCATAGTTTGCAACGAAGTAACAGAGAACAGGAGTCTGTGGGTCCTTATATTACTCTAAAATAGATCAGTCTATATGTCAAACTGGAGGATCTTTCCTTGTACTGTTAGTACTTGGTAGTTGTGGCCATTCCCAGTTGAAGGGTTCCCTTAAGAATGTTGGGGAATGCTTAGGATACCCTTGTGAGTAACAGCAGCGCCCCCATGTGGCAAAATTGTGACTGAAGCAAAAATTGGCTTAGTCCCTGGTAGCATTTGCTGCAGATCTTTAATAAAATAAAACTTTTCTGATAGAAAATAAGTGGAGAATTCATTTGTTTATTCAATGAGTATTTATTAAACTCTTACACTGTTCTTTGTGCTGGGGATACAGTAGTGAATAAGACAAAGTTCCTACCACCAGAGGACTTCTTGCATTCTTGTTGATGAGATGGTAAAAAATAAAAATAGCTACACACTACAGTGTCAACTAGTAATAAGTGCTGTAAAGAAGAATAACAAAGATAAGGGCAATGATCATTTGATACTGTGGGCAGAAAAATCCCTTTCTGTGTTGTTGACAGTGGAGAGGAAGTAGGGAGCAACTCACATAACCTTAGATGTAATCTCCTTTTGGGTTTTCTTTGGTCACCATTAAGAAGAAAAGAAAATTGTTTTCTATATACTCCACACTTCTTATACCAGAGTGTGGAGTTTTTCCATACCAACCAATTCTCCAGCTCTCTGGACATCAACTGAATGTCCTACAATTCAGTTTCCCCCCAGCACCTCCTTACCTCTCCCTTACTGATTTTCTTTCATTTCTACTTTGTCTCCAGGTGCCTATGGTGACCCAGTTCTTTTTGGACATGTTCCCACTTATCAACAAATGAATCCTATGGTATTAGCTGATAATATCTTATAGTATTAGCTTTCTTGGGGTACTTGAAATTTAATAGGTAAGTCTTAGAAATGGAAAGTATTAAGGAAGCATGGATAACTGTATTTTATGCACATACTGTAGCTTAAGAAGCAAATAGGAGAAAAGCCCTGTATTAAAAACATTCATCCTTGCTCTTCCCTCTCAACTTCTTACCAATTACTCTTTTTAGATGCAATCATTTTATTTTAACTACTGTTTAATTCTTATAATAATTTTTAATTTTGTTGATATTTTAATTTCTTGCTATTTTAACTGAGGATTCAGAATCATTTACTCTCCCTGCTTCCCATATTAATATGTTATGATTACAGTGTTAAATAACTAGGTGAGATGACTCATGATCACTGTGTAAACGAAGACACTCATGAATTAAGTGGTGTACTGGACTATGTTGCCATTCTCATTCAACGTTTTGCTTTTCTTACAGTTTAAGGATTGTTCCTATTTTCTTTCTCTCTTTACCTCTTTTACATTTGCTGTTTTGTCTGTATGTAGGGCTTGTTGTTTGTCCCAATATTTAAAAATACATTTCAAGGGCTGGGCACAGTAGCTCACGCCTGTAATCCCAGCCCACCTTGGGAGGCCAATGTGGGTGGATCACCAGGTCAAGAGATCGAGACCATCCTGGCCAACATGGTGAAATCTCATCTCTACTAAAAATACAAAAATTAACCAGATGTGGTGATGGGCACCTGTAGTCCCAGCTACTCAGGAGGCTGAGGCAGGAGAATCGCTTGAACTCGGGAGGCGGTGGTTGCAGTGAGCTAAGATTGCACCATGGCACTCAAGCCTGCAACAGAGCAAGATTCCATCTCAAAAGAAAGAAAAGAATATATATATATGTCAAGTACCTAAGCTTTCCAAATACTCAAGCAATTTAGATCATCCTATTTTTCTGCAGCACTCCATTTGTCAGCTCCAATATCCAATTCTAGCTGTGTACCTAGTACTTCACCATTTTCCAGAACAGGATCCCTATTTCCTGGATTCCATGTATTTGTTTTCTTAATTTACCACTAATTTTGTTGAAGCACCTTCTACTAATAGATTTTTAAGAAAGGGTGCGTGTGAAATAAAAATTTCATGTCTAAGTTTTTTAGTACAGTATTACTGATTGATAGATTGCTGTAATATAATTCTAGGTGGTAAATAATTTTCCCTCAGCATCTTTGAGACATTGAATTACTATCTTCCCATACCACTCTCACTGTAGAGAATCAGACAATATTCTGATTCCTATTTCTTTGTGTATAATCTATTTTTTTTCCTCTGGAGGTGTTTATACATTTTCCCCCCTGTTGTATGCAGATACACTTTGGTTCGTGCTTTTTTTTTTTTTTTTTTTTCATTAATTGTTGGGTATTCAGTGAACTTTTTAAATATGGAGACATGTCCTTCAGTTCTATACAAATGTATTGTATGTTTCAAAAAATGATCTGTCCTCGTTTTTCTTTTTTCTCTGTCTCTGGAACTTCTATTGGATAAATTTTGGATTTCCTGGATTGATCCTTTGGTTTTTCCTTCCTATGTTCCATCTCTTTATCTCTTTCCATCCTACAGAGTAATGTTTATGCTTTATGATCCAATCTGTTATTTATTTATTACAAATTTTGACCAAATGTCAGAAGATTATGGCACAATCAAATCCAGCAATGATACCACTGGGTCAAGCAGTATAAATAAAGTTTTTGTAAATAAAGAAACATTCATGTGCATTCTTTTATGCATTGTCTATGACTGTCTTCTAGCTACAATGGCAGAGTTGAGAGACGGCAAATCCTGCAGGCTTAGAATATTTACTATGTGGCCTTTTACAGAAACAGTTTGCTGATACCCCAACTCCCACCCTAATTTAGGTGATCATGTTGCTTAGCTCCGTGAGTTCTTTTTAAGTTGTGTTTTTGCCCCTTCTTCATATCATACTGTTACTCTTATGGATGTGCCATTTTTTCTCACTGTGAGGATATTATTTGCAATTTTTTTTTTTTTTTTTTTTTTGTGGTATACTGTTTGCTGGAGTGCCACTACTTCCTCTGAGGTAATTTAGCTAGTTCGTGTTGGCCTATTTCATGATGGAGGTGTTTCTCAACTGTTAAGATTCTTCTGCGTTCATTCAGATTAATGAGTGGATCACTAAAAACTGATAGAAAGTACCCTGCCAGCGGGTGGGTCATGAGGTCAGGGGATCGAGACCATACTGGCTAACACGGTGAAACCCCGTCTCAACTAAAAATACCAAAAATTAGCCGGGCGAGGTGGCGGGCGCCTGTAGTCCCAGCTACTCGGGAGGCTGAGGCAGGAGAATGGCCTGAACCCGGGAGGCGGAGCCTGCAGTGAGCCGAGATCCCGCCACTGCACTCCAGCCCGGGCGACAGAGTGAGAGAAAGGAAAGGAAAGGAAAGGAAAGGGGAAAGGGGAAAGGAAAAAGGAAAGGAAAGGAAAGGAAGGGGAGCTTGCTTCAGGTGCATGTATGTAGACTTCACCCCCCACACCCCCAGAGAAGACTGCCAACCTCTCCTACATGGAAGGTGTGCACCTGCTACCAGTGTTCTGGAGGCAAGGCAGGAAAAGGGTGCTGGGTGCCCAAGTTCAATATGTACATGCTCATTTTAGTTTTAGGTTTTCAGTGCCAAGCCTCACTGCTATGCCTAGTATACTTCAATGTAGCTTTTCAGGTTTGAATTTGCCAGAAAGTAAACTCTTTTTCTGTTAGAAGGATAGGGCAGTCTTTTGATTGCTTGGGGTAAAGATGGAAATCTGGCAGTTGATCTCACTCCATGAAGATCAGTCCCCATCTTTTTTGGGAGCCCTACTTCTGGTGCTTCTCATGACTTTTATGGCACAACATAAGATCCCCCTTCAGTAAGCACTTAGACTGTAGCAGCCTTGACTCTACCATATATTCTGTTCTCCAATAATTTGTAGAAATTGCTCACTCATTCTTTTCTCTTTATCCTCATTTGTATTCATTTGTCATTGCTTGAGTTTTGATGTGAAAGAGACAATAAAAGCATGCGATCAGTCTGCCATGTTTCAGATATGAATTTCTCATGACAGATTTCAGGCATGGCAGGTGATACAGGGGGTGAGGGAAGGAGACTGGAAGGCTGCCATATAAATTAAGACTATAGCCCAAAGTTGAAAATGGGAGCTGAAGATCTTTGTAAAAGTGAGATGCTCTCCTCTTTTGTTATCCATATCTTCCAATCCATTTTGCACTAGTGTCATTAAGTAAGGTCTCTTACTATGTACGCATTTCTTAATACAACCTTTTTAATTAGAAGAAACTTGGACATATTGCATTTACTTGTGGCTTCCTTGGCTGTATAGTTAGTTAAGGGTGTCTGCCATTATTTCATTTACTCTACTGTGGGTGTGATTAAAATGTTCCCCCATTTGTTCATTTATTTATGAATTTTGAATAATCATTTTGATGAGGTTTCTCCGACATCCTCCTTTTAGCCTAGGCCAATCTGCTAATATCAGCAGGCCCATCAGCCTCCACAAATGCTAGGAAAAAATATTTTTACTACCGTTCTTGGGGGTTATATCTTACTATAGATATTGAGGGAATATATTTGGTAGAAATAGGATGACTCTTCTGGCTGTTGTGTTCATGCACGCTACATTTTCTTTTGCATCTCATACTTTCTATTTATTATAACTTTGCAAACTTAAATGTTTTCAATATCTTACAGGTATTTAATTTTCCTGAGCCCAATGTTTCTTCTAAAAAAAGAACTTTTAATTTTTAATGAAATAGAGAGAATGGACTTTTATGTAAACTTTTAAAAGAAACAAACTACACCCTATTGGTATCTGTATTTATTTTCCTACTATTTTGTATCAAAATTTTGTTTTTAATTATTATCATTTATACTTTGGAATATACTTTCAAATAAAAAAGTATGCTTTGCTATTTGTAAATTTGTGTTTGTGATTTTATAGTAAAAAACTAGAAAACCTGAATTTGATACATATGTGTATGGTTCTGGTGGTGGTGTGGCGTGTGAGGGTGAGTGTGTGTTTACAACTCTAGGAAGTAGAGGTTTACAAGTAAATTTAAATTTCAAATAGGCAACCACTTATGTATAATCCAAGTCTGGGTATCTTCTGATAACGCAATATGGACCTGTATGCAAAATCTGGTAAGAAGTGTCACATAGTAATATAAAATTTCTTCTCTTCATTGGCTCTATTTGAGGCCAGACTTTCTCTAAAGGCAACAGCCTACATTGATTCTATATTTTTTCTCTTTATAATATTTAGTTAAAATCATGAAAATATTTTTGATTTAGTGTATTTAATTTTCAATCATTGTGTTTTCCTTTTGAAATACTCCAGGCTTCTGCCTAGAGAAACCAAAACAGTTAAACATGTCATTATATGTTCAGGCCATTAGTCTTGATTCTTAGGCTTTATATATTTTCTGTGGGTAGTTCTCAAAGACTTGAGAGGTTTTACATAATTTCAAGTGGCTTACAAGCTTTGCAAGTTAAACTTGGAAAATATTGTAGTAATACCAAGTAGTAGTGACATAAAGGCTTAAGAGACTCACATAAATGGGATTTTGAGATTATTTTATCCAATCCACAGTTTACAGATTTAAAAATGTAGACCAGAGAGATGAATTAACTGGTTCAATTAATATACGACACAGATACAAGACTTTGAGTAGAACCTAGATCCTTTGAGGTTAGTTCTTGTAATCATTCTGTCTTCTTTGAAGTTAAATCAATGTTTTCGTACCATGTGAAAAACAGTAGTTGACACTTTATGTAACTTTTTTGCTAACCTCGTAAAGATTTAACTAGACAACTAGGACTTAAAATCTGTTTTGTTAGATGAAAGGAAACAAACAAGTCTTCAATTGTTCTCTAAGTTTGTTTTCTTTGCATTATAATAGTGATATACATTTATTATAAAACATATGAACCGTGATCTCACCATCCAAAGGTAATCCTTAGTAATAATGGAAAGTATACAAAATTTTTATTAACTTGAATTTAATGCATGGCATTCTTTGCTATGGGCAAAACAATTCTTTTAAGTTCCTCCTACTGTTGGAAATGCATAGAACAGTCTTTATTAATGTTGAGTTATACAGACTTTCTTTCCCTTGAGTAACTGAAACATGCGTAATTGGCTCTGAAAAGGAAGGAAATTACTGATATTCTAGCACACATAATCTGTCTTCCACATGGCTTGCATAATATTTTAAGTAGAAAGTTATTCCCCTTCAAGTAACAAGGTAAACAAAAGAATTATTTCTTCCTTCTTGTTTGAAATTTGGTTAGGCCTCAGTGGAATGGCTCAAAGGGCAATTTCAGAATGGTCTTACTCCTTTCCCAATATACTACCTAAAATTGCTTACATTGTTGTCTTCTTTAAATCCCATTAATAGCTCACTGTGACCTCTGGTTAAATAGTGACTCATTGTCATGACACACAAAGTTGTCATTTTGTTTATATTTTTGTTAGATAAAGGCAGACAATTGTTTTTGAAGAAGAGCAGAAACCAAATTGGAGAGGGATCCATAGCTTCATTTCAGTGCTCTGCCACTTTGCTGTTCTCCACGTCACCTGTCTTGTGTTCACCTCTGTTCTGCCTCACAGCTCTAGCTTATTCATGGTTTTGCTTGCCATGGAGTTGTCTTTACATATTATCTTCAATGCCTACATGCTACCTCGTGACTGTCTTAGTTGTACTGAAAACCAGTTCCTTCTTTGGATTGTTTGCTGTTTAAAATTCTAAAGAAGAAAATTCTGATTATTTTTTCCATGCCATCTTATAGGTTGCTATCTGACTTATGAGTTGACTGTTCTAGGAAAAGGTGATCACCGTAAGTTTCCATCAGGTGTGATAGTTAAGGTAGTGATAAAGTTGGTACTGTCATATTGTATAAGACTTGGCAGATGCTTTAAGTGAAGCCATGAAGGACAAAGAATTCAATTTGATACAAAGATTATTTACCATCTGGCTTAAATCTACCCTTTTGTCATTACTTGCACTTACTATCCAAGATGCTATGCTACCTGCAATACAGCCACACTATAAGTATTTATTATTTATTATTCCCAGAACAAGCCATTTTCTAGCTGACTTTAAATCACTGTTTATGCTACTCTGTCTTATTGGAATAGTCTTCCTCTAGTTTTTATCTGGTGAAATCTTCTTTAAGATGTATCTAAAACATTATAATCTTCATAAACATTTCCTAGGGATTTTGGTGACTTCCTCATAAGCATTTTTTTAAACCATTTAAAACCATTTATACATGCCATATAAATGCATAGTATTAAATTGTTTATTTGCCCTTTTCCCCATAGAATATTCTTTAAATTCAGGGATTGTGGAGTACCATTCATCTCTGAATTCTATTCTTAACAGATAATGGATACTCAATATATGTGTGTTAAAAAGAAAACATCAGGTTGATGCAGAAGTAGCTACTCCTAATGCTTATATCATTATCATAATTATGATTCTCTGGGAATACCTGTAGTTGATTCACAAATCTATGTTACCCAAGATGTGAAAAGTGCAAGTGGTAAGTATGTACTAAGCGTGAAGCTCACTCAAAATTTGGACCAATTAACCAGATTACTGGTGTATTTTTCACCATTTGGCAGTCTCTGTTTGACTAAGAAGTGTTGCAGATGGATTTTCATTGTTCTCTTATTTGCTTCTAATCTGAGTAATTGGTTGGAGGAAATTTCCTATTTTGAAGGAAATATCATTTGTGTCCGAAGGTAGTGATTTATTTATTTTTTGAGATGGAGTTTTGGTCTTGTTGCCCAGACTGGAGAATAATGGTGCAATCTCGACTCACCGTAATCTCCACCTCCCTGGTCCAAGCGATTCTACCTCACCCTCCCAAGTAGCTGGGATTACAGACATGCGCCACCATGCCTGGCTAATTTTTGTATTTTTAGTAGAGATGGGGTTTTTCCGTGTTGGTCAGGCTGGTCTCAAACTCCTAACCTCAGGTGATCCACCTGCCTCGGCCTCCTAAAGTGCAGGGATTACAGGAGTGAGCCACCACACCCGGCTGGTAGTAATCTTGTATTCACTCCTGATTTGGGGTGTTTGTCAACAGGTGCAGGGGCAATTTGGGGACAACTCCTTATTTGGAGCTGTTTACTCTTCTTGTTTCTTACCCCTAGTATTATTGCAAGTGGTTTCCTAGCTTAAGTGGGCTTTCAATGAGGACCTTACTGGAAATACCTGTAGTCTAAATAAATAAATAAAAACTTGCCAACAATACCATGTCAAGAAGGCTGGCTTTAAAATCCAGCTTGAAGAAGCCTCATTTAAATGACTGTTTATAATCTGGTCCTCATATGTCTACCATGTGCTACTTCCCATTCTAGGTGCCGAAGAATTAAGAGAAAAGATACATTTCTACACTTGTGGCATTTACAATCTAATCTGGCATAAACACTTGTTACACCAGATTACGTAACAAACACTTGTTACGCCACATAAACACCTGTTACAATGTGTGTAGGGAGTGCTATCATGAAAAAAGCACAGGGCGCTTTGTGACTCCATAAAAATGGCACTATCCAGACTCAACTTAAAGGGTGAAACCTGAATTAAGTGACAGCAAAGCAAAACTACTATGATAAAAGTGAATGATTTTTTAAAAAAAACAATGATTAATCTAGCCAAAGCAGCAGCTGGAATACTCTCTTATTCATTTTATAAGTTCTCAGTTTATGCTCAATAGAGATGGTTGACACAAGTTAGGAAACTTAACTCAAATAGTATTCAGCATGACTAGGACCTCTTAGAGAACATCCATAACATATTGGACAATGAAAAACCAGCCAAGAAGAATTATCGATCAGAACCTTCAAAAGTCCACTTCAGAGTGTTTTTGGTAGTCTGCACCAGCCTTTCATTCTAAACATTTGGTAAAACAGGTGAAGTGCAATGGTGACAGCTTGGATGAGATCCTTGTCCACAAATACCCTAACTTGACTGAAACAAATGTGGGCCTGTTGTCAGAAATAATTGTGTCTGGCAGCCTGTATGCTGCAAGGAACTGGCATGGAGTCACATTGTCATCCCAGAGGCCTGAGGTAGAAGTGAAAGACTTGATGTTACTGTGAGAAGCAGTATACTAAAGGACAAAGTTTTCATCTCATAACATACAATCAATGTACGATCAATGTGAAGTCCTGGTTCCACTTTTTTGGTCTTTTCCCACTGGAAAATTAGGTGTCTTACTCTGTTATGCCAAGTAGCCTGGCATGTGGCATGTACTAACTTCCTTTAGACTTTTCAATATCAGAATCAATTTGAGGTCATAAAATAGAACTTCTAGCCAAGACTTTCAAGTAGACAGTTCCCAGATGTGCTATGTGACTGAAGCCAAGATAATGTCTTCTGAAATCATAATGTAACTTCTCTACAAAATACATCCCTCATGTTAAGAAAATTCATATGGGTGTTTTGAGATTGGCTTTAATTTTTTTGGTCAGTTCCTATGATAGCCTTCACCATATTTGCTTTATGACAAGGGATAGTCTGGGTTTCTTTTAATTTAATTACCTTATTTTATCAGCTTGAAAATAAGAATCAAGGAAGCCTTCTCTTATCTCGTCTTCCAGTGGTAGTGGCACATGTATTTTGATATCTGTTGGGGTAGATATTCCCAACTACTTGATATTGACGATATTCTCTGAACTATAATTGATGGTAGAGTGAATGGAAAACTTCTATCATTGTTCAAACTCATCAGGTATATCAATCTGAAAGTTCCTAACATGGGATATTGAGAGTTAGAAGGCTGGCAGGAACATAATACAAGTTTTTCTTTGCTTTAAGATGGAAAACCTCTCAAAATAAGGATTTCAGGAAGCAACTGAAAGGATATCAACCCTTTCAACACAGTTGTCAGCACGTATTTTCAAAGAGAGGAGAAAAGAATTATTTGTAGATTATGTATTATCTACCTGAAATATCTAAAAGACTCAAGTGAAAAGTTGTTAGTACCGGAAAAACAGTGTAACGACTGGGAAAATTACAAAGTAAGTATACAAAAGCAATTGCTTCATATTTGTTTTTAAACTGCTTATTGTTACTAAAACACAAAAAGACTTACAAATTAGTGAAATTGAAAAAAATCGTACAAATTACAACTTACCTCTGAGTAAGCTTATGAAATGTGCACAGTTTATACCTAGAAACTGGAAATGAAAGTGGCAATGCTAATGACAAGAAAAATGTTATTGAGGGACAGAATGAACAGAGATACATTTTTGAATTGAAAGAATCAATAGCTTAAGTGAATCTGTGTATAAATTCAGTGCAACCTGATCAAAACCTCAGTAGGATTTTTTTTGTATCTAATTATATATTTTAATATTTTGTATTGTTTAGTGTTCTGTTATGTAAATTTACAAACATACACAAAAGTCAAGAGAAAAATTAATGGACTTCCTTGTATGCATCGCCCAGGTTCAGTGTCAGCAGTTACTAGCATAAAGCCAGAGTTTGTTTATTTATACTCCCAGTTATACCCCACCCTCATGGATCATCTTGAAAGAAATCTCAAATATCATATAATTCATCTCAGTGTAACGCTAAAAGATACAAACTAAAAAAATGCTATAATGCTATCATTCTACTTTAAAAAAGTAGCAAAAATTTGATGACTTCGAATCAAATACCAGTCAACACCAAATTCAATATGCAAACACACACAAACACACACACATGCACACTGTCAATTTTTGAAACAAGATCACAAGTAGTTCCTCATATTGTATCTGAAAATTATCTGTAGATTAATATAAGTCTATGATGCCTTTAAACTTGAAAGACTGGTGCAGACAACCAAAAGACACTCTGAAGTAGACCTTTGAAGATACTTTTGAAGACAGACTTTCTCTTCTCTCTATTTTCCACTCATACTCTGTTTGTTAAAGAAACTGGGTTATTTGTCCTGTAGAATTTCCCACTTCTGGATGTTGTTGAGGGCATCTCCATGATATGGCTTAAAATTTTCTTCTGATCCTTTGCTTCCTGTAAGCTATTTCTAGGCGTAGAAGTTTGATCAGATCCAGGTTTGATATTTTGGCAAGAATACTTCATTCAAGATGCTGAGTCCCTTCTGCTGCATTCTATCAGGAAGCCCATAATATCTAATATCTCTTTATTATGGTGTTAAGATTGATCCATAGATTTAAGTATGGTTGGCCTGATTAACCCATTATCAAGTTCCCTGTCAACTATTCATCTAATGGTTTAGTAGTCACTGATGATTATTACATAGATCTATTTGTTCAGCAAAGATTGTAAAATAGTAATATTCTGTTATTCCTTCTTCATTTATTAGCTGGAATTCTTAAGTTTTTATTACAATATTTTTATTATGGTAAGAACCCTTAACATGAGATCTACTTCTTAACAAACTTTTAAGTGCACAAAACAGTATTATTAACTATAAGCACAATGTTGTACACAGATCTGTAGAATTTATCTATCTTTTATAAATGAATCTTTATAGCCATTAAAAAGCAATTTGCTCTTTCCTCCTCACCCAATGCCTGGCAACCACCATTTATTCTCTGTTTCTATGAATTTGACTATTTTAGATACCGCATATAAGTGAAATTATGTATTTGTCCTACCATGACTGGCTTATTTCACTTAGCATAATGCATGTAGCAAAATTTCC
The DNA here is from genome assembly GCF_001698545.2 of Rhinopithecus bieti. NCBI lineage: Eukaryota > Metazoa > Chordata > Mammalia > Primates > Cercopithecidae > Rhinopithecus > Rhinopithecus bieti. Next base: position 741,127 of record NW_016806443.1, read on the forward strand.
TTCTGTTTTTAGGCCAAATACTACTCCACCATTATGTGTATATACCATGTTTTTCTTTATCCAGTCATGATCAATGGGCAATTAGGTGGTTGTTATATCTTGACTATTATGAATATTGCTGCTATTAACATGGGAGGGCAGATATCTCTTCAAGATCTTGATATCAATTTTTTAAAAATTATGCTTTAAGTTCTAGGGTACATGTGTACAACGTGCAGGTTTGTTACATAGGTAACAACACATGTGCCATGTTGGCTTGCTGTACCCATCAACTCTTCATTTACATTAGGTATTTCTCCTAATGCTATCCCTTCCTCAGTCCCCCCAATCCCTGACAGGCCCCAGTGTGTGATGTTCCCTGCCCTTTGCCCATGTGTTCTCATTGTTCAGTTCCCACCTATGAGTGAGAACATGCAATGTTTGGTTTTCTGTCCTTCTGATAGTTTGCTGAGAATGATGGTTTCCAGCATCATCGATGTCCCTGCAAAGGACATGAACTCATCTTTCTTATGGTGTCATAGTATTCCATAGTGTATATGTGCCACATTTTCTTAATCCAGTCTATCATTGATGGACATTTGGGTTGTTCCCAAGTCTTTGCTATTGAGAATAGTGTCGCTATAAACATACTTGTGTGTGTCTTTATAGTAGCATGATTTGTAATCCTTTGGGCATATACCCAGTAATGGGATCGTTGGGTCAAATGGTATTTCTATTTCTAGATCCTTGAGGAATTGCCACACTGTCTTCCACAATGGTTGAATTAACTTACACTTCCACCAACGGTGTAAAAGCCTTACTATTTCTCCACATCCTCTCCAGCATCTGTTGTTTCCTGACTTTTTAATGATCACCATTCTTTAGGCACAATGTTGTACACAGATCTGTAGAATTTATTTATCTTTTATAAATGAATCTTTATAGCCATTAAAGAGCAGTTTTCTCTTTCCTCCTCACCCAATGCCTGGCAACCACCATTTACTAAAGCTATCCCTTCCCCAGACCCCCAATCCCCGACAGGCCCCAGTGTGTGATGTTCCCCACCCTGTGCCCATGTGTTCGCATTGTTCAGTTCCCATGAGATGGTATCTCATGGGCATGAGATGCTATCTCATTGTGGTTTTGATTTGCATTTATCTGATGACCAATGATGATGAGCATTTTTTCAAGTGAGTGTTGGCTGCTGCAGAAATGTCTTCTTTTGAGAAGTGTCTGTTCACATCCTTTGCCCACTTTTTGATGGGGTTGTTAGGTTTTCTTCTTGTAAATTTGTTTGAGTTCTTTGTAGATTCTGATATATGCCCTTTGTCAGATGGACAGATTGTAAACATTTTCTCCCATTCTGTAGGTTGCCCATTCGCTCTGATGATAGTTTCTTTTGCTGTGCAGAAGCTCTTTAGTTTATTTAGATCCCATTTGTCTATTTCGGCTTTTGTTGCCATTGCTTTTGGTATTTTAGTCATGAAGTCTTTGTCCATGCCTATGTCCTGAATGGCATTGCCCAGGTTTTCTTCTATGGTTTTTGGGTTTTTAGGTCTTACATTTAAGTCTTTAATCCATCTTGAATTAATTTTCATATAAGGTGTAAGGAAGGGATCCAGTTTCAGCTTTCTACATATGGCTACCCAGTTTTCCCAGCACCATTTATTAAATAGGGAATCCTTTCCCCATTTCTTGTTTTTGTTAGGTTTGTCAATGATCAGATGGTTGTAGATGTGTTATTTCTCAGACCTCTGTTCTGTTCCATTGGTCTATATATCTGTTTTGGTACCAGTACCATGCTGTTTTGGTTACTGTAGCCTTGTGGTATAGTTTGAATTCAGGTAATGTGATGCCTCCAGCATTGTTCTTTTTGCTTAGAATTATCTTGGCTATGCAGGCTCTTTTTTGATTCCATATGAACTTTACAGTAGTTTTTTTCCAATTCTGTGAAGAAAGTCATCCATAGCTTGATGGGGATGGCACTGAATCTATAAAGTACGGCCATTTTCGTGATATAAATTGTTCCTATCCATGAGCATGGAATATTCTTCCATTTGTTTGTGTCATCTTTTATTTCGTTGAGCACTGGTTTGTAGTTCTCCTTGAAGACGTCCTTTGTGTCCCTTGTAAGTTGGATTCCTAGGTATTTTATTCTCTTTGAAGCAACTGTGAATGGGAGTTCACTCATGATTTGGCTGTTTGTCCGTTATTGGTGTATAGGAATGCTTGTGATTTTTGCACATTGATTTTTATCCTGAGACTCTGCTCAAGCTGCTTATCAGCTTAAGGATGTCTTGGGCTGAGACAATAGGGTTTTCTAAATATACAATCATGTCATCTGCAAACAGGGACAATTTAACTTCCTCTTTTCCTAACTGAATACCCTTTATTTATTTCTCTTGCCTGATTGCCCTGGCCAGAACTTCCAACACTATGTTGAATAGGAGTGGTGAGAGAGGGCATCCTTTTCTTGTGCCAGTTTTCAAAGGAAATGCTTCCAGTTTTTGTCCATTCAGTATGATATTTGCTGTGGGTTTGTCATAAATAGCTTTTATTATTTTGAGATAAGTTCTGTCAATATCGAGTTTATTGAGAGTTTTTAGCATGAAGGGCTATTGAATTTTGTCAAAGGCCTTTTCTGCATCTATTGAGATAATTGGTAGTTTTTGTCGTTGGTTCTGTTTATGTGATGGATTGCATTTATTGATTTGTGTATGTTGAACCAGCCTTGAATCTTAGGGATGAAGCTGACTTGATCACGGTGTGTAAGCTTTTTGATGTGCTGCTGGATTCTGTTTGCCAGTATTTTATGAGGATTTTTGCATCGATGTTCATCAGGGATATTGGTCTAAAATTCTCTTTTTTATTGTTGTGTCTCTGCCAGGTTTTGGTGTCAGTATGATGCTGGCCTCATAAAATGGGTTAGGGAGGATTCCCTCTTTTTCTGTTGGTTGGAATAGTTTCAGAAGGAATGGTACCAGCTCCTCTTTGTACCTCTGGTAGAATTTGGCTGTGAATCTGTCTGGTCCTGGACTTTTTTTGGTTGGTAGGCTATTAATTATTGCCTCAATTTCAGAACCTGTTATTGGTCTATTCAGAGATCTAATTTCTTCCTGGTTTAGTCTTGGGAGGGTGTATGTGTCCAGGAATTTATCCATTTCTTCCAGGTTTTCTAGTTTATTTGCATAGAGGTGTTTATAGTATTCTCTAATGGTAGTTTGTATTTCTGTGGGGTTGGTGGTGATATGCCCTTTATCATTTTTTATTGTGTCTATTTGATTCTTCTCTCTTTTCTTCTTTATTAGTCTTGCTAGCTGTCTATCAATTTTGTTGATCTTTTCAAAAAATCGGCTCCTGAATTCATTGATTTTTTGAAGGGCGTTTTGTATCTCTATCTCCTTCAGTTCTGCTCTGATCTCGTTTATTTCTTGCCTTCTGCTATCTTTTGAATTTGTTTGCTCTGCTTCTCTAGTTATTTTAATTGTGATGTTAGGGTGTCAATTTTAAATCTTTCTTGCTTTCTCTTGTGTGCATTTAGTGCTATAAATTTCTGTCTACATACTGCTTTAAATGTGTCCCAAAATTCTGGAACATGGTGTCTTTGTTCTTACTGGTTTTAAAGAACATCTTTATTTCTGCCTTCATTTTGTTATTTACCTAGTAGTCGTTCAGGAGCAGCTTGTTCTGTTTCCATGTAGTTGTGTGATTTTGAGTGAGTTTCTTAATCCTGAGTTCTAATTTGATTGCACTGTGGTCTGAGAGACAATTTGTTGTGATTTCTGTTCTTTTACATTTGCTGAGGACTGTTTTACGTCCAATTATGTGGTCAATTTTATAATAAGTGCAATGTGGTGCTGAGAATATTCTGTTGATTTGGGGTGGAGAGTTCTGTAGATGTCTATTAGGTCCGCTGGGGGATGCAGAGCTGAGTTCAAATCATGAATATCCTTGTTAACCTTCTGTCTCTTGATCTATCTAATATTGACAGTGGAGTGTTGAAGTCTCCCATCACTATTGTGCGGGAGTCTAAGTCTCTTTGTACGTCTCTAAGGACTTGCTTTATGAATCTGGCTGCTCCTGTATTGGGTGCGTATATATTTAGGATAGTTAGTCTTCTTGTTGAATTGATCCCTTTACCATTATGTAATGGCCTTCTTTATCCCTTTTGATCTTTGTTGATTTAAAGTCTGTTTTATCAGAGACTAAGATTGCAAACCCTGCTTTTTTTTTTTTTTTCCATTTGCTTGGTAGATCTTCCTCTATCCCTTTATTTTGAGCCTATGTGTGTCTGCACATGAGGTAGGCCTCCTGAATATAGCACACTGATGGGTCTTGACTCTTTATCATATTTGCCAGTGTATGTCTTTTCATTGGGGCATTTAACCCATTTACATTTAAGGTTAATTTTGTTATGTGTGAATTTGATTCTGTCATTATGATGTTAGCTCGTTATTTTGCATGGTAATTGATGCAGTTTCTTCATAGCATCTATAGTCTTTAGAATTTGGCATGTTTTTTCAGTGGCTGGTACTGGTTGTTCCTTTCCATGTTTAGTGCTTCCTTCAGAAGCTCTTGTAAGGCAGGCCTGGTGGTGACAAAATCTCTCAGCATTTGCTTTTCTGTAAAGGATTTTATTTCTCCTTCACTTATGAAGCTTAATTTGACTGGATGCGAAATTCTAGGTTGAAAATTCTTTTCTTTAAATATTCAATATTGGCCCCCACTCTTTTCTGGTTTGTAGGGTTTCTGCTGAGAGATCTGCTGTTAGTCTGATGGGCTTCCCTTTGTGGGTAACCCGACCTTTCTCTTTGACTGCCCTTAACATTTTTTCTTTTATTTCAACCTTGGTGAATCTGACAAGTATGCATCTTGGGGCTGCTCTTTTTGAGGAGTGGCTTTGTGGTGTTCTCTGTATTTCCTGAATGTGAATGTTGGCCTGCTTTGCTAGGTTGGGGAAGTTCTCCTGGATAATATCCTAAAGAGTATTTTCTAATTTGGTTCCATTCTCCCCATCACTTTCAGGTACAACAGTGAAGCATATATTTGGTCTTTTCACATAGTCCCATATTTCTTGGAGGCTTTGTTCATTTCTTTTTACTCCTTTTTCTCTAATCTTGTCTTCCTGCTTTATTTCATTAATTTGATCGTCAATCACTAATATCCCTTCTTCCACTTGATCGAATTGGATACTGAAGCTTGTGCCTGTGTCATGAAGTTCTCATGCCATGGTTTTCAGCTCCATCAGGTCATTGAAGGTCTTCTCTACATTGTTTATTCTAGTCAGCCATTCATCTAACCCTTTGTCAAGGTTTTTAGCTTCCTTGCAGTGGGTTAGAACATGCTCTTTTAGATCAGAGAAGTTTGTTATTACCAACCTTCTGGAGCCTACTTCTGTTAACTTGTCAAAGTCATTCTCTGTCCAGCTTTCTTCCATTGCTGGTGAGGAGCTGCAATCCTTTGGGGGAGAAGAGGTGCTCTATTTTTTGAAATCTTCTGCTTTTCTGCTCTGGTTTCTCCCCATCTTTGTGGTTTTATCTATCTTTGGTCTTTGACATTGGTGACCTACAGATGGGGTTTTATTGCGGATGTCCTTTTTGTTGATGTTGATGCAATTCCTTTCTGTTTGTTAGTTTTCCTGTCAGGCCCCTTAGCTGCAGGTCTGTTGGAGTTTGCTGGAGGTCTGCTCTGGCCCCTTTTGCCTGGATTTCACCAGCAGAGGCTGCAGAACAGCAAATATTGGAGAACAGCAAATATTACTGCCTGATCCTTCCTCTGGAAGCTTTGTCCCAGAGGGGCAGCCACTTGCATGAGGTATCCGTCGGCCCCTACTGGGAGTTGCCTCCCAGTTAGGCTACATGGAGTCAGGGATCCACTTAAGGAGGCAGTCAGTCTCTTCTCAGAACTCAAACACTATGCTGGGAGAACCCCTGCTCTCTTCAGAGCTGTCACACGGGGGCATTTAAGTCTGAAGTTGTCTGCTGCCTTTTGTTGAGCTATGCCCTGCCCACAAAGGTGGAGTCTATAGAGGCAGTAGGCCTTGTTGAGCTGTGGTGGGCTCTGCTCAGTTTGAGCTTCCTGGCTTCTTTATTTACCTACTCAAGCCTCAGCAATGGCAGATGCCTCTCCCCCCACCAGGCTGCAACCTTGCAGCTCAATCTCAGACTGCTGCACTAGCAGTGAGCAAGGCTCCATGGGTGTGGGACGCACTGAGCCAGGCACAAGAGGGAATCTCCTGGTCTGCCGGTTGCTAAGACCATTGAAAAGCACAATATGTGGGCAGAAGTGTACCATTTTCCCAGGTACAGTTTGTCATGGCTTCCCTTGGCTAGGAAAGGGAAATCCTGCAAAACCTTGTGCTTCCCGGGTGAGGCGATGCCCTGCCCTACTTCGGCTCACCCTCCATGCGTTGCACCCACGGTCCAACCAGTCCCAATGAGATGAACTAGGTACCTCAGTTGGAAATGCAGATCTGCATCGATCTTGCTGGGAGCTTCCAACTGGAGCTGTTCCTATTTGGACATCTTGGAAGCAACCACCTTGATTTCAATTCTTTTGAATATATTCCCAGAAGTGGGATTGCTAGGTCATATGGTAATTCTGTTTTTATTTTTTTGAGGAACCTCCATACTGTTTTACACAAAAGCTGTGTAATTCTACGTTCTCATTAACAGTGGACAAAGGTTCCAGGTTCTCCATATCTTTGCAGACATTTGAGCTGTTTTTATATTTTTCTATAATAGCCATCCAAGCAGGTGTGTGGTGATACCTCATAATTTTGATTTGCATTTCCTTCATAGTGAAGTTACTGTTTGATATAACCTGTTTTCCATGTTTTTTTTTTTTTTTTTTTTTTA
>NW_016806443.1:753379-757653 GCF_001698545.2 Rhinopithecus bieti
TGGTTCCAAAAATCTTTTGTTTGTACTATATTAATTTGCCCTTATTTTATGTCTTTAAGTTCTTTCTTTGGTCTTTTAGATAACTTTTAAGATCTCCTCAATGAAGAAATGAGCTTGAGTCAGATATTTTGTAATATTTTGACATATTTAAGAGAAAGTAACAGGAGAGGGAAGCTTGTAAAATAAAGGCTTATATAAGAAGACATAAGAACAAGCAACTTAAACAGAAAATCAGAGTTCTGGATAGACTTTAGAGTGATAAAGTGGATAGAATATGGTTTCCAGTATTGTTCCCTGTCATGAGTTCTTTTCAAACTCCTTTACCTGTAAAATTCTGCTCAAATTATTTACCATCTCTGCAACTCAGCTTTCTTGATTCTAAAAATTAACGTGTATAAATTACTTCTCAAGTTGTTTTGAGAACATGTGACACCATCTAATAAATTCATGGGCAAACACCTAATCAATATTTTTGTTTTATATGTATATATTTTATTATACACATGATTTAAGGTAACATGCAATAACTTTTTTCTTTCTGTTAATGATTTATTCTGCAAAAATAAATTTATAGATGATACCAGTTGATACAGAAAACTTTAAAAATACATATATTAAACACCTATTGCTTGTCTTACAGCATTAGATACAAAGAACATAAGGATAAGAAAAATAGTGCTCCTATTGCAAAGAACTTGTAAATTTTTTCTGCTGACCTCTGACAGAAGGACTTCCTTGGACTCAGTCTTGATTGTCTATGTTCTTTTAGGTAATATCCATGACAAGTCAAAAGGACTTAGTATATAGCCTTACAGCAGAATAATTTGAGTATTTCATTTAGTACTGAAAGGATTCATCTTGCATTGAATTTGAGTACAGTAGGTTTCCCTCATATTTTTTCCCCCATTGATTTGCTGGACAGAGTAAACAATTCTTTAATCTTATCTCATAAATCTTACTTTTCTTAGTCTTTGTCATCAACAAACACTTGTAAGTAGCTAGTAAGTGCAAGTCACTGTAATTAAATGGGTTTTTCTTTTTTGAAATTCTGTTGTTTACAATATTCTCTTGGCTTATTTCCCCTAGAAAGTTTGTACCTTAATCTATGCTTTAGACGAAGTTTATTGAATTTCTTTTATTGGCAATTCTCTGGTTGTTAGAGAGAGTGCACATAATTATTTAGATTCTTCTAGAACAACTCAGAGGGCCAAAATTAACCATTCCTGTTAATACAGCTTCTCTTTGGGGATCACTTGTTAGTTTATTTAGTTATTCTTTCACGTAAGTGCTTAATCAGTGCAAACAATTAAAAGGTATAGGGCATCTTGGTTGCTTTCTGCATTTCAAAGTATTTTTGATGTCTTTTCAAATCTCCCTATAGAGAGCTTTGTAATGCTTTTCTGCAACAGAGAACTGCATGCAGGGACCCAAGGGTCAGGCCTTTTCTAATGTAAACTTAATGCCTTTGCTTGGTGAGCTAAGATCATTTATAAAACTCACAGAAGAGCAGATTCATCTGTTACCATGTATAGTAACATCTCAAAGAGACAACTAAACATGACAGTTGAGGGGATTTGCAAGTGAAAGAGAAAAACATGAGCAGAGTTGAGAGCCATATAATTATGCTCATTCACACTGTGACTAGTTTTAAAGTGATTTATTCAGAATGGTTACCAGTGTACTCTTAGTCCCCTTCTTTCTTGACTGTGTGCTAATTCTGATTTTGGCATTTGTCTATGGAATATATTTGTTCTTCCTCTTGAAAGGGAATTGTGCTATGTTTTAAGTAGTGTTTAAATCAGTTGATCATATTTTGCAATTATTCCATAACGTTAGTTATTTGAATTTCAAGTTGCAGTGTTCTTAGAGAAATCTTAATATCTTCATTATACATACAGTCATGGCTAGCTAATTAGCATCATGAATACTGCAGCTTAACCCTGGATGCCAGTATTTCTGACTTCAAGAATAGATTGGATTTTCTCACTTTAAACAGTTTAGAAGGAAAAATATCATTGTTGAATTCTACTTCTTATTTCAAATAAGAAGCCCCCTTTAAAAGTGTCCAGACTTACTATAAATGCATTACAGTTCTCATCTATTGGTTTATAAATAAAAGCATCCTTGAATGTTTTCCAAAAGAGTAACGTGATTTACAATATAGTTAATGAAAATTAAGCTATATTGGTTTTCCAGGAGGGAAATTGCACTACATAATTAATTTTAAAAATCACTGTTTACTTCTTCAGTTTTTTGGGAAACAAGAAACAGATTCAAAATAATGAAGGTAAAGGAACACATTGCATTTTGACATCGTCCCTAATTAAAAGATCAGTGTTTTGGAGGCAATTTCATCTTGTTTGTGCTGCTGTTTTAGTTATCATTGTACTTAAAGCTTTCCTTCTCCTTTCTTATATAGGGGTTCTCAGCTTTTAAATAAAAGATGTGAAGGAATTATGGTTATTTCTGTTTTCAGAATAAGTGTCCTAAATTTTTAATAATTTTAACATTTTTGTTTTAGTTTTTTATTTAGTGATTATTATACAATAGACAAAATCATAGATCAGTATAAATAAGAGAGGTAAATTGATTTGCACAAGGTTACATGTTTGGCAATGGCAGACTAAAATGCGACTTCTAGATATCCAGTCTAGTGTTTTTTCCCTTATCTGAACTTATGGTGCCTTGTGATTCCTTGACTTGTGAAATTTCAGAAAATAGGCATTATGAGATTTCTAGCCCAGAGGCTGTACAGGAATGGTAACTTATTTATTTGATTGGTGACTTAGCCTAAGCTTTATATACATATAATCACACTCTACATTTGTAAAACATTTCATAGTTTAAAAAATTCTCTCTCATTCTCTCCTTCACAACTTATCTTTCCCTCTCTTTCTTTCTTGCTTTCACTGTTTCAGAAAGTGGGAACTTTCTCTGAAATCTGAAATCTACATACAAGAAAATAAAATGAAATCATGGAAAAGGTACAGAAGCAGCTTATGACATGTACAAGGGAGATGGCTAGATTTTTTTAGTATAAAACAAATTGACTGATTATCCTTACAGTGAAGACAAAGTTTGAAATTTTTCCGAATGTGATTAAAAATGATGAATGACATGATCAAAATACCCTTCAAAATTCTGTTTTATTAATTTGTGTAAAAGTCTGATTTTTTTACACAGTTGTGTAGGAAGGTTGTATGTAACACACATACATAACTGTGTGTAACACAGTTGTATGGAAGGAAGAGGCCTTCTATAGTGAGAGTTGCCTTATGAGAGCTATCAGACCCTCACCATGAACTTAAATTGACTTAGACTGACTTTGACAGAAATGCCTAACCTACATTTCTTTCAATTTCTCTTCATCCTTTCAATGTCTTCCAAGCTGTATGATTCATCTTAATATGTAAAAATAAAGTAAAATATGTTTTTACATAATGGTCTTAATGTTAACATCTTTGATGCACAGTCAATGAAATGAAAGCTCAAACAGAAATACTGATTACAGTGGGGCAATTGTAATAATTGCTAGCTTACCAGAATTATTCTTATCTGGTCCTAAGATTTGGATTGGAGATATGGTAACACTTCCACTCACAAATCCATGAGGAAAAGATGGGAGAGGAAGGGTTGGGGTTTTAATGTGAACTATACCTTAGGTTAGAGAAGAGCCTGGGGACTGGCTAGAGGTCTCTTCTAAAATCGAGGTGGGTGGGGCACACAAATGGCTCTTATGCTTCCCTGATCTTTCTATCTGTGCTCTGATTTTCGCACCTTGACTCCTTCAAAGCACTTTACTTCAGTTCTTCAATGGTAGCATCCTCCCTATCTCACCATTCTCTCTCTTCATATAAATCATTCCTAATAGTACACCAAAATTTTTCTTTTTCTTTTTTTAATGTTTTATTGTACTTTAAGTTCTAGGGTACATGTGCACAAAACGTGCAGGTTTGTTACATATGCATACATGTGCCATGTTGGTGTGCCGCACCCATTAACTCATCATTTACATTAGGTATATCTCCTAATGGTATCCCTCCCCCATCCCCCAACCCCATGACAGGCCCCAGTGTGTGATGTTCCCCTTCCTGTGTCCAAGTGTTCTCATTGTTCAATTCCCACCTATGAGTGAGAACATGCGGTGTTTGGTTTTCTGTTCTTGCGATAGTTTGCTGAGAATGATGGTTTCCAGCTGCATCCATGTCCCTACAAAGGACATGAACTCATCCTTTTTTATGGCTGCATAGTATTCCATGGTGTATATGTGCCAC
>NW_016806443.1:760622-770045 GCF_001698545.2 Rhinopithecus bieti
TGGGAGTCTAAGTCTCTTTATAAGTCTCCAAGGACTTGCTTTATGAATCTGGGTACTCCTGTATTGGGTGCATACGTATTTAGGATAGTTAGCTCTTCCTGTTGAATTGATCCCTTTACCATTATGTAATGGCCTTCTTTGTCTCTTTTGATCTTTGATGGTTTAAAGTCTCTTTTATCAGAGACTAGGATTGCACCTCCTGCTTTTTTTTTGTCCTCCATTTGTTTGGTAGATCTTCCTCCATCCCTTTTATTTGAGCCTATGTGTGTCTCTGCACGTGAGATGGGTCTCCTGAAGACAGCACACTGATGGGTCTTGACTCTTTATCCAGTTTGCCAGTCTGTGTCTTTTAATTGGGACATTTAGCCCACTTACATTTAAGGTTAATATTGTTACGTGTGAATTTTATCCTGTCATTATGATGTTAGCTGGTTATTTTGCTGGTTAGTTGATGCAGTTTCTTCCTAGCATCAATGGTCTTTACATTTTGGCATATTTTTGCAGTGGCTGGTTGTTCCTTTCCATGTTTAGTGCTTCTTTCAGGAGTTCTTGTAGGGCAGGCCTGGTGGTGACAAAATCTCTCAGCATTTGCTTTTCTGTAAAGGATTTTATTTCTCCTTCACTTATGAAACTTAGTTTGACTGGATATGAATTTCTGGGTTGAAAATTCTTTTCTTTAATAATGTTGAATATTGGCCCCCACTCTCTTCTGGCTTGTAGAGTTTCTGCTGAGAGATCCGCTGTTAGTCTGATGGACTTCCCTTTATGGGTTACCTGCCCTTTTTCTCTCTGGCTGTCCTTAACATTCTTTCCCTCATTTTAGCTTTGACGAATCTGACAATTATGTGTCTTGGAGTTGCTCTTCTTGAGGAGTATCTTTGTGGTATTCTCTGAATTTCCTGAATTTGAATGTTGGCCTGCCTTGCTAGGTTCAGAAAGTTCTGGGTAATATCCTGAAGAGTGTTTTCCAACTTGGTTCCATTCTCCTCGTCACTTTCAGGTACACCAATCAGACGTAGATTTGGTCTTTTCACATAGTCACATATTTCTTGGAGGCTTTATTTGTTTCTTTTTACTCTTTTTCCTCTAACCTTCTCTTCTCACTTCATTTCATTCATTTGATCTTCAATCACTGATACCCTTTCTTCCAGTTGATTGAATCAGTTACTGAAGCTTGTGCATATGTCATGTAGTTCTCGTGCTGTGGATTTTCAGCTCTATCAGGTCACTTAAGGACTTCTCTACATTGGTTATTTTAGTTAGCCATTTGTCTAATCTTTTTTCAAGGTTTTTAGCTTCTTTGTGATGGGTTCGAACTTCCTCCTTTAGCTCAGAGAAGTTTGACTATCTGAAACCTTCTTCTCTCAACTCATCAAAGTCATTCTCTGTCCAGCTTTGTTCTGTTGCTGGTTAGGAGCTGCGTTGTTTTGGAGGGGGAGAGGCGCTCTGATATTTAGGATTTTCAGCTTTTCTGCTCTGTTTTTTCCCCATCTTTATGGTTTTATCTACCTCTGGTGTTTGATGATGGTGATGTACAGATGGGGTTTTGGTGTGGATGTCCTGTCTGTTGGTTAGTTTTCCTTCTAACAGTCAGGACCCTCAGCTGGATGTCTGTTGGAATTTGCTCGAGGTCCACTCCAGACCCTCTTTGCCTGGGTATGAGTAATGGAGGCTGTAGAAGAGTGAATATTGCTGAACAGCGAATGTTGCTGCCTGATTTTTCCTCTGGAAACTTCATCTCAGAAGGGTACCTGGCCATGTGAGGTGTCGGTCTGCCCTTACTGGGGGCTGCCTCCCAATTAGGCTACTCGGGAGTCAGGGATCGACTTGCGGATGCAGTCTGTCTGTTCTCAGATCTCAAACTCTGTGCTGGGAGAACCACTACTCTCTTCAAAGTTGTCAGATAGGGACATTTAAATCTGCAGAAGTTTCTGCTGCCATTTGTTTGGCTATGCCCTGTCCCAGAGGTGGAGTCTACAAGAGACAGGCAGGCCTCCTGGAGCTGTGGTAGGCTCCACCCAGTTCGAGCTTCCCAGCTGCTTTGTTTACCTACTCAAGCCTCAGCAATGGTGGGCGCCCCTCCCCCAACCTCGCTGAATCACTGGAACCCAGGAGGCAGAGGCTTAGTTAGATCTCAGACTGCTGTGCTACCAATGAGGGAGGCCCTGTGGGTGTGGGACCCTCTGAGCCAGGCGCAGGATATAATCTCCTGGTGTGCCGTTTGCTAAGACCCTTGGAAAAGCACAGTATTAGGGTGGGAGTGATCCAATTTTCCAGGTGTTGTGTGTCATGGTTTCCCTTGACTAGGAAAGGGAATTCCCTTCCCCTTTGTGCTTCCCGAGCGAGGTGATGTCTCGCCCTACTTTGGCTCTCACTTGGTGGGCTGCACTGCTGTTCTGCACCCACTGTCTGACACACACCAGTGAGATGAACCTGGTACCTCAGTTGGAAATGCAGAAATCACCTGTCTTCTATGTCGCTCACACTGGGAGCTGTAGCCTGGAGGTGTTCCTATTCAGCCATCTTGGACAGTTCTTCCAAGATTTTCAAAATCTTTCTTCTTAAAAAGAGAATAACCTAAAGCCTTCCCTTGGATCTTCCTTAACCACAACTGCTCATCTCCGTTCTTTCTATAATAACCTTTTTGATGTTTTGTCGGTATCCATCAACCCTAATTCTTCATACACCATTCACTCTTCAAACCACTTCAATCTCTTTTTACCCCCATTGCACCCTTGAAATTGTTCTTGTTGAAGATCTCCATGCTACCACATCTAGTGTTCTACTTTGCCTTAATCTTACCCCATCTCTCACCAGTATCAATACAATTGCCTAATTTCTCTGTTGAACCACTGTCCTTTCTTGCCCTCCTAGCTATCATGCACTTAAAAGAAATGTTTTCATGTTCTCCTCCTTCTTTGCTACTATTTTTTTTTTTTTTTTTTTTTTTTATGATTCTGAAATCTTTGAATGCCTCAGAGCCTCTCCTCTTTTCCTACATTCTCTTGTACACTTCTCTGCTTAGGTAATATTATTCAGTTCCATGAGCCTGAAACTGCCTGTAGGTTGATGATTCTCAAGTTTATATTAACTGCCTAGCCTTCAACCCTGAGCTCCAGATTTATTCATTTATCTGTTCTTCATCTCTACTGAGATGTCTCAAGGTTGTTTCAAACCTTACATGTCCAAAACGAAAGTTTTGGTTTCTAAATTATCACTTAAATCTGTGGTTCTGGTCAGGTGCTGTGGCTCACTCCTGTAATCCCAGCACTTTGGGAGGCCAAGGTGAATGAATCACCTGAGGTCAGGAGTTCAAGACCAGCCTGGCCAACATGATGAAACCCCGTCTCTATTAAAAATACAAAAATTAGCTGGGTGTGGTGGCAGGCACCTGTAATCCCAGCTACCCAGGAGGCTGAGGCAGGAGAATCACTGCAACCCAGGAGGCAGAGGCTGCAGTGAGCTGAGATAACGCCACTGCACTCCAGCCTTGGGGACAGAGCAAGACTCCATCTCAAAAAAAAGGCTGTGGTTCCCCTGATCATCCCCATTTCCCCATCTCTCTCAGCTTTTCTTCTTCTCAAGCCAAAAACACAAAAGCCATTCTTGATTTCTTCCTCTCATTCACTTATTTCATACCTTATGCATCATAAAATCTTATAGTTCTGCCTCTGAAATTCAGCTCCAATCTTGCTGTTTCTTATTCTTGCAAGTACCTGCTACCCTACACATACAATCCACTTAGGAGCCACGGTCACCTTTTTTTCTTTTTTAAAATAGACTTTATTTTTTAGATTAATTATAAGTTCACAGTAAAATTGAGTGGAAAATAGAGAGATTTACCACATACACATTGCACTCACACATACACAGCCTCCCCCATTGCCAACATCCCCACCAGAGTCTTGTTACAATTGCTGAACCTATGTTGACATATCAGCCAGAGTCCACAGTTTACATTATTAGTAACTCTTGGTGCTGTATACTCTGTGGGTTTGGACAAATTTATAATGACATGTATCTACCATTACAGTATCATACCGAGTAGTGTTACTGTTCTAAGAATCTTCTGTGCCCCACCTATTCATCCCTCTCTCCTACCTAAGCTCTTGCGTCTGCTGGATGTATTTTTAGTTTTACTACCTTCATAATTTTGTATTTCCAAGAACATTATAGTTGGAATCATACAGTATGAAGCCTTTTCAGGTTGCCTTCCTTCACTTGTAATATGCATTTAAGTTTCTTCCATGTCTTTTCATGGCTGGATAGCTCGTTTCATTTAGCACTGAATAATATTCCATTGTCTGGATATACCCCAGTTTGTTTATCTGTTTGCTAAGTGAAGGACATCTTGGTTGCTTCCAGATTTTGGCGAGTATAAATAAAGTTGCTGTTTTAGTGTACACATAAGTTTTCAACTCCTTTGGGGCAAATACCAAGGATCACAGTAGCTGGATTGCATGGTGAGAGTATGTATAATTTCGTTAAAAAGTGTCAAACTGTTCTCCAAAGTGGCTGTACCATTTTGTATCTGCATCAGAATGAATGTGAGTTCCTGTTGTTCCACATCCTTGCCAGCATTTGGTGTTGTAGTGTTTGGAATTTTAACCATTCTAATAGGTGTGTAGTGGTATCTTGTTTTAACTTGCATTTCTCTATGAGGTTGTGAAGCATCTTTGCCACAGTAATCTTTTAGGAAAGTCATTTTCCTCCTTAAAATTTGTTATTTATTCTCCATTGCTTTAAAAAAAACAAAAAAGTACCATGACCCAAAAGGCCAGCATGATCTGGCACATGTATAGCTTAGTCATCTTGGTATGTCTTGTTGCTATAATGAATTACCAGAACCTAGTGGCTTAAAACAACACAGATTAATTTTCTTACAGTTCGGTATGTCAGAAGTTCAGCATGGACATCACTAGGCTAGAATCAAGAAGGGCTGCCTTCCTTTCTGGAGGTTCCAGGGCAGAATCTGTTTCCTTCCTCTTAAAGTGTTGGCAGACTTCAATTCCAAGTGGTTGTGGGACTGATGTCTTTATTTCCTTGCTGGGTGACATCCAGGCCACTCTCAGCTTCTTTAGGCCTTTATCTAGTACTTGCACATGGGCCACTACAGCTCAGAACCAGCAATAAGGCATCTTATACACTTCAGGCTCTTGTCTCTCTGACCATTCTTCTATAGTCATATCTTTCTCTGACCACAGCCTGGGAAGCATCTCCACTTTTAAGAACTCCCATGATCAAAATGGGCCCTTTGTATAACCCAGGGTAATTTTCTCTCTCTGTGTCTGTACCTTTAGTGACATCTGCACAGTCCTTTTGGCATGAATCTAAAGGTTCCTGCAGACATGAACATCTCTGGAGGGCTGTTATTCTGCCTAGCATACATCTCACATAACCTTGAACTCCAGCCTCTGGGGAGAGTAGCCTCCTTCCTGTCCTCAAATCTGTAAAGCACCTCCTACCTTGGAGAATTTGCATTTCCTGGGCCTTCCTCCTAGGATCTTTTCCTCTGTTCTGTGCATGACAGCTGACTTAGCTAGGGTTGGTTCTAAAAGTAAGTCAGATTAAACCCATAGGGATTTAGGGAGTTGAAGTTACAAGAATTTAGGGATGACAGAAGCTGTAGACAAAAGATTCAATCTGACAAGCATGATATTAATAACTTTACTCCTGTCTGTTTGGGCTGTTGGTCTCTAGTTCTCGGGTACATTGGCCCTGATGAATTGTTAAGGTTAGAGAAAGTTTTGGGCACCTTATTTTTTTTCCTGCAATTGACATTCACTCTTTCTTTGCAGGTAAGAAAATAATTAAATGAGGATTTAACAAAAGTAATCATGAAACTTCATTTTCATTGCTTTTCTTCTCTAATGCTAGACTTTTCTTTTAGCATAAGGAGTTAGTAGGCTAGTGATATTTTGAAACTGAAACACGTACTCAAAGAAAGAGGGCATTACTACTGAGAAAGAGTGAGAGTACCATTCATTTTTTAGATACTAGTTTGTTTTAAAGTATATATTGCTGAGTTGCTAAGGATTTTTTACCAAATAATAATGAGCTCCTGCTTGTTAATCTTTATCTGTTTGCATGGAGAATGAGCAAATATATATTGTATAACGGTTAACTAGCAAACAAGTAGAGCATATAGAATGAAGCAAGTGGTATGACAGCTCTCCTGGTGTGATGACACTCCACAGACATCCATCACCTTATGTTTGAAGATATACAGTACAGTTCTTAGAAATGTCATTGCTATTTACAACTCAACATTAGTTTGAGACTGGTAAATCAATCAATCAGTCAATCAATCAATCAATCAATCAATCAAAATGTCTCTTTTAAAACAGTACCCTTTTTTTTTTTTTAAAGACAAACAAATTGGCCTCAGGATTGATTTGGAGTTTGATGGACTGAAGAAAAAAAGCTTTTCCCAATTTATATTCTGAGAAATGTAAGCCTTCCATTTAATCCTGTTGCTTCACACCGAGTAAGGAAAATGGTGTCTCTCAGGACAGGTTCTGACATAATAACAATGAAATGGGCCAGTCTGAAATGGGGTAAGAACTGGAATTCAGGAAATGGGATGCAGGTATGGAATGGGATTAGACATGAGGCAGAATTCCAGCCGTTCTGGAAAAATCTAGCTACTGTCAACTAGCACTTGTTAAGGCTATTGATTGGCTGAGGGTGTTGGCAGAAGAAAAGTGAATTAGATGGCCCTGGAGGTAGAATTCATAACATGTTGATGGAAAATTTACGAGCAGATAACAGTGAAAAACAGAACTTTATGAGTCCTTGGAGGTAAGCATGCAGGCAGAATGAGGGAGTACCTTGTTTCTGAGGGTCTAAAGCACGTAGTTCAACATAAGCGTCCCAGTATTAGGGATGTGATGAAGGTAGGCATTGGGATTGGAGACAGAGTGAAGCTACCTGAATGCAAAACCACGTGACCATTAGGTTGATTTCATGCTCAGTTACAGGTCATGGAGCCAGAGCTTCTTTAGTCTCTCCTGGCTGGGGTAACAAATGGGTTTCTCACAATAAGAGACCAGTCTGTTGAGCTTAAAAGTGGGCTCAGGACCCCAGTCACAGGGTTATGGAAAAATGATTCCAAAGCATTATCCAAAATTTATGGCACTCCTATTTATTTATTTTACTAATTTTCTCTCATTCGCCACTCCAATCCTACTTTTAAACCCATCTTTATCCCTTTCTCTTCTCTCCTTTGGTTCTTGGCAAAAGAACTTGGAGGCTATGAGGTTTTAGTGGCAGTAAGGAAAATATCGTATCAAAGGGAACCATTTTTTAAGCTTTTGGGAAGTCCTAACACAGACATTTCTGTACATTTTTGAAAGGGGATATTTTACAAATAATTATCAAGTGAAGGAAAGTGCAATTATCCACTTGGGCAAACAGAGATTAGATTATCAGTAACTGGTATGATAAATTCATTTTCTTAAGGAAACAAAGGGCTTTTATAGCGTTAACTGCAATGCCAGAGATGTGTTACAAAGAATTTTCTCAAATTATTTTCTTATTTTTCTTTCTATTATCCTTTATTCAGCAGGAGTTTATTTTATTTTTCATCTTTCTTGTGATTTTAAAGATTTGTACTGAATGCACAAGAGGGCTAAAATACAACCTTATCTTGGTGTAGAGACTTGCCACCCAGCTGGTAGTTTTATTGTAAGAACAGTTACCTGGGGAGGTGATTTACTGGTAAGAATAAAGGTAGTGTATCCTGTTATCTTCCCAGTGTTTCTCTAACAGACTCATTAGAGTATGGTATATGGAATTCAGTGGGGACTTGAGTTCTGAACCTGGACATTTCCTAACTGAAACCCTAAATAAGGAAGAGGGAATAATGGAATCTCAAAGGTCTCTATTTCCAGTAGGATATTGTTGCTCATTAAGATATAAACACCATTTTGACATAAGATAAATAGGCAAAGGGATGTTCCATATAACTCTTAGCCTCACATTAATACAGTCCATATTAATAACATCATGCTCTCATGAACCAGCTTATTGAATTATGTAACATAGAAAAAGGACTTTAAAAGTCCTGCTGGATATCATATGTCCAAATAAGACTATTTCTGAATCCACAACTATTACAGGAACAAGCTTTGCTGTAAATGATTTTGACTTTCCTGACTTATCTTTCTACACAATGAGGGATGTCTTTTGATTCCCTCATATACAGTAGTCACATCTTGCCAGTGAGTGAATTACTTGACTTTGGATGATGCATTATTGCTTCAGGTGCTTGGGTGCCCTTTGGTACATCATATAGAGTGCTGTTAAGCTCTATAATAACCTGGGGAAATGATTTACTCTCAAATCAGTGTTTCTTTCCTTTGCAAAAGAGCTATTGTGACCCTTCTTGCTCTTACTTTACCCCAGCCCCTTCTCATATCTTATGACTTACCTAGTACCACACTGGTATCCCCTGGGTGTTCAGGATTGCCCACTCTAATGAATCATTGAGTCGCATAATCTTGACCTTTTATTATCTTCCTCCCTCAGTTTCTTGCCCTCTGTATTGGTTATCTACTGCTATGTAACAGATTGCACTGAAAGTTAGTAACTTCAAATAACATATTCATTATCTCACAGTTTCTATGAGATAGGAATTCTGAAGCAGCTTAGCTCTGGTTCTGGGTCAGGATCTCTCAGGAAGTTGCTGTCAAGACATTGACTGGGGCTGTATTTAAGTGAAGTCTTGACTAGTAGTGGAAGATCTGCTTCCAAGATGGCTCATTCACATGGTTGTTGGCAGGAGGCCTCAGTCCTTTGTCATATGGGTCTCTCCATGGGGTTTGTGAAATATCATTTTGATAGGTCAACTGGCTTTTCTCTGAGTAAGTTATGCCTTTTATCACCTAGGCCTGAAAATCATACAATTCCTCCATATTCTCTTCATTGGTAGCAGGTCACTAAATACAGCTCACACACACAGGGAAGAAAATTAAGCTCTACTCTTGAAGGGAGGTGCGTCAAATAATTGATGGACATATTTTTGAAACTACTTGCTATGGTTTGGGTGTTTTTCCCCTTTAAACTTTATATGAAATTTGATCCTCAGTGTTGGAGGTGGGACCTGATACGAAGTATCTGGGTCATGGAAGCAGATCTTTCATGAACAGATTAATGCCGTTTCTCACTCTATTAGTTTCCATTAGAGCTGGTTGTTAAAAAGCGCCTGGCACCTCCCCCTCTCTCATGCTTCCTCTTTCACCATATGATTTCTGCCTATGCAGGCTCCTCTTCCCCTTGTGCCATACAAGTGGAAGCAATCTGAGACCTTCACCAGATGCAGATGGCCATTCTCGAACTTTCTTTTTTTTTTTTTTTTTTTTTTTTTTTTTTTTTTTTTTTTTTTTTTTTTTTTTTTTTTTTTTTTTTTTTTTTTTTTTTTTA
>NW_016806443.1:773596-786259 GCF_001698545.2 Rhinopithecus bieti
AGGCGATGCCTCGCCCTGCTTCAGCTCTCGCTGGTCAGGCTGCAGCAGCTGACCAGCACCGATTGTCCGGCACTCCCTAGTGAGATGACCCCAGTACCTCAGTTGAAAATGCAGAAATCACCGGTCTTCTGTGTCGCTCGCGCTGGGAGTTGGAGACTGGAGCTGTTCCTATTCGGCCATCTTGCTCCGCCCCCCCCATTCTCGAACTTTCAAGCCTTCAAAATCATGAGTCAAATAAACTTTTCTTTAAATAAATTACTCAGCCTCAGATATTCCTTTATAGCAACACAAAATGAACTAAGACACCACCATATCTTACATACTCCACCCTTGCCTTCAATTCACCTTTCTCACATCTTCTGACCTCAGCTGATGATGTAACTGCTAACTAAACTAAAATAATTAGGAGTAGTTGTATTAAAATATTTAACTACTTTGGGTAACAGAGTATAAAAATGAAAAAAAAAGCAGGCAGCCATTTTATATTCTAGCTCTTCCATTTAATAATTAATGACTTTGGGAAAATTATTTAACCTTTATAACACTCACTTTAATCAACTACAATATGGGCATTTTGGTATCTACCTTGCAGGATGTAATGCAGAGCAGAGGCCATACATGTAAGGCACTGAAGACAGCATTTTAGGTGCAACAGGTGTGTGATAATTTGTAGTTGTAATAACAATAACACCTAATTATTACAGTAGGTTTTGCATTATATTTGGGACTTCTGGTGACCTTGGCATAACTTTCTAAATGGTAGGAATCACTGTGGCAGATGGATGTGAAGCGACTTTTTTATCAGAGCGCTTCTCAGTCCGAAGACTTGCTTTCATCCCTCCTCAGCCTGTCCTTCCATGATCTCTGCCCTGAGGCTTCAGTGCATCTTAGTGGAAATGTCAGTCCACGTAAGGTCCTAGATCTGAGCACTCGCTGTACCACCTATGAGCTGGGTGGCCTTAGGCAAACTTTCCAAGCTTTGTAAGTCACCTTTCCTCATACATATATTTAGGAATACTTATTTCTTTCTTGCAGTACAGTGAATCAACATTGTCTCTCCAATGGATACTTCATTCTTTTGTTCAAGGCAGTAGTTCTAAACCATGGCTGTATATTGCAATCTCCAGGAGCTCTTAAAACATTCCTAAGGCCTGGTCCCACCCCAGAGATTCTGATTTAATTGATCTAGGGGCCAGATGGTGCCCATACATCTGGGTTTTTTTAAAAGCCTCCTAGGTATTCCTAATATGTTTAGAACTACTGATTAGATTAATAATTTTATCTCCTATAATGGTTGTGAAATCAATTAGACCAAAGTTAAAATAGTCTAAATACAATTATTTAAATCCTATGTTTCCATGCTTTTGTGCTTTCATTTTTTCCCCTTGATAAATTATTTCACTTCTCTCCATGTATATTTGACTCATTTGTTCTGTAGCTTCTAATTTTATTATTCTTGCTTAGCTCAAACCCCAAATTCTCCTTTGTGCTGATGTTATATATTCTACCTTTTGAAGTAATAAAAAAGGAATAAGCAAGTACAGATTCACAGTGTTGCTTTTAAGTAGAATATTCTTCCAGTCGGAGAAATGATACCATGTTGTTTTGGTGGAAGTGTGCAAGCATCTTGCATGCTCTGTAAGAACTGTCAGTGCATGGTGCCATTGGCACACTGGACTGTGTATTGGCAATGGTGCACATAGCAGATGGGGTTGAGTGTAGGCAGTCAAGTGTTCAAGCTCTGTCTCCGAATTGACTAATGGTTTTGATGGCAGAAATTCAAGGCCAAAGCACTGGGATGCCAGTCTTTGTGTTGTATTGAGTGTCTGCAATTAAAGCTATGGGACCGTTCCCTTTCTGCTCTAACTCAAATTTAATTAATTTTGAATTAAAACAAATAGTTTCTATGACCACATGAGGTACATTTTGGGTTTGTCTGATCAGCATTAGTGTAATGAAGTCTCCACCCTTTCGTTATCCCCCACAAAAGACCCCTAAGAAGCTGATTTAAAATGCTATCCAAAATGGCATGTTGCTGCTAAATATTTTGATATGTATAGGGCATTTTCATATCCGTGTCCTATGTAGAGAATCTGTAGGTGTCCTCTTGGAAAATGCCAGTGACCTAATGTAGCATAGAATCAGCATGGGTATTTGGCACTCCTCCACAACTCTGAGAAGGTCATTTGTCAGGGCTTTCTGAACTATTTCAAGCTAGGTCCTGGTCTAAAATAAAGATATAGTATAAAATGTAGTTTGCAGTTTGAAGTTTGTCATTGTACATTACCTGGTTATTGTTCTCAGAATTAGATCTATTAGTTAAAGCAAAGCTCAGTCCTAGTGTATCATGAATTCAGTTTCTAAGATCATGAATTTAGTTTCCATGTGAGTTATTTAGCTTTATTCTGTTGCATTATCACAGATTGCTCTTTTAATCCTGCTAGAGGCTTTGTGAATGTCTTCACTTTTGAAAAAGAAAGTTGCTGATCAGTGTCATTACAGCTCCCTTACTAGAATATTATAAAGCCCAAGTGCCCACACCCAAGAGTGACAACAGCACATTAGATGATAAGCACCCCAAATCTAAAGTTATTATTTATTTGAATATGTTTCTGCATACAGATGAAGTGCTCTTGGCTTCTAGTAGAAGCGTGTTGTATAGTGTGAGTCCTCAATTGATCACTGAAGCCAAGGCCTTTGTAGGCTGAATTTTTGTGAAGCTGTCCACTGTGATAAGAATAATCCAGCACACAAGGTATTCAGCTACATCATGACAGAGGAACAGCTCTTCTAGCTTTTGCCTAAATAAATTGTACTCAGTTACTTGTAGACTTTATAGATTTATATAATTGCGTGTTTGTTCTGCATTTTCTATGTTGGAAGACCATTTAACTCAGATTATTTGGCTTTGTGTGTGAACACCAGTACATTATCTTGAGTAATGTTGGAACTGAGTTCATATAATCTGTTTCTTATGTTGTTTTCATCCTGTTTCCTTCCTTTTAGAGACTCCGAGTAGAAACATCCATGGGTACTGGAATTGGTTAATTAGAATGATTTGGAAAATCCTGCCAGTAGGTCACCCAGGATGCTGCCTGATAGTGTCTGACAGTTGACGTAGAGTGTGAACTGAGTGTCAGGGTGAAACTCTGCTGGCTTAATTCAACAATTCAACATTCTCCATGGCTAGCCCTGTGCTGACACGTGCAGATGAATGTCTTATAGCATTCTCCTTCTTATCTACTTTAATTCTATTATTATACAGTTAGAAAACCGAAAGAAGTTTCTTAAGAGCTGTAAGGCTGTAACTTCAGGGTTATGTGCAGTTCTACGTAGCTCCCAATTTAGCATTTTAGGAAAAATGCTATTCTAGCAAACGGCTGCTATTTGCTATGAGCAAAAGAAATTCTGAATTTTGTCAATGATTTAATATAATATTATGATGAAAAAACCCACAGTTAACCTAATGAAACACAAATGGAGGAAAAAAGTGTCATTGATTTCATTGCCTAGCAGGTATTCTCTAAATGTGATGTGTTAGTGCTATTATTTAAGTCACTGGCAAATTCTACCTGCTGTCTATTTTTAGTTTTATTTCCAAGACTAGGGTCGTCAAAGTCCCTGAGCACAGCTATAAATTCTGACACAGTTATCTTTGTATTAGTAGGAAGAGATTAGGCTGTGTTTGAGTAACAGACCCTTGAAACATTAATACCTTAACATACACAAGTCTAGTTTTTGCTCATGCAAAGCCTGCTGCCTGTCCACCAGCTCTCCAGGGTAGCCCTCTTTATGCAGTAACTTGGGGAATACACTCTGATACCATCTTGTGGCTCTTTTATCTCAAATGTGGCTTTTAGTTCCTTGTGACAAGGAAAACAAAGAGACTTAAAGAACTTGTACCTATGCTTTTGCTTATAGCTCATAGTCCAGAGCTATCTAGGGAATGTGTGTCCAGGTAGATGAGGATGAAAGGGGACCTGATAAACACAGAGCATTATCACGACCATACTTTAATTTCATTCTCTTCACTTTCCTTCCCTGGACTTCATTACTTCATGTACAATTGCCTGCAGTTGTCTCCATACTGGTCTTCCTGGCTTTGGTCTCTGACATCTATAGTACATTCTGAATGCTGCTGCCAGAACAATGTTCTTTAAACACTGGTTTCTATCAGTTCTTTGCTGCAACATCTTCAACCCTCCCTCCTCCACCATTGATTATGTGTAACCTCTACATTTCCCAGTGTGTGTCAGGTAAGACTTTATTGTTTGTCTCCAGGCTACATTTCTAAGCTTATCCCTATGCATCTCCAACATGAACACTCAACCTGAATTCCCAACTCCAGCATTAAACTTATGCTTTTCTAAACATGCATTGCCCAGGTCTACCTCTGCATCATAGTTTTCACTCTGCCTTCTGTCTCTATCTATCCCTGAGTGTTCCCAGTACAGGAGTCCAAGATAATTGCTGTATCCCTGCTGTATGCTCATCCATCTGTTATTCATGTCATTCAGCTGGCATTGCTGACTTTTATCATTACTTAACTCTTCGTGGGCATTTGCCTTATCTCTTCTATCAGGTCACTTGTGGAACAGGTGCTATATATACCCTTGTACATCTCAAAGATTTCTGGAAGATGCTAAATACACAGTAGTGTGTGGTAAGATTTATTGAGAAGAATAGATGCCTGAATGATTGACTAGGTATTCTTAATTTGCTTTATATCATCCATAAGCTTTGGTTTCTTATAAAGTTAACATAATGTTAACATTATGATGGGATTTATACTTTTATTTCTTATGTGAGATCTTTGGCTTAGAAGTCTTAAGATGAATCTTGTGATTCCTAGTGATACTATCTTTGCTTGGTTTTTATAAACAGAGTTTTAAAGTCTTTTCATTAATGGCCCAGGCAAGTTCATGGTTCATAGTAGTGAATGTTGGTGCTGTATTATGGTTTAAATCAATGTCTTAATACCATGATTAGGAAGGGGCTACACAGGTAACAGCATAAGACTTTGGAGCCAGACAGTGGTGGGTTCAAATCCTAGAACCTACAACTAGTGGCTCTGTGGCTTTGGGGACTTGGCTGTCTTGAAGAACTTTACGTGTTTCTGTAAAATGGTAAGAATAACTACTTCTATCACAGAATTGTTGAGATGATGAAATGACAAAGTCTACAAGACACTAATCACAGTGCCTGACAGATAGTTATTGCTCAAAAATAGTTAATTCACCATTCACATTATTTAAGAAAATATAAATGTCGCTTTATTGGTTTGTACAAAGTCACATTTATCTTTCTGTATTTTCTTTGCAAAACAGGCAGGTGGATGAATCTATTCACAGAGCGGACTGCATCCAAAAGAATTTTGGCAATAAGTGCTCCACCAAAACTCACATGCTAGGGCCACTGTCCAGATATGAAAGAGCCACCTCCACTGGTCCAGTAGGCTGTTGGACCTGTTCCCTCTGGTGACTGCAGGGCCAGCCTGAGTTATGAGAGAAATGGTTTATTGAGGGAGGAGACTGTGATGTGATGACTTCGACCACAGTTGCTCCTAGAATCAGGTAGGGCCATAATGGCTATCGACAGGCAGAGGGCAACTCCATTTAGAACATCAAAATAAATGGTAAGAAAAGGTAATAAAAGGAAGACACTTTGGTTCATGCCCAGTCTTGTTTTGTTATGCTTCCTAGAAGTTCAGCTGAATGAGAATTTAATTTGTTGTGAATCCTGGCAGTGTGCTGGGGAAAAATGGAATTTACAAACATTTTGAATTACCATGAAGCTTGTGAAATTGTATGCACTGTTCTGTTTCATGTGTTTTCATGGGTGTGATGCCTCGTTTCAATAGTGGGAGTTGAGGATGCAAATAGTGGGGGTTGAGGCTGCTGTGAGCAGGATTTGGAACTCTATTATATTCTAAAACATTTAACAGATTTATCTGAGTTTTAAGGGACAAAAAACTTCAACAAGTATACAGAGAAAAATGTGGAACATAGGATTTGATACCAAATCCAAAATGCCCGTTCATGAAAAGAAATGAAGGGACAGTGGAAGTGGTGAGTGGTGACGCTTTCTTCCTTTAATGTATCCAAGCTTCTGCTTTCCTTTCCTGACTTCTGAAAAGCTAGTACCTGGCAGACTACCAAAGATTTGTTGAAACTACATTTTCCTTACCCACCATAGAAACAAGTCATTTCTGTAGTGGGTAAATTATACAAAACAGTAGTGCCTTAGCGACTTTAATGGTGTAGACTTTCGAACTTAATATTTCTAAATTGTGAACATTATAAATCCCTATAAATCTGAATTATAAACAGACTTTCCTTGTCTCTGGGTTAGATCTGGATACAAAAATAGAATCAATTTTCTTGCATTTTGGGTAGGATCTAAACTTACTTTCTTAAGGTTGGAGTTTTCTTATTTTTCTAAATCAAGACAAGAATAGAGGATATGAAATAAAAGGGGTGACTTTAAACTGAGTTCAAAAAGGCAGTAATTGAGAATGGTCATGAAGCCTGAAATAGGAAAGCTGGATTTATTTTCTTAAAAAGACTTCCTCATTGCTTCCCTAGGAGCAATGTAAATAGCCATCTCACAGATAAATGGTGAGAGAATCTTATCAGGCTTCTAACTTCTCACTTTTCCTGGCTCCAGTGCAGGCATTGATAGGTGACAGTCTATGAGATAGTAATAAAAGGCAGCAGGCATTGGTGAAAGGGACGCTGGAGCCAGCATCAGAGCTGGAGTTAATTCCTGACCCCAGTCCACTTCAAGAAAATATAATTCAGGTGAGAAGTAATGTGCTTGCTGTGCAAAAGAACAGTTTCAAGAGATGCTTCCTAGGTCTTCTCTATTATACCCTCACCATACCCTGATCCATCTGTTTAGAAACTCTGAGGCTGGCATTACTTTTTGGGGCTTGGCCAATCTATTGGTTAGGAATTGCTAAGAATAGGCCAGAACACAGTACCCAAACTCTTACCGGGCTAAGGTCCAGGCCGGGGTCACGAAAGGAACACAGGCAGGATTTCTTATCAAAACAAGCTGGCCAACCATGAAGTTGGAGTGAGAGGAGGGAAAGACAGGTGCCAGGTGATGCGGAGGTGAGAAAGTCAGGCAGCTCAGTCCATTTCTCAGTCCTGAGCATCTTCAGAGAAAGGCAGGGAGAAATACTGCTTTTTGAATTATGTGACTCAGGGGTTCCCAGGTACCTCACTCTAGTCTTTAAAAGAACAAAACAAGCAAAAGTGTTCTTGGGGAAAGCAAGGGTTTATGCAGAGAACCTAATAAGAATCTCCAGAGTTTGTATGTCACAGAACAACTGTTTATAAGTTACCTTTTTCCTCCTTGTCTGTCCCTGGAGACTTTTCTTTCTTGTCTTTTTCCTCTTGCTCCTATTTCTGTTCCCTTGCTCCTGCTTGCTTGCCCTTCTTTGTATTTCTTTACATCTGGCAGCAACCATACTCTTTCTTGATCCTGCTAAGGTTAAACATTGTTAGGGCTGAATTTAGAATTTCTCTAATTAAAAAGAAAAAAAAAATTATAATAGGGCCCAGATTTCAATCATGGCTGCAGGTGAGTTGAAGACTCTTTAACGTATTCTAAAATTTGATTTGCATGGATATAAATGTGTATAAGGATATATCCACATTACATTCTTGAAAAAAGTCATTCTAATGAATTATTGAAAGAATTAGGTCAAATAACGATTGCATATTGTGTAGGCAGATGCATTTTAAAATGAAATAGTGACTTTTTAAAGTATCTGGTGACTCTTCGACAATACCTGGTTTTCCAAACAAAATTAAAACAAAGGCTTTCTTTCAAATGTTCTTCATCTCAATTTCATTTAATTTCCTAGGATAGTTAGTGATCTGCCTAGCACTTTTTGTTTCTTTGTTTAGCCTAATATACGCTCAGGTTTCTGTTTAAGTAGTTTGTCGTTGTTGTTGTTTTTCTTTTCCGACAAGTTTTCAGAGTAGAATTCTTAGAAATACTTAGTGAAGCTACCCTACGGCCCATTTTACCAACTATCGGATCTTCCCCTGAAGACATAACAGTAAGGAAAATAGGAAAATATTTCCTATTTCTTCTGGAAGAAGGCAGATATTTATTACATATTCTGCTTAGTAATATCACTCCCTTAAGAGACTGAGGGCATGGTCTCATTTTTTCTTAAACATGTCTTGGGCCTGCTTGATGTAACCTTTGGGGATTTAACACATCAGCCAATGAGCCACACACCACAAATCTGTGGGCACCTGACACTGAAAAACAGCTAAGCATTTATACTGTACATAAAACTCTGAATGTGCTCTTATGCTTTAAGGACTCTTTTGATCCATAGGGTGTCTTAGCTATGATGGTGGTCTCTGAGCCAGTGGATGATGCCTTCTTTTTACTACTCTTTCTCCACAATAATTGCATGAATCGGATTGTCATGCCATAAGCACGGGAATAGGATACTCAACTGAGAATAATATCTCAGATGACATTTAAATGTTTTGCTCTATGAGATTGGATTAGCAGATTTACTATTTTTTTTTATTTTAAAGCTTTTTATTATGTTGTCATATTATTGAATAACTACCTTCCGTATGGTCCAATAATAATTAAGATGTTGGATTGATAGATCGAATCAGCAAGAGGCTTAAAGCAAGTGAGGCTTAACCTGTTTTGGTAGTTTTGATCACATTTCTTATGCCATTCAAATACTATTGAGTGATTTGGAACTGGTTGATATTTTCCCTCTTTTCTGCTATTTACTTTCTTCTTTTATTAAAAAAAAACCCAATGATTAAAAGCAAAAGTGACAAAATGGACACTGGTAATTCATTAAGTGTGATAAGAATCCATGAATAGGACCCAGGTTTATTTTTCAGCTATAGCCTTTCAGGACAGTTATGTAACCACTACGTTCCTGGCCCTTCCTCATGTCTGCAGCTTCTCAACCTGCTCCTCTCCTATTTGTTCTCCACACGAAACTTCTCCCACATCTTTCTTCCCACCACTGGACTTTGTGTAATTTGTTTCTTCTGCTTTGGACATTCTTTCCTATCCTCATTACCTTCCAAATTCCTCATCAGCACCACTTGTCCAGCAATCGATTGCTGATCTCCCTGGCTTCATCTAATCCACCTCTGATAGGATCTCATTACAGACTGCACTTGTCCTTCATAGCACTGTGGCAGCTGCAGTTTCAGGTTTGTTTACATGAACCTTGGCTAAAGTATTTCTTCCTACTAGAATGTAAGCCAAATGAAGGCAGGAGTGGGAGTAGTGTCTATTTCTGGTTCCCTAGCATGGATTCCAGCACAGAGTTTTACATATTTGTTGAATGAATAACATAAATGAATGAATAAACACAGCAGGTAAAGAAATGTATAGTATTTTTTTTTTTTTGTTTATTTTTAAGAGACAGAACCGTGTCAGTCTAGTGCTTCACTTGGTCAAATACCTCTTTTGGTAGAAAAAAACATTATATAGATTGTTATATACCAGGATGAATTCAGTTTAAAGAGAAAACATGAAGTTCAGTAGAAATATTCTTTAAATTCTAAACAGAGAAATTGAAACAAAGTTATATTCATATTGCATGTGGGTATAGTTTTGTGTTACGTATATTTATGTATACATATTTAAATATAATACCTTTAAGAATTTTATTAGCCATCTACTGTATATAGGCAATCTACTGGATGTTAGAGGGGAAACAAATAGCTAGTGTCTTTGAGTAGGTACTACAGTAGGTACTGTCACATATTTTATTACGTTTATTTCTATAACAGTTCTTTTCTTTCAAAATGACTCAGAGAGGTTAATAACATTCCAAATATGACAAAACTTGTAAGAGGTTCAATTGGAATTGTTCCTTTTTGTAGCCCTGTGGATACACCTAATGGTCTTCCAATTATGGAGATGGTAATTGGTCAGAGTTTCCAGCTGCTCACCTCTGATATTCATCACTATGTTTATACCCTGGCCATGCTCTCCGAGGGCTGTTCACAGGCAATGACTGAGCGCAGCAGGAGTTCTAAGGTACACCTGTTCCTGAGACTCATAGACCTCTTCATTGACTGATTGTGACTTGAGGACTCCCAAATGGCTTTATTAAACCTTCTTTAGCATGTGAATTCTAGGAAACTCCCACCCAAACGTTCCTCACTGTCTCTGCATCAGACTTGCATCTGGTAGCTCTGCTAGCTTTCCTACCCTGCTCAAAATGCTTACCTGTTTAATCCTGTGTTGGCATCTTGGAGAATCCAGACTAACTCATCCTTTCATCAAGAAGCCCCTGAGAAGAGAAGGAAATAAATTAACAACTTAGCCATAAGTTCTTTGCTAAGATCCATGTCAAGAAGGATATTTCCTAGGTTTTCTTCTAGATTTTTAATAGCCTGAAGTCTTACCTTTAACTCTTTAATCCATCTTGAGTTAATTTTTGTGTGTGGTGAAAGGTAGGAGTCCAGTTTCATTATTCTGCCTATGGCTAGCCAGTTATCCCAGCACCATTTGTTGAATGGGGGGAGGGGTCCTTTCTCCATTGCTTATTTTTGTTGAATTTGTTGAAGATCAGATGGTTGTAGTTATGTGGCTTTATTTCTGGGTTCTTTGAAACAAGCCAAAACCAAATTACTCCATTAAAAAATGGACAGAGGACAAGAAGAGATACTTCTCAAAAGAAGACTTACAAGATGCCAACAAACATGAAAAAAATGTTCATTGTCACTAAAAGTCAGAGAAATGCAAATCAAAACCACAATGAGACACCATCTCACACCAGTCAGAATGGCTATTGCAAAAAAGTAAAAAAGTAAAAACAAAACAAAACAAAAAAAAACACAGCAACGAAACAGATGCTGTTGAGACTGCAGAGAAAAGGAAATGCTTATACACTGTTGGTGGCAATATAAATTAGTTCAGCCACTGTGGAAAGCAGTTTGGAGATTTCTTAAAGAACTGAAAGCAGAACTACCATTTGAACCGCAGTTTCATTACTGGATATACATACCCAAAGGGACATAAATCATTCTACCAAAAACATACGTGCACTCATCTGTTTATCACAGCACTACTCACAATAGCAAAAACATGAGATCAACCTAGGTGTGCATCCATGGTGAATTAGATAAAGAGAATGTGGTACATATACATCATGAAATACTATGTAGCTATAAGAAACAATGAAATTATGCCCTTTACAGCATTATGGATGCAGCTGGAGGCCACTATCTTAAGTGAATTAACACAGGAACAGAAAACCAAATATCACATGTCCTGACTTATAAGTGGGAGCTAAACATTGAGTATACGTGGACATAACGATGGCAACAGCAGACAATGGGGACTACTAGACAGGGAAGGGAAGGAGGGGAGTATGAGCTGAAAAACTACCTATGGGGACTATGCTCACTGCCTCAGTGACAGTAATATCCATAACCTAGACGTCAGCATCACACAATCTACACATGTAACAAACCTTCATGTGTACCACCTGAATAAAAAATAAAAGTTGAAATTATTATTATTATTATTATTATTGAGATGGAGTCTCGTTCTGTCACCCAGGCTAGAGTGCAGTGGCACAATCTCGGCTCACTGCAGCCTCCGCCTCCTGGGGTTTAAGTGATTCTCCTGCCTCAGCGTCCCGAGTGGCTGGGATTACAGGCACCCACCACCATGCCCAGCTAATTTTTATATTTTTATTAGAGATGGGGTTTCACCATGATGGCCAGGCTGGTTTCAAACTCCTGAGCTCAGGCAATCCACCCACCTCAGCCTCCCAAAGTACTAGGATTACAGGTGTGAGCCACTCCACCCAGCCAAAATTATTTTTTTGAAAAATAACATAAACTCTAGAATCAGAAAGATCTCGATTTGAGTCCTGATGTTTATAATTAATAGCTGTGTGAAATTAGGAAAGTTTTTAACCTCTTTGAGTCTTGCTTCCTCATACATAAAATGTGGTTAACACCTGCAGCACGGATTAAATAAGATTATTTATGCAAAGAGCAAAAACAAAAAATAAATTGCTTCTCCAAATAAGCAAAGATCATGAAGATTAGGATTTGGGCATTTTAGTGGGTGTTTAGTTCCCAGGTGGATAGACATTTTAGAAGTATGTTACAGAGGGTTTTGTTGTAAAATCATCTATTTTCATTGGGCTACAAAATGAATTTGGCTGATAGTGTTTCAATAGAGAATTTGGTCTCAGAATTTATACCTTGTGCAGTGCCAATATAGATAATACTATAGTTGTGTGCAAAATTTATTGGTCAGAATATTTTTGTCCAGTAAAGACGAAGATTATTTTGACTGAATCAGAAATACTTGCATGAAATTTATCGTATAAAATTATGAGATAGTCACATAGTCAAAGAAAATTATCTTTTTAAACTCTGGCATTTATGATTATTTCAAAATCCCTAATAGATGCCAGTTATTGATGAGTTCTCCTCTCTGACATTTATCATTCTATGGTTGTTCAATGTAAAGATTCCAGAACAGTACATGTGCTTCAACAGCACTTCATTTTGCAAGTTTGTCCCTTTTATCTCCAAATTTTGATGGGATTTTTGTTTTGTCCATATGAACTTAATGTTAGAAAAGTATATTGTTGAGTAAATTCTTTTTTTTTTTTTTTTTTTTTTT
>NW_016806443.1:786470-826421 GCF_001698545.2 Rhinopithecus bieti
TTTTTTTTTTTTTTTTTTTTTTTTTTTTTTGAGGCAGAGTTTCGTTCTTGTTGCCCAGACAGGAGTGCAACGGCGGGATCTCGGCTCACCTCAACCTCCGTGGTGCAAGCGATTCTCCTGCCTCAGCTTCCCGAGTTGCTGGGATTACAGGCATGCACCACCATGCCCAGCTAATTTTTTGTGTGTTTTTAGTAGAGATGGGGTTTCTCAAGGTTGGTCAGGCTGGTCTCAAACTCCTGACCTCAGGTGATCCTCCCACTTTGGCCTCCCAAAGCGCTGGGATTACAGACGGGAGTCACCGCGCCCAGCCTAAATTATTCGTATATAGCAGAGTGATAGCTTAAATCAGAGAATACAAATTACCTGATGATGCTCTCCTGGTGTTTGTATGACTTTCTTCAACATAAGATGGGCAGCTTTATTCGCCCTGTGCTTTCTGCCAATGAGTTTTACGGAAGTAATTTGGCTGTCTAAACAAGCAATCAAGCAAACAAACAAACAAATGCAGAGCAAAACAAACCAACAACAAAGCCCTGTTTCTAAAATGCAATTCATAATAGTTTTATTGAAATGTAGGAGTCAGCAGCTTCTGCCTTCAGTCCACAGTGCATCAACTGGTTTCCCTTAAACTTTTGCACGGTGGTTTTTTAGCTCTGTGTAGACTCCTCAGAACAATGGTGAGGGTGTTCCAAACAAAAGCACTTGTGACTTTGTTGTTGAATTTAGGTATGGGAATATATGGTCAAAGGGCCCTACAAAGAAAATCATAAACAAATGTGCAGGAAAGGAAAAAATTTGAACTGCACATTTACAATAACGGCTTCTAATACACTTGATACCTCTCGAGTGGGAGTTAGGCATCAATGTGTGGAGTAACAATAGGAATAATCAACGGACAGAGGAGAGATGTTGAAATTAGATTGATCAGAAAAACATGGCTAAAGCTTAGAATATTCACCAATATTGTGAAGTCCAAAAATTCTTCAATTGCCCATTAAAGAATATGAAATTGGTTCACAGCATTCGGGATGATACTGAATTTGACTGAATATTTAATAAGCGGGTAAAGTTAGCACACAAGTGAATATGTGCTAACTTTATATATTGAATATGAATATGAAAATTATATATTGAATAACTTTATATATTGAATATATTGAATATGTTTGCAATATATTTTGCCTTTATTTGTTTTCCTCATAGGACAAGGGAAATTGAATTATATTAGATGGTGTAGGATAATGTATGCTATTGTAAATTCCCAAGTTTTGCAGTAAATTTAACATTACAATAAAATATTGTCCATTAATAGCATCCATTGGTATAGTTTACTGCATCATTGTGCTTTTGCAAATCTGAAGTGGAGAATAAGATAGTAATGACTAGCATCAGAAATTGTTGCTAATTTCCTAATTTGCATAATGTAGCTCTAACAAACTGGATTGTCAGTTTATAGGAGACACCAAATGTTCATATAATGAAGTTTAAAACAAAATTCTCAGCTGAAACACGGCCTAGTTGCTTGGGCAAGCTGGGTGGTACGATATTTCCTTGGGATACTGCCATAGTAAATCCTATAAAAATTTTAAAACCTTTTAATTGGAATTACCAAATGTTAACCAGACAGTAGTATGTTAGAAGTGAATATAGTGTTGTGAAATATTAGTACAGTCTTGATTTTTAAATCAATATTTTATGGTTACAGGTAAGTTTAAAAAAAGACTAATATAGCAATATTGCTTTGAGGTCTATGTGTGGTATGTGGTTCCTGACACTTCTAACATTTCTAAAATGCCTTGGGTTACACTCAGCTATTATACTTGGCAAACAGGACAAATGCCAACACAAAGAGAAGTTTGACTTTATTCAAGATTACACTTTAAAACTATCACACCTCTGTATGTCCTTGGTTGCCAATCTGCCTCCAGAATCAATATAAAGGTTTTTATTCATGCCCCAAATGATCTCCAACCGGACCCCAGTTTGTCTCCTCTACTACTTAACTCCTTCACCAGCCTTCTGATTGTTCTTTTGTTTTATTTATTAATTGAATTTAATTTTTTGAGACAGAGTCTCACTCTATTACCCAGGCTGCAGTGCAGTGGCATGATCTTGGCTCACTGCAACCTCCACCTCCCGGGTTCATGCGATTCTCATGTCTCAGCCTCCCGAGTAGCTGGGATTACAAGCATGCACCACCACACTGGGCTAATTTTTGTATTTTTAGTACAGGCAGGATTTCACCATGTTGCTCAGGCTGGTCTTGAACAACAGGAGCCTTGGCCTCCCTAAGTGCTGGGTTATAGGTGTGACCACCACACCCAGCACTGATTGTTCTTTTAAATTAACTACATCTGGTCTCATCACAGCCATGTAGCTCATGTAGTTTCTCTTGCCATCTCATCCCTGTTCTAATATTTGAGGACATGACAAAAAATATAAATCAGGCAGACCATAATTATATAGTGTTTTTATTGGCTTATACAGCACTTAATTGTTTGAGTTAACTAACACTATTTAAAAAGTCAGTATTTGTTACATATGAAACTAGAATTCTAGATTCTCTTGAGGAATTTGGTAACACTGCAGGTACCTTCCTACACAGCAATATTCAGCTGACTTTGATAGGCATTTGATTTTGCAACCTGTGAATTTACATTTTGTCCCTTATTTAAGGCCCATGGTATTTCATTTTCTCCAGAAAAGCTTTTCTGTTTCTTCTAGCATTTAAAAACTCCTATGAGCTCATCATCTCTAATTTTTATTTAGCTTTTAGCACTAATGCCTCATAGTGTCAAGTGCATTTTGTGTACCATTTTGTCTCCCCTATGCTCATAGTAAGTCATAGTAAGTTTTTTAAAGGTAGACGCTTTGTCTGATTCTTTTTTTTTTTTTTTTTTTTGAGATGGAGTCTTGTTCTGTTGCCCAGGCTGGAGTGCAATGGGTTGATATTGGCTCACTGCAACCTCTGCCTTCTGGGTTCAGGTGATTCTCCTGTCTCAGCCTCCTGAGTAGCTGGGATTACAGGCGCCCACCCCCATGCCCGGCTAATTTTTGTATTTTTGGTAGAGATGGGGTTTCACCATGTTGGCCATGCTGATCTCGAACTCAACTTCAAGTGATCCACCCGCCTCCACCTCCCAAAGTGCTGGGATTACAGGCGTGAGCCACCGCACCTGGCCTTGTTTGACTCTTTGTATTAACACACAGAGCCTAGGACAGTGCAGCTCTGCTCTGCCAGAGTTTGTCTATTAATTACAGGGGTTTTTTGTTTTGTTTTGTTTTGTTTTGTTTTAGACAGAGCTTTGCTCTTGTTGCCCAAGCTGGAGTGCAATGACATGATCTCGGCTCACTGCAACCTCCACCTCCCAGGTTTCAGTGATTCTCCTCTTCAGCCTCCCAGGTAACTGGGATTACAGGCATTAGCCACCACATCCCTATGCCTGGCTAAGTTTTGTATTTTTAGTAGAGATGGAGTTTCACCATGTTGGTCAGGGTGGTCTTGAACTCCTGACCTCAGGTGATCCACCTGCCTCAGCCTCCCAAAGTGCTGGGATTACAGGCATGAGCCAAAGTGCCCGACTAATTATGGTTTTATATAGCAGTCATTATTATTATCATAAATACTCAAATACCTTCAGTGTGTCTAGTAGACCCACTCCTTAATGAATGTACATTCTAATATTAAAAACATTCAAATTTAAAGCAGAAAAATATTTGGCATTATGCAGTTCTTCCTACTAAGTTAAAAGACTTTTTTTTTTTTTTTTTGGTAGTGCCTTGGCTTAATCTCTAACAGTAAAAAGTTTTTGTGTGGCAGATATGTGAAGAGAATGAGAATTGGAACTATTCTTTTTAAATGTAAATGCATATTTGTACATTGAAAAATATTGATTTTAAGAGATATAGTAGACTCATATTGCATGTTCAGAGTATTGTATTTATATTCTTCATTGATACTTGCTTTTTGTTCCCAATAATGACATGGTGAGGCTTGAACTTAGACATGAGAACTATTTATTTCAGTCTTGTCTAGAAGAGCAATCTACCTCAGAAAATAGAGGATAGAAGTCAAGGTGCTTTGTGTTCTTCCTTTCTGTACTCTCATCCTCTGAAGCCAAAGTTACACTCCATAGAAGTAACACAGAATGTGAGAGCTAATAGAGCCTTAGTTTATCCTTCTTTTTATCTCCCCCCTGGAATGTCCTGTATTGCCTTCTTTCCTATTTGCAAATGTGGGGACAATATGCAATTAAGGACTTCAACCTTGTCATTGGTTTGGTGTTAGCCAATTAATAACTTTCTGTGAATGTTATTCACAAAAGAATGTCTACCCTGTAGAACCTCCAGGACAGAAACCCAGAGAAGCATTTACTTAATAACAAAATGCTAATACACATGTAGTTTTAGAGTTGTTTCAAAGAGAAAACTTCCATGCTGAAGATAATAAAAATGTATGTGGTTATTGTATTATTCTGTTTTCACACTGCTGATGAAGACGTACCTGAGACTGGGTAATTTATAAAGAAAAAGAAGTTTAATGGACTCACAGTTCCAGGTGGATAGGAGGCTTCACAATCATGGCAGAAGGTGAAAGGCACATCTTACATGGCAGCAGACAAGAGAGAAAATGAGAACCAAGCGAGAGGAGAAACCCCTTAAAAAACCATCAGATCTCATGAGACTTATTCACTGCCATGACAACAGTATGGGGGAAACCACCCCCATCATTCAATGAACTCCCATCAGGTTCCTCCCACAATATGTGGGAATTATGGGAGCTACAATTTAAGATGAGTATGGGAGGGGACACAGTCAAACCATATCAGTCATGTTAGTTTTCCATCTATCAGCTATTCTTTTTCTTTCTTTTTTTTCCTTTTCACTAGTGTTTGAGTTAGGATAATTTTGCTAAATGAAAGTTCATCATTTAAACAGTTCTGCCATGGGAGTGCCAGAAAATTTATAATACCTTGTGGCTCCTACCCAATACCCATGACCATTCAGTGTGAGTTCTTGGTAGGTATGTGCATAAAACATTTTATATTTTGTAGAGTCAAATAAAATACGTGTTTCAATTATTTAGTCTCAATTTTGCAATAGGGTGTTCAACCAGTTGCCATTAGATCAACATTCATTGTGTATCCACACAATAGCTGAGGAGACAATTACTTATTTTTGTAAAATGGTCGAAAGTTGCACAAAATAAAAGCCTCCAAAAAGCTAGATGTTGAGCAATTATGATGATGTGTAGGCACTGTTCTAACCTCTGGCGGGGGGATGCAAAGGTGAAGACCTAATGTCTTTCTTCAGAGATTTCACAATCAAGGCAAGAAGATAAAAAACAAAAGCAGATCATTGAAAACACAGTCTTATAAGTGCTGAACTGAGTATCCTCTTGGTATAGAAGGACAAGGCCCTGGACTGACAGGCAGGAGTCCTGAGGTTAGGCTGTGTCCCGCTGTTAACTAGCTTTGTGACTGTGTGAAGTAACTTAACTAGCTTTGTGACTATGTGAAGTCACTCAGATTCCCAGGACATCATTTTCTCAAGGTGTAGTGTTAGGTGGATATGACCTAGATAACCTTTATATTCATTTTAATTTCTTTGATTTTTCTGCATTTCGGTGATTCCATATTTAGGTATAGGCAATTAAGAGTACAGATAAGAATGTATAAAGCTGTAAGTGAAATTAACACATTACAAATCAATAATATTAAGGGTAAAAGCAAAAAATAAATTTTATGTTCCCTAAAACCACCTGAAAAAATGCATATTACATGTAACTTTTATTCAAATGTTCAACTTATGGATATATTTTCAATAATATACCCCACTCCTCTATGCCCAGAACAACTCCTTGTCAAATTTTTCTCTTAAGAATATACTTTTCTCTTTGATATCTAGTGATTTGAGCTAAAAATAAACATTGTTAAAATCAATACTAAATAATGTGGATAGCTGAAAATGAAAAAGGAAATTATCTTGTGTGAATACATCTTCTGTGAATTTTTTCCATTACGTTGACATATTTTACACAATATAAT
This sequence comes from Rhinopithecus bieti, assembly GCF_001698545.2. Taxonomy (NCBI): domain Eukaryota; kingdom Metazoa; phylum Chordata; class Mammalia; order Primates; family Cercopithecidae; genus Rhinopithecus; species Rhinopithecus bieti. The sequence continues at coordinate 792,518 of NW_016806443.1, forward strand.
TGCATATGGCAATTATTTGATTACATAAATTGTGGCAAGAACATAATTAAGTGTAATCATGAAAATATGAAAATTATATGCATAAAGTGACTAATTAAAATTTATTTCAAGGAATCGAGAATATTCAGCAAGAAAAAACACATTAATGAAACATTGTGGTTGTGATAAAAGCACACATACTAGAAATTACTGTTCAGGACTGAGTCTCTGATTATTTACTGACAAAATGCTGGCACCTGTATATTTATGTCTTTTTAATATGACGATAGAAATACCTACTCTGACCATATTTCGTAGCTTACATAAAATATGGTCAATGAAAATTTGCTTGGAGTAAAATACTTCCTTTTGGAACTGCATTTACACACACACACACACACACACACACACACACACACACACCTATGCCTGTTAAATGATAACATTCATAAATGTTAAACTCATAAAGAACATTAACAATCTACTTCAATATCAGTATTTTGTAAATATGGAAAAATGATGTCTTAAGAGGTTAAATGATTTTTTTTGGTGTCATACCAACAGTTACATAATTGGGACCCTCAATCCTTTTCTCTTCCCAATATTTTATGGTTTCTCTCTAAAATATGCCACTATAACTGCTGAAGAGCAAAAGCAAAACAATTTCATAATACTATAAAATATCTAAATGTATACAATTCCGTATTTTAATATAACAATCATTTTTATAACAGACATTTTATATTGCATTTTCATGGGCATAAAAAGAATACATATGTATTTTAGGTTTTCTATGTATATTAGGAAGCTATTTAATTTATCTAAGACTACACAAAATATCTAAAAACTACATCTATGTTAATGAGCACTCTATAACAGAATTTGAATATGATAACTCCTATTGCAGTGTTTGCAATGTTGTAAAATGGAAACATTTTTATAGATAATGAAACAAAATAAATTATTTCAGATCAAGATAGAAAATAGGGATGACTAACTAGAGTCAAATTTCAAGTTAAGGTTAGCCTACAAAATATAATTATCAGAATAATTTCTTTATTGCATGTAAATATGATGTACTAGCTCATTTTGGTTTGCTATAACAGAATATTTGTTTGCTATAACAGAATCCCACAGACCAGGTAATTTATACAGAAAAGAAATTTACTTCTGATACTTCTGATAGGATGGGAAAACTAATATCAGGGTTCTGTCCTCTCATGAGGGCCTTCTTACTGTGTCATTGCATGGGAAGGTGGAAGGGGAGGAGAGTACAAGAGAAGGTGAGCAAGTAGGGGCAAAATTTACATTGTTAACAAACCCACTCTCATGATAACTAATTAAATCCCATGGTAACTAACAAACTCCTGTGATAACAACGTTAATCCTTTCATGAGGTTAGAGTTCTCGTGACCTAATTGCAATTTATTAGGTCCCACCTCCCAACAGTGTTGCACTGGGTTTCCAACACATGATCTTTGGTAAACACATTCCGACCGTAGCATATGAGCTATCTGCCTATTAGATCTATATAATCTAAAAACAATAATGGCATAGAAAATCATAGTAGTCACATTAATCACATACTTGAATAACCTTAATATGAAACTTATTTCATGATTCATGAAATAAGTAAAGCAGCTTATGATTTGGTAGTATTTTGGTAGAAATTGACACAAATAAATAGAAAAGCTGCTAATTACCTCAATGCCATTTCTACATGTGACTGAATTCTGTGACAAACTATATTTTGTTAAGTGCTCTGTAATTATGAAATATTTCTTACCAACCATGTGAGATGACTCTCATTTCTGAAGAAATCTTCTATGTCCACATCAGATCACTAGGAGGTCTCCTCTAGGACCCTAGTTTTAAATGCTGTCTATATACTGATTATAACACAATTAGACACCTTGTTGCTAACTTTCACTATCAACTTCTAACATGCCTGACTGCTTATTCAACCTCCCCACTTGCTTGTCCAGTACATTTCTCAAAATAAAATGCTCTAAAGCTGAACTTCAAATTTGCCCTGCAAATCAGTTCAAGCCTTTCCCATCTCAGAAACTGAAAACTCTATTCCTCCAGTTTTGGTCCAAGGACAAAAGACCTGTGAGATCATTTTCAACTTAGTTCATCTTCACCAGCTCCTCATCAGCAAATCCTGTTGGCTCAATCTTCAAATGTATATGCACTTTCCCTACTTTTCACTACATGCACCACTACCTCCCTAGTAAAGACCACAATTTTGTCTCTTGCCTGGATTATTACAAAAGCTTCTTAGCTACTCTCCCTGATGTTATCCCTGTTCCATCCCACTACAGTCTGACCGTGCCATATAAAGGATGATCTTTTAAATAGTAAGTAGAACGTACTACTCTTAAGCTTCTGTATTAGTCAGAGTTCTTCAGAGAAACAGAACTAATAGGATGAATACCTACATTAATCCTATTATATATATGTGTGTGTGTGTGTGTGTGTGTGTGTGTGTGTGTAAAGAATTGCCTCATGTGATTATGGAGACTAATTTACAAGAGCTGCAGGTGAGTCAGCAAGATGGAGTCTCAAGACAGTCAATGATGTCCTTCCAGTCTGAGTCCAAAGATTTAAAAACAAGAAAAATGGATGCGTCATTTCAGTCTCAAGGATGGCTGGCTTGCAGTTCAAGCAGAGCTGATGTTTCAGTTGAGTTCAAAGGCAGGAGAAAGCTACTGTCTCAGTTCAAAGGTAGTCAGGAGGCAAAAGTCTCCCTTACTTTGGGAAGGAGCAGACTTTTGTTATTTAAGCCTTCAACTGATTGGATATGGCCCACCCACCGTAGGGAGGTCAATCAGCTTTACACAATCTACCAATTTAAATATTAATCTTGGCCAGTAACACCTTCACAGAAATGCTCAGAATGATATTTGATCAAACAGCTGGGCACCAATGGCCCAGTCACATTGACATGTAAAATTAATCATGTCAGCTCCAAACCTTTCTAATTTCATCTTTTAATACTCTCTCCACTCCTTTTCTGCTCCAGTAATTCTGTCTTTCTTGCTTCTCATTTTTTCCTAGCACACTTTGGTCTTCAAACTTTGTGTGCTTTTTTCTCTTTCTAGAATGCTCTTCTCTTTGATAATGACCTGACTTACCTTCTTACTACCTTCAAGTCTCTGTTCCATATCCCCTCCACAGACAAGCCTTTCTTAACCGTCATTCTAGAGTAGTATCCTCTGCCTTAATCACTCTCTGTATCCATTAATGTGTGTTTTTTTATTCATAGCTCATATTTTTATCTGACATACAGTAAATCTTCACTTAATATCAATGATAGGTTCTTAGAAACTGTAACTTTAGGCAGCATACATATAATGAAAACCAGTTTTATCACAAGCTAATTGATATAAACAGGAGTTAGGATTTTAAGCATATTTCTGGTCACAAAACATCACCAAACTGTTTTTTGTATTTTTTCTTTTTGAGACGGAGTCTCAAGCACCTGAGTAGACATCTGTCAAAACAAGAGCCATTAGGGAGACTGCTGGTAGCATTTTAATACCCCCATTACTTCTGCTGACTGTAAAATTTGCCCTATGTTTGTTATATTTTTGAATGAGGTTGGTCCTTACAAGTGCTGTCAATATATTAAGATTTAATATCACTCTGTTGCCCAGGTTGGAGTGCAGTGGCGTGATCTCGGCTCACTGCAACCTCCACCTCCTGGCTTCAAGTGATTCTCCTGCCTCAGCCTCCTGAGTAGCTGGGACTACAGCATGTGCCCCACCACACCTGGCTAATTTTTGTGTTTTTAATAGAGATGGGTTTTCACCATAACAGTCCAGCTGGTCTTGAACTCCTGACCTCAGGTCATCTGCCTGCCTCAGCCTCCCAAAGTGCTGGGATTACAGGTGTGACCCACAGTGCCTGGCCAACATCACCAAATTTCTAAAGAAATACCCACAACACTTCTAATATTAAACATTGAAATAAATGTGAGCTATACATACATTTAAGAAATATTAAAGAAACAAGTAAGATAATTATTTACCAAAATTTTGGTTAATCAGTGAGTGATGGTGGTCATAGTGGTGGTGGGTTAAATCAAGGAATAAATGTCTGAAAAGTGAAAATTGTAAGAAGCACCTCCTACCACAACACAGTTCAAAAACAAACAACAAATATGATGGGCTCAGTAAGCACTTTTGTGCCACATCATTTATTATTGTAGAGTTGTATGTTTATCACATAATTCATTAATTTTTATGATATGTATCCATCTATTCATTTACTCATTTTTCAACCTGCTTATTCTAGTTCAGGGTCTGAGATGGCTGGAGTGTCACCCAGCAGCTAAGGCACAAGCAGCCCAGGACAGGACCCCATTCCATTACATGCAGGGCTCACTCACACACACCCATGCTCACTCAAATGGGGACAGTTTTAATATGTCAGTGAACCGAATGTGCACAGCTTTGGGATGTGGGAGGAAACTGGTATACACAGAGAAAACACATGCAGACATGGGGAGAACGTGCAAACTCCACACAGACAGTGGCGCCAGTGGGAAGTTCCTCATCAATGTTCCTTATCATTGTAACAACAATGTTGTTACAAAACAATGTTGACCAAGAACAATGTTATTCAAGGATCTACTGTAATTCATATTTATTTATTGTTGTTTTTAGTGCAAGTTCTTTTAGGGCAGTGACTGCCTTTATTCATCATAGCACCCTCAATATTCATCATAGTATCCTAAAACAGTGTCTAGGACAACATTTTATTGTATGAATAACTTTAAAGGAATCACTTGTATGTGAATGTTTAAGAAGACATGACTGCAGTGAATTCCATGAGACCACATTTACAGGGTATCCCTGGCCTCCCCTATGAGAGGGGAGAAGGCTATTAAGTGAACCAAGCAAGATTATTAGAATCTGATCATTGAGTTCTTCCCTGGGCTATGAGGTGGGCCATTTATCCAGCTTGAATGGTTTCTGTGAAAGCAGCAGATAGGGTTTACAATGTGGTTACATTGAGGCATATATGAGTTTGAATATTTACAGAAGATTTACTGGAGAGGAAAGCTGAATAGATGCAATCCTAGATTGTGCCTATAAAAATTTCATGTACTCTCAGGGTAAACAAAATAATTTATATAACCACAACGGGAAAGGATTAGAGACAGTTTAATGGTTGTGATTGTCTTATGTATAGTAAATACTGCAATGGCATATACTCGTAAAAAGGTGAGGGCCGCTTATACACAGGAACAGAGAAACATTGCTTAGAAAACACAAGCACCTGAGTAGACACCTGTCAAAACAAGAGCCATTAGGGAGACTGCTGGTAGCATTTTAATACCCCCATTACTTCTGCTGACTGTAAAATTTGCCCTATGTTTGTTATATTTTTGAATGAGATTGATCCTTACAAGTGCTGTCAATATATTAAGATTTAATAAGGAAGTCCCCAAATCCAGGCCTCCATGTTGAAGACAATCTTTGATATTTTTGTAGGTGTTCTGATGTTTTATCAAGAAGCAAGTAATTTTCTCCTTCACTATTAGATTTCAGGAGAAAAGGCATTTCTTGCTTTTGGTAAGAAATTCTGCCAGATTATTTCTAAAGTCCATTCAAATTGTAAGATGTCAATTCTTTTAAATAATCTCTAAAGTGCCTTCAAATTCTAAGAGGCTATGGGTCCTTTGGGATTTTCTCAATACACACTCCTCAGTCTCCATATTCCTCAGCATACTTCAACATTCCCTATTATACATTTGAATTTATAAGTATTTTTCTGTAAAATTATTAGTAAATTTAACATCATAACAATGATTGATCAATCACCCCACAAAATATTACGGTAGGACTATTGAAACATGAAATAACTTTTTAAAAGATCTCTATGTATAAGGTCTAGATAAAATACAATCTGGAATGCAGTTTTTCAAATTGGTTGAACTCAAAGCAGAACATAAGAAATAACCAAAATCAGAGCTGAACTGAAGGAAATTGAGATGTGAAAAACCATATAAAAGATCAACAAATCCAGGAGTTTGTTACTTGAAAGAATAGATAACATAGACCACTAACTATACTAATAAAGAGAAAAGAGAGGATATTCAACTAAACACAAGCAGAACTGACAAAGGGACATTACCACTGACCCCACAGAAGCACAAAAAACTACAAATACCTCTATACACACAAGCTAGAAAACCTAGAAGAAATGGATAAATTTTTGGAAACATACAAACTCCTAAGACTGAACCAGGGAGAAACTGAATCCCTGTACAGATCAATAATGACCTCCAAAATTGAATCAGTAACAAAAGGCCTACCAACCAGAAAAAGCCCAGGACCAGATGAATTCACAGCTGAATTGTACCCAATGTATATGTAAAAAAGCTGGTGCTATTTCTACTAAAACTGTTCCAAAATATTGAGGAGGAGAGAATCCTCTCTAATTCATTCTATGAGACCAGCCTCATCCTGGTACCAAAACCTGGCAGAGACACAACAACAAAAAAACTTAAAGCCAATATCCTTGATGAACATAGATGCAAAAATCCTCGACAAATACTAGCAAAACAAATCCAACAATAAATCAAAAAGTTATTCGACTGTGATCAAGTAGGCATTATCCTTGGGATGCAAGTTTGGTTCAATATATGCAAATCAATAAATGTGATTCATCACATAAACAGGGATAAAGAGAGATACCACAAAATCATTTCAGCAGATGCAGAACAGGCTTTTGATCCAATTGAACATCTTTTCATATTAAAAATCCTCAATAAACTACGCATTGGAGGAACATACTTCAAAATAATAAGAGCCATCTATGAAAAACCCACATCCAACTTCATACTGAATGGGCAAAATCTAGACGCATTTCCCTTGAAAACTGGAACAAGACAAGGATGCCCTCTGTCACCACTCATACTCAACATAGTATGGAAAGTTCTAGCCAGACCAGTCAGGCAAGAGCAAGAAATTAAAGGCATCCAAATAGGAAGAGAGGAAGTCCAACTATTCCTGTTTTCAGACAATATGATTCTATATCTAGAAAATCCCACAGTGTCTTCCCAGAAGCTTCTTGACCTGATAAACAACTTCAGCAGTTTCAGGATATAAAATCAACGTACAAAAATCACTAACGTTACTATACACCAACAAGAGCCAAACTGAGAGCCAAATCAAGAATGAAATTTTGAATTAATAGCCACAAAAGAATAAAATACCTAGGAATACAGTTAACCACAGAGGCGAAAGATCTCTACGATAAGAATTAAAAAACACTTCTTAAAGAAATCAAAGATGACACAAGCAAAAGGAAAAACATCCCATGGTTATGAACAGGAAGAATAAATATTGTTAAAATGGTCATACTTCCCAAAGCGATTTACAGATTTAATGCTATTCCTATCAAACTACCAAAATTCTTCACAGAATTACAAAAAACTATTTTAACATTCATATGGAACAAAAAAAATAGTCCAAATAGCCAAGACAATACTAAGCATAAAGAACAAAGCTGGAGGCATCACATTACCTGATTTTAAATTATGCTACAAGGCTACAGTAACCAAAACAGCATGGTACTGGTACAAAAACAGTTACACAGACTAATGGAACAGAATAGAGAGCCCAGAAATAAGGCTGCACACCTACAACCATTTGATCTTTGACAAAATGAACAAAAACAAGCAATGAGGAAAGGACTCCTGATTTAATAAATTGTAATAGAATAACTGGCTAGCCATATGCAGAAGATTGAACCTGGACCCTTTCCTTATACTATGTACAAAAACCAACTCAAGATGGATTAAGACTTAAATGGAAAACTTAAAACTACAAAAACCCTGGCTGATAACCTAGGAAATGCCATTCTGAACATAGTCCGTCGCAAAATTTCATGACAAAATGCCAAAAGCAATTGCAACAAAATCAAAAATTGACAAATGGGACCTAATTAAACTAAAGAGCTTCTGCACAGCAAAATAAACTATCAAAAGAGTAAACAGACAACCTACAGGATAGGAGAAAATATTTGCAGCCTTTACATCTGACAAAAGTCTAATATTCAGAATCTATAAGGAACTTAAACAAATTTATAAGCAAAAAACAACCCTATAAAACATGGGCAAAGGACATGAACACACACTTTTCAAAAGAAGACATACATGCAGCCAACAAGCATATGAAGAAATGCTCAACATTACTAACAATTAGAGAAATGCAAATCAAAACCTCAATGAGTTACCATCTTATATCAGTCAGAATGGCTATTATCTAAAAAGTCAAAAAATAACAGTTACTGGTGAGGCTGTAGAGAAAAGGGAATGCTTATACACTACTGATGAGAATTTAGTTGAGTCACTGTGGGAAGTAGTTTTGTGATTTCTCAAAAAACTAAAAACAGATTTACCATTTAATCCAACAATCTCATTATTGGTTATATACTCAAAGGAATATAAATTGTTCTACCATAAAGACACATGCACACATATGTTCATCGTAGCACTATTCACAATAGCAAAGACATGAAATCAACCTAAACACCCATCAATGGCAGACTGGATAAAGAAAATGTGGTACATATACAACATGGAATACTATGCAGTCGTAAAAGAACGTATCATGTCCTTTGCCACAACATGGATGGAGCTGGAGACCATTATTCTAAACAAACTAACACAGGAACAGAAAACCAAATACCACACGTTCTCACTTACAGGTGGGAACTAAACATTAACTCCATATGGACAGAATGAAGGGGACAACAGATACCAGGGCGTACTCTAGGGTGGAGGGTGAGGATCTACAACCTACCTATCTGGTACTGTGCTTATTATCTGGGTGACAAAATGATCTGTACACCAAACCCCTGAAACATGCAATTTATTCACGTAGCAAACCTGCATGTGTACCACTGAACTCAAAATAAAAGTTAAAAAAATGAAAAGACGTGGTTGACCACATTACTTTGATATTGTTGATAATATTATTGACAATAAAGCTAAAGACATGTGTTACTAGTCTTGCACTTACCCTCACATGTGTTGGTTCATGATGTTAATTTTCAGGGATAGCTGATTACTTACTCTAACACATTACTTACTATAACACTTAAGAACCTTTGGCTCTTTTAATGCAAGGTAGCTTTTGAAAAAGAAAACGAGGATCAAAATATAAATATTTTAATTATTGCTACATGGTGTCTATCTTATATTGTTTTTCATCTCGCCACTTTGATCTAGTGGGGAGTGGTAATAATATGAGTTAGTGATATTATTCATCATTCAACAAACATTCATTTGGCCTTGATTGTGTTGGGTCCTGTTTGGTGCTGAATGGGTCTTTGGACAAACAGGAGACTATGGCAGAGAAAGGCCATCTAGAAAAGTGACATTCACTAGTGTAGCAGAGTGAAAATAACTCAAGTTATAATAAAATATATTTTGCTGGACTTATCATACTTATCATATTAATTGTAAAAACTTGTATCTGGAGCAATAGCAGTTCTCAGCTCTGGGTATGCTTGAAAAATCCTTGGGAATCTTTTATAAAGTACTATGCCCAGGCTCCAGGCATAGAAATCTTGATTTAATTGTTCTGTGGTAAAGCCTAGTTATGCCACCATTTATAAAGATCACTAGATAATTTTAATGGGCAGTCCCAGTTGAAAACATTAGTTAACTCTCCAGCTGCTTTGGTTTCCAAATAGTTCCTTGTTTCAGAAACTGTTAACCTTGTGATACTTTCCCACAGTGAGTGTGATAACTTCTTACAGCACTATCTAAAACTTTTAGCCTATTATTCAATATAATATTGACACAATAATAGCCATTATTTATTAGACATCCATAACGTGCCAGACTTTGTGTTTTAAAATGTGCACATATATATTTTTTATCTTTACAAGGACCTTGCAAGTTAGATAATGTTTCTAGACATTAGAAGAGACTTAGGGATTAAGTAAAGTACTCTGGTATACTCAGATAGCCAGTATCCAGGGCCATAATTCTAACCCAAATCTGTCTGAGTCCAAGGCTTCCGTCCAGACTGCACTGTCTTCATGTTCTCAAGCTATGTCTCTAGATGTAACTATAACTTGCTCCATTTTACACATCCTAGCCTATGGACAAGCAAATGACATTTTCTTCTTTACCCGCATACGTCTACCACATTCTTACCTGTCATTTGCATACCTGTCAGTTTGTGACATGCCCTTGTCAGTCAATTTAATTTACTCTTCTTAACCATTTTTTAAGGTACAGCTCAAATGCAGCCTCACTGATAAATTCCTCCTGGATCTTCCTAGTTGGAGGTAATCGCTTCTCCCTCTGACCTTCCAAAATATCTTATCTGCACCTCTCTTAGGGGCACTCAGCACTTTTTACCTTACTGTTATTTGTACATATACATATGACTGATACTTTTACTTGTTTATCGGATCCTTGAGATCATAGTTAGTCTGATTCATCTTTTTTTCTGTATAACACTTCACACAGTACCTAGTTCATTATCAAGGCAGAAACATATTTGCCAAAGGAATAGTATGCAGTGAATGAAGAAAGCATAAACAATTTGATTAGGGTCACCTAACAAATCTGTACCTGAGACAAGAAAAGAACCCAATTGCACATATAATGTGAGATATTGTTCAAAACATGACTATTTTTTGGTAATATCTGTATTTTGTGTGAAATGATTTGATCCCTAAATGTGTCAACATTTTAAAGGGATTTTATGGATGCTTTGATTTTATATGCAAGCCAGGGAAGTAAGTGACCAATAAATAAGAAATGAGGGCATTTCTCTGTTCCTGGTCATTCACTTTAGCCACTGGAACGAGAATAGAAAAGTGTACTTATGTGCGATGGTGTGGGATGATAGCATAATCTCAAATGGTTAACTATAGCGTTTTTTTTGTTTAGAACCTCTCCTTTTCACATTTATGCAAATGAATTTCACATTCAGTGCATTCAGGATGCACTTAGCAGATCTACAACTTGTAATCAATAAGGGAACACTAATGCATGTAGCATACTTAGTAGAAATTATGTACTTTTCTCAATATCTAGAAGAAACAATGCTCAGATAGCCTCTAATAGCAAAGCACAGAAAAAAATAAAACGATTGCTTGGGATGTCGTTGGTGGTTCTGCAGAATTTTTTGGTCTTGACATTTGTTTAGAAAGTCATTCTGATTCCCACCAAGGGTGATTTTATTCTATTTGCTTTAGACATCACCACTTTGTACTTATTAGAGATTACACAGTCCAGTGAGTTTTTTCTGACCAATGAGTTTTTACTTTCAGGTCACATCTGGTATGTAGTATCTTGCTTATTGGTTTGTGTTAAAATTATAACACTAAATATTGTGGTGGAAAATTTGTTTTAAGTTAGTGTTATTGAATTTGACTTTTAAGTTGAATATGTGGTTTCATGTTCTGGAAATATATATGACTTGAACATAGAATGTTCTAATTGATTAATTGCACCTAAAAGAGAGTTATTTGAAATTAATTTTTCATTTTATGAAGCTTAATTACTTTGTATTTCCTTCTCAGAAATTATAGATAAGAACATTTTTTTCTCTAAAGGGCCGGATACTAAATATTTTAGCCTTTATGAGCCATACACTCTCTGCTGCAAGTACTGCATAGCACGAAACCAGCCACAGACGATAGATAAATGAAAGAGCATGGCTGTGGTTCAATAAAACTTTATTTATTGACAATAAAATTTGAATTGCATATACTGCTCCTGTATCATAAAAAAGTATTTTTAAAAAAATTTTTCAACTCTTTAAACATGTGAAAACCATCCCTAATTCATGAACCATACAAAAACAGGTGGCAGGCCAAATTTGGCCATATGGTCAACCAGACATGGTCAAACATAATTGGCTGACCTCTGTCTTAAAAGCTAACTATAGGTCTCACAGCTGCTTTTTATTTTCTTAAGACAATTATGACTAGTGGTGAATTTTTGAAATGTTACAAGGGATGAGGAGTTGAATTAATAAAACATTACTGCTAAAGCAATGCTTCAGAAACCCAGTGTGAAAATTTTTTTTAATTCATAAAACAAACTTTACCAATAGCAGGAGTGTCTTTTATTTTAAAAATGAGATTTATATGTAAACTCCCAAGTACACTTATGTTTTACAATACTACTACAAGTATTGGTAAATTTAAATGATCAATTTCAGCATTGAGTATATGTATTAGAAAATATGCCACAGTATATTCCGCAAGATTAATATATTTTAACATTCTTCGTGCATCTCCCCAGTGTTTAGCTTATATTATGTCACTGTAAAAGGAGATGATACCACTCAAATATTGCTATCAGCTCGTAAATAACATTATTTATCCTTTTGAGAATGTTCAACTTTTTGTTTCTGTACCCGTTGCCTTTAGAAAGACTAATTCTTGGCATTTATGTTTTATTCTTGAATATATTTCCAAACACAAGTATACTGATTTCTTTTAGATTTGTACTTCACAAAGACCTAATAGTCTAGCACTGATCTAATAACAATATTTTTATAATTACAAATTATACCATACTGAGAAATATGAGGGGTGTCAGAGAAATGTTCTTCTATCAGATTGTTTATATTCAAGCTGGTATCCATGTTGGTCATTGGATTTCAGTAATAGCGTATGACATTAAGAAATAGTAGAAGGTACCTGTACCATCAAATAAAATGTAATCAAGTACTATACTTTTGGCATGACCATTTGAATTGAACTTTTTATCATAATGTACAATTGAACCCATTAAAAATGTAAATGAGTAAGTTTGTAAGGAATCATTTGACCTTTATTGTGACACTCAATTCCTATGCTCCACCTTGGCTTGAAACCTCATCCTCATTCCTCAACCTGTCATCAAGCCATACCTCATCCCATTGTTGTCTTTGATTCAGATTTCAGTTGCCCAGCATGGGGTGATGGTCAAGCATGGAATGAGACTTGAGCAGTCAGTAAATTTATCTATTCCACTCATTACTTGGTGTATTAGTACATTCTTACACTGCTATAAAAAATAACTGAGACTGGGTAATTTATAAAGAAAAGAGGTTTAACTGGCTCATGGTTCTGTAGGCTGTACAGGAAACATGGCACTGGACATCTGCTCAGCTTCTGATGAGGCCATGGGAAGATTACAATCATGGCAGAAGGCAAAGGGGTATCTCACATGTCACATGATGAAGTGTGTGTGTGTGCGCGTGTGCACGTGTGTGTGTGTGTGAGAGAGAGAGAGAGAAAGAGAGAGAGAGAGAGAGAGAGATGGGTGGGGATGCCACACACTTAAACAGCCAGATCTCACCTCACGAGAACTCACTACTTTGAGTAGAGCACCACGGAGATGGTGCTAAACCATTCATGAGAAACCACCCCTCTGATCCAACCACCTCCCACTGGGCCCAACCTCCAATACTGGAGATTATAATTCAGCATGAGATTTGGGAGGAGACAAATATCCAAATATCTATCTGTATCACTTTGCAATTTTTTTTAAAAAAGTATTTTTCAAGTTTGTGAGTCCTACGTGATTGAATGCCAAATTACTGGGCCAAGTAGTAAGAGCTGTGATTTCAAAGGAAGCAGAAGGCTTCAAGGTAGGAGGATATGGATGCATGCAAAGAGTGATAGACATTTCTGGTGAGACGGGTGAAGAAAATCTCAGAAGGAAGGATGCTCATAAAGTGTTTGGGGAACAGTGAATGAATTAGCCTAACTTCACGGAGAGGAGGGCTCAGATAGGCAATGGTAGGAGAGGAAATCAGAAAGGATCTTCCAGGCCAGGTTATCAGTGAAGGTTGTCTTTGCTAGGATGAGAGGAGTTTGGGCTTTCTTTCATGGGGCATTAAATGTCATGCAAAGTTTTTGGTAGAGAGGGTGAGGATGAAAACAGGGTATAATAGTTTAGAAAATAATTAAAATTCCTCAAATGGCTTTAGAAAGTGCAATTTAACTGATTGATTTTTGCTACAATGGCAATGTATTTCTATTCATTAATCTGAAGGAAATATCAGGCTACATTTGGAGGCAGAAGATAGAACTGTTGGATTCAGAGACTTGGTCACCTGAGACTAAACCAGAAAGCAAGATTTGTTTTTGCAATGGTCTGAGCTCCTTAAAATAAGGCAAACTTGATAAGATTTTAATTTTCGACTTCGATTTTAATTAGGTGTGCTTTCTTATATTTCACATACTCTACCCAGCTTGAAAATAAATGGTCGTCTTATTATTTAAGAATGGTAATCAAACACAATGGCATTAAGAAACTGATCAAATAAAAAAATCTTATAGGATACACTACCACACACAAGCATACTACTACATCTGAGGCCACACAGCACTATGCATTGGTTAACAAAACACATCCCAGCATGTTAAGGCATATAAAATAGCAAAGCTTTTTGCCCTATTAAAGGGTTCATTAAAATTTAGATTTCAGCTTGCCAACTCTTAAATTTGAAGAGTAAAATGAAAGCTGTTAATTCTATACGTGTCTCTCCCCACCTTCACAATCTTATGTATCCCATAGGCACCTAGCAGTTATGAATGCAAGTATAAGCATGCTGTCAGATATTGCTTACCTTAATTAAATTTCAAATTCAAAACTGATAGTCTGTGAAATAAGATAAAGATTTAAAACAACAAGGAAACAGGAAAGGACCTTACCAGATTGTTCATTTTATTTATTCTTTTAAAATAACTTTGGACAACATTTCTTCTCTATATTGTTGTTTTCTTCTTTATTTCTGGATTAACTTTTAGTTAGAATAGTAGCTAAATGCATTTTGCATAGTTTAGGAATGTGGATCATGTGTAAATGTTTACATTGACTTTCCCCATGTGTCTGGTTTGATTTATATTACTCAGTGCAAAAGAAAAAAACATCCTCTCATATCTTCAAATTTCCATACACAGCTTTTACTCATGGTTATGTAAGGATTTTGAAAGTTAAAAATGTAAGCTTTCAAAAGATTTCAAAATCTACATTCAAAAAATCTTATCAGTCATATTAATTTCGTAGAGCTGTAGTAACAAAGTGCTACAAACTTGGTGTCTTAACAGCCATCTTTTCCTCTGAGTTTGAAGGCCAGAAGTCTGAAATTAAGGTATCTGCAGGACCATGCTTCTTCTGACAGTTCTAGGAAAGAATTCTTCCTTGACCCTCCCTGGCTTCTGGTGGCTTCCGGCTCTGCCTCCAACTTTACATGGCCTTCTTCTCTATGTCTCTGTATGTCCCTCTGTGTCCTTTGTTTATGAGCAAACCAGTCACTGGATTTAGGACCCACTCCAATCCAGTATGACCTCATCTAGATTCTTACTTTGATTGATTAAAACTGCAACACACTATTTCTGAATAAAGTCACATTCGAATGTTCTAGGTTGACATGAATTTTGGGGCACACTATTCAATCTACTATACAAGCTTAAACATTTTTGACACCTTATTCAAATTTACCAAATAGGAAACAAATGTAAGGAAACAACAAGAAAAAAATTTAAAAGCATGTTCTAGGATTTGCTACAATTTTATTGCTTTTTCTAATTTCCTATTGACTGATGACTTGTCAGCCTGATTATTTCTCAGTTACTGGAAACATTTGCATATCTTGAACAAGCAACTGGATTCCACCACAGCATTACAAAATAAATTATGGTTTTTGACCTTTTCTCATCATAAATGAGGTGTTCCATTATAAATGCATCTGCTTTTTGACTTCTTCACTTGAAGGTATGTAAATGTATAATGCTATAATAAATAAAAAGAAGAGATGGCAAGACCTTAAAGATCAAATTAGTTTTGTATCCATCTGGAATTTGAGGATGGCTTCATTATTTCCTTCTAATTCCTTCATTCTTTCCTCTATTCTCTGGCAGGGGATTTTATGCACAATTGTGCAATATAAATATCTTAGGGTAATAATAAAATATGATTCAGTTATGAAAGAAAATCTAAAAATAATTCCGTGGAACTCTAATAGCACTGTTGTCATTATAGTTACATTTGGTGGTTTTCCAGAATTAATATTGCAGCATAGATACTCCTCAAGGACACACGAAAATATCTATTTGGTGTCCAAGGTGTTTTAACCTACCTACTGTTCTGATATGTTAAATTTCAAGTGTATCTTCAGCAAGTACTAAATTACTGTACATTAATTTTAACAGTGTCAACATGTTCTATTTTATTAGCCTGATGTGAATTCTCTGTAAGCTCATAAGGTGAAATATATTTTATCTGCAGGAATTTGGTGTTTGTTTTAACAGCAGCATTTTTTAAACAATATATAAGGGCCACTGGGAGAGTTTGGGATATTTCCATTGGTAATAATGCAAAGTGGACTTTAAATGAGGTTATGTCTCTGATTCTGTATTTCTCATTTTTGACGGGTGAACATAAGGAACAATGGGAATGTGTCCTTCACTGTCAGCACTGTCAGACGAGTAGGAGGATCCAGCACCTTCTCTCTCATATCACTAAAACCATGTACAGGGCCTGACTGGATCATTCCTGTTTCAAATTAGAAGATGCTTACGGGCAAACTTGAACTTGCCTGGGCATAAAATTAGGTTTGTGGCTCATTAAATTATGTGTAACTATCTCAAAAAATCTTGCCCATATATGATTTCCATTTTGTTATTACCCCACAGAAGAACCTAGACACAGTTCCCTATTGAAAATCATTCACCTAAGTCTAAACTCTTCCATTTGGCTTTTAAGTGTATCTACCCTCATCTCATCCATGATAATCCACTGCTGTTTCTCTCATTTTTACAGTCCAGGTCCTCTGCCATACTCTTCTCCACACATACCATGTTCATCCTACACTTCACTCTCATTTCCTCCCCTAATCTCAGATTGCATTGCCTCCTTACCTGGATTTTCCCTCCATCTATCTCATCTATAACATAGCTCAAGTCTTTCTTTAAGACATTTGTTCTCAGCTATCCCAGTTTTCAATAAATTGCATTATCTATTAATTCCTAATACATTTTAGAATTGATAAAATAGTATGTGGAAAAGTGTGACATAATGGCTTTATTATTCTCTAATTGTTTTACATTTATACCCTTACCAGCTCAAAATAAAATTTATACATGCAGAACATATGTACTGCACACTTTTTATATCTCCTGCAGAATCTGGTACCATTTTGCACTAAGGTAAATGAATAGGAAAAATTTAAATTTATTTGTTATTAGACTCAGCATTACTATAAGCATTTCACGTATCCTAATACATTCTTAACAGCCAACTTCTGAGATGAGTATTATTTTAATGATGAAGAATTGAAGCACTTGGGTAAAGTAATTCAAAGGAACTCAAAAGATAAACAAAACTGCCATTCAAACGCAAACAGTTTGGCTACAAATTTTATACTTTTAGCCTTTATGTCACCTCAAGATAGTAGATGGTCATTGAGTATTTAGTTGACTGACATAAATTAAGATATTCTCTCTATGTATTTAAAATATAGTTCGTCACCATGTTTTCTGTAGAATTTTATTTCTGGCTTCCTGTCAATTTGGAATGGTAGATATAGCCCTGAAAAGACTTCCAGACAATGTGGCAGAGTAAGTTCACACCATGACAAGAATGCTGTGTTTCAAATATAGAAAATATAAGTCATATAAAAAGAAAACACAAAACTCATTGCTGCTTTCAAAATGAAATAACATCTCTATGGACTTGAAATAGAACATAAACATAAAATGTTAGGCAAGACCAAAGTCATCAACTAGTGGGGCACACTTGTGGAAGCAGCCTAGAAACTGGCTCCCTTGTGTATGTAGGGAATTAAAATATTTCATGCAAGATGGACCACTGGATTCAAGCTCAGTATTCAAAGCCAAAACCTGCTGTAAGAATCTGTTGTTTGTTAATGGGGGGAAACATGATTCTGAAAGCTGAGTGGGGACTACTACTTATTATAAATTGCTGACTCTGAGAGAAGAAAACTTACCAATAGGGATTTCAGACCAGGACTACAACAAAGCCATTCCCTGGCTCTGTAACTGGGTTTGTAATATTCCTTATATCACCTCAGGACAGATACTACAAATGGCTATGACAAGGTTTGAGACTGACAGGCTACTGAAGGGTGGACTGGAGGAATCTGCAAGGTACAATTCCACAAATCCATTCCTAAAAAAAAGAGTCATAATATTAACACTTGAAAACAAACTTTATTTTCATAGCTATACTGAGGTATAACTGACAAATGAAATTTGTGTATATATATGTATACACACACACATATATGGTATATAATGTGATGTTTTGATGTAGGTATATGTTGTGAAATGATTGTACAAACACATGTATCACCTCATTGTGTGTGTGTGTGCGTGTGTGGTGAGAACATTTACAATCTGTTCTCTTAGCAAATTTCAAGTATACAATATGGTATTATTAACTATAGTCACCATACTATACTTAAATCTCCAAAACTTATTTATCTTGCTTAATTGAAACTTTATGCCCATTGATAAGCAACTGTACATTGATTTCCCCCATCCCTTAGCCCCTCGCAACCATCACTATACTCTGCTTCTGTGAGTTTGACTTTTTGGATTTTACGTATAAGTGAGATCATGCAATATTTGTCTTTCAGGGTCTGGTTTATTTCATTTAGCATAATGTCCACCAGGTTCATGTCTGTTGTTGCGAAAGGCAGGGTATCCTTTCTTTTTTTTTTTTCTTTGAGATGGAGTCTTGCTCTGTCACCCAGGCTGGAGTGCAGTGGCGCAATCTTGGCTCCCTGCGACCTCCGCCTTCCGGGTTCAAGCGATTCTCCTGCCTTGGGTCTCCCGAGTAGCTGGGACTACAGGCAGATGCCATCATGCCCAGCTAAATTTTTGTATTTTTAGTGGAGACGGGGTTTCACCATGTTGGCCAGGCTGGCCACAAACTCCTGAGCTCAAGTGATCCGCCAGCTTCGGCCTCCCAAAGTCCTGGGATTACTGGTGTGAGCCACCGCTTACGGCCAGGATTTCCTTTTCTTAGGTTGAATAGTATTTTATTGTGTGGGTACAGCTATATATATACATGTATGTATGTGTGTGTGTGTGTGTATCACATCACGTTTTTAGTGTTTTTTTTCTTTCGTGTGAGATGGAGTTTCACTCTTGTTGCGCAGGCTGGAGTGCGATGGCACCATCTCGGCTCCCTTCAACCTCCACCTCCAGGGATCAAGGGATTCTCCTGCCGAGTAGCTGGGATTACAGGCATGTGCCACCACGCCAGGCTAGTTTTGTATTTTTAGTAGAAAAGGGGTTTCTCCATGTTGGTCACGCTGCTCTGGAACTCCCGACCTCAAGTGATCCACCCTCCTCGGCCTCCCCCACCCTCCTCGGCCTCCCAAAGTGCTGGTATTATGGGCGTGAGCCACTGCGTCCAGCCTATATATCACATTTTTATGTATCAGTTTTAGTCCATTACCATATCCTTGCCAACACTTGGTATCTTTTGCCTTTTTGACAATAGCCGTTCTAATAGGTGTGAGGTGATATCTGCTGTGCATTTCCCTGATGATAGTGATGTCCAGCACATTTCATGTACCTGTTGGGCACGTTTATGTCTTCTGTGGAGAAATGTTGATTCAGGTTATATTCAGTGCATACCTTTATTCTTTCTTTCTTCTCATTGCCTAGTATGCCATCCTTTATTTCTCCATGTCAGTGCAAAGTCTACCTATTTCTCAAAGCCTCTTTCATGTCTTATTTCCTAAAGAAAGTGTGTTCTCATTGTTGGTATAATTTGTATTCCTCATTACAAATTGTTTGTGATCTTTAGACTTGCATAGTTTGTGGTCCTACAAAATAAATGTAAATATCTTATAAACCTTTACTTGTTCTCATTCCACCCCTTTCTATACCACCCAACATGTTCTTCCTATTTGAAACCAGGTTTATTATAAATGAAATATATCAATTAGAAAGAAGGACACTTAACCATTCAAGAAGATAGAGCCATAGTAGAGAGTTATCTTCAAACAAATATTGCAAACAAGTGTTTGTGAGAGACTATCAATTTAGTCCCTGTTCTGCTACCAGAGAGGGGACTATTGCATTGTAAATCATCAACTCTGTAATGTAATGTAATGAAAAGAAACAGCATGAAAATGTTCTCCCTGACACACATGGTTTGATTCATGAAACAATTTTTTCATAACTCTTAGGCTACTGACTCCTTAATGTAAATCTCTCTGAAGATTCCACAAAGGACTAGCTAATCACTGAGTGAAGAAGAGCCTTTACATGAACCAAATTTCCAAGATTTAGACAAGAAGTGTTACATGTACGTAAAAACAAGTGACATAAAGACAGTAATTTGCAAGCAAGGTCCAAGGACTTCTGGGGATTTCACAGAATGCTATGAGGCTAAGTTGTTTTCCCAGCTATTAATTTTACAAGTCTCACCAATCAATAGGCTACTCTGTTACCAAATAATGACCAACGTTAAACAGAAACATGGAAAGGATGCACTACTTTCACTCAGGTATCGACTAAGAATAACCAAGGAATAGACCATACCCTGTAATTGAATTGCCTAATGAATATTATTTGGAAAAACCATAAACTACTCAAAAAGAACAAGAGTAGTCATTGGGATTTAAGAAAGAGCCTTAATTCGTTTGGACAGTGCAATCTAAGTGTACACAGTAAATTCTTACTTAGAAGAAATCTAATCTAATTAGAAGAATTTATGCCTAAATTCAAACAGTGGCACTTGGAAATATTACTAGCCAGCTAAACAAGCTTGGTATTTTCCAACAAGAGGCAAAACAGGGCTCTCTGGATCTACACATCTATAGCTATAGTAGAGATCTTATTGTTCTCTGGTAAATGCCCTATTGGGTATCAATTATTTATCAAAGAAATAAAAGAAACTGGTTACTCTTCATCTTCCATTAGTGAATATAGAATATTTTAGATTCTGTTTCTGAATGAAAATGCTGATAAATACTGCACTCCCTTTCTCACCAAATCAATATTCCAAAAACAATTCATGAAATGAGAAAGGAAGGAAGAAAATTGCCTGAAGACCCAGATGGCTGAAAGGAATGAGAAATAAAAGGGTCATATCCTTATCTATCAGTAAGTAATTTCTGATTGTGAAGTTAGGCATTTAAAAAGCATGCCCAAATTATCTTCTCCTTTGGTTTTCGTGATTCTGCCTCATCAAGATGCTCTCCCTACTCTGTCAAGCTCCTCTGTTGTCTCTTTCCTAGATGACTTTCCGTTCCCTTGTAGTCACATTCTTTCTGCACATCCTCAGAAGTCTGCTCTTTCTCATCAATGAAATACATTTCATGGCTTAATCTCATCATCTATTTGAGTGATGATTCACAAAGTACAGTGTACCCCGGTGTTTATCAGTCCCATCTTTTGCTCCTGATTCTTATACCTGGATGCCTTTACACATGTGCAAATACTTTCCAATTGTTCATCTCAAACTTTGCCTGCTTCATAAAGAAATACGCAGTTTGCCTTTGGAGTGACAGGGATCTGGGTTTGAATCCTAAGAACTACTGATCCCTTGTGATCATGAACCCGTAAACCCCCCTGAGCTTGGTTTTCTCATTTATAAAGTGAAGATGCCAGGTGTCGGACCCTCTTTCAAACCCTTCATGAGCTACTGAATTGTATTCTTTGCTTTCTGTTTCTCTGCCAATGTGCATCCACGTTCTTTTGGTTACACGGGATAGGGATATTGATTTTCCTACCTCTATCTCTGTCTAGGGGAGAGAGTTCTGGAAACTCCTTTTGTTCTGTTTAGTCTGGGAGAGAAATATCTGTACACTAAGTGACTCTTTGCTCTGGATTTGACTAGCCCCTCTTTCATGAGGTCTTGTTTTGGTGCGCCTTCTTTTAGCCAAGCCCTTCCTGGTTTGAGCCAGCCATATCAAAATCTCTTAGGGCAGGCAGCTCTCAGGGAACCATAATTCAGTCTCTTCAACCTCAATGTTTTCATCCCTTTCATGGAACAGTCATCTTCTCTTTCCCTACTCGGTTTCTTCAGAAGAGATAACTCTGCATATAACAATTTCCCAAATTTCTGATGCCTTTAACTATAATGTAAAAATTCTACTTAGAATAAAATCACAACAGTGATCCTACGACATTTCAAACTGCCAGTTAGGCCTACAAACCACCCCTTCCTCATTAGTCACACATCACTTCATATTTTTATATATCACCATGCCCACCTGCAGCCCTTAATCAGCAAAACCAATTAAGTTCTTCTCTACTTGCTTTGTCGCTACATAACCACACTGACCAGTTCAGATTTCAGCAAATTTTAATTTTTGTCATCTTACTTTCCTTTTGGGTTACTGGCATTGATTCATCATGTGATTCTGTTCTCTTCTACTTCTCAATATGAGGCAGTTAATCTTTCAGAATGGTTTCTTCCTGATTCTTCATGCCTATCTCTTATTCCTGCCTTTCGTTTTTTTTTTCTTTTTGTAGTCATTCTTTCCATTTGATTGTGTCTATATCTTTCATTACAATACTAATATATTATTTGAAAGGTTGATGTGTAGATTAAGAAAGTAGCAGCTGGGCATGGTGTCTTATACCTGTAATCCCAGCATTTTGGGAGGCTGAGGCAGGAGGATTACTTGAGCCCTGAGGTTCAAGACCAGCCTGGGTAACAGAGAGAGACTGCATCTCTCCAAAAAAGAAAGAAAAAAAAGTTAACCAGGTTTGGTTGCACGTGTTGTGGTCCCAGCTACTTGGGAGACTGAGTTGGGAGGATTGCTTGAGCCAAGAAATTGAGTCTGCAGTGAGCAGCCTCTGCACTCCAGCCTTAATGACAGAGTGAGACCCTGTATCAGAAAAAGAAAAGAAAAGAAAAAAAGTAGCACATGGGGAATTCTTTCCTGGCACAGAGGTATAGTCTTTCCTACCTTTGACCCTCATAGATCGTTTTTTCATATCCCTTTTATGGCAGTTCAGTTAGCATACTTTATATTTGTTTGTGTAGGTGCTTAATTGTGTGTTCAAAAAAATGTATTGCCCATGCATTATACTAGCCCATGTAAGAACCTAGCACTTGTTAGCCCTTAGTGCATGATTATTGAAATGAAATGCTTTATTCACTCATTACACAGAGAATGCTTTGATTCAACAAAAATACTTCTATGAATGGTTGCATAGACAGACTTAAATCATAAGTCCTCCTGTTTTGCTGAGCATCCCTCTACTCTGGGAAATAAGGGTTGACTACCTAATGCTATTTTTATTGTAATCTCGATGTTTGAAACCAAAGACCAATATATCAGCATTCTTATAATTTATTTAATGCAGCTACTTTTTTTCCAAAATAAGTTCATTTAACATAAGCATTGCCAAACATCCCTCATTTGAATGAATTGGAAGGAAAGCTAATTAAATTGGTGAATACTTGTTTTAGTTTTAATCCCTTTAAGAATATATAAAAACTGCAACTATTATAACTCCTCAGACACTGTGTAGTGGAGTTTTAATTAATAGATAAGGATGATCTCTAATTAGCTCATCAAAATACTTTAAACAGTGTCAACCCTACATATACGGCACTTACACCGTTTGTAAGTAAATAGACACTTCTAAAGCACTTAAATACCAGTTTGCATTCTTAGGAGAGTAGAGGTGCCCTCAACCTTTTTCATTATGTGGTTAATTTATTTATCCATGCGTCTCTTCTTTTAATAGGGGAAACAAGGGAAAAAAGCAACCTCATATGAGTTTGATTATCTCAGTCAACATTCTGACCCATTCCAAATCAGTATAGTTCAAATGAATGTGGTTTCCTGAATATTTATCATAGAACAGGTAACAATTGTAGAATGACAAAACTAGAAAGAAATCTTCCTTTCAGATCAGTTATTCTAATCATCTCATTTTACAGATGGGGAAGAAATTGATTTACTCTATAGTTCCTATGGTTAGTCATGGGCTAAGCCATGCTTCTCTTTGGCTATTCATAAGTCTTAATTCTGTGCTTTGTGGAAACAAACAAGCAACAAAATAGGACAGAGAGAGAGAACAAATATGAAATTGAAGATGTATCTTCATTTTAAAAAAAGATAACCGCTTTTACTATTATTTTAATATACAGACCTTAGGAAATTCTACATTGAAAGCAAATAAATTAGAATTTTGAATTCATGTATTGAATGAAAATAGGGTACTGTTATTCTGCAAAAGATATGACACATAACTTTCACGACTTCATTCATTCATCCAACATTGACTAGGTTTCATTTTTTCTCTGATTTTACAAAGTTTCAGGTACATTAGGTGCTGAGAATACAAAGCAAATAAAATACAGATAGAGGTTTGCAAAGGGTGTAAATGCAGTACTTAGGAAGGACTCCCAACCTATACTGAGGGGTGTGTGTGTGTGTCTGTGTGTGTGTGTCTGTGTGTGTGTGTGTCTGTGTGTGTGTGTGTGAGAGAGAGAGAGAGAGAGAGAGGGAGATGGCTTCCTGGAAGAAGAAATGCAAGATCTAAGTCCTTAAGTTAAGGGCAAGCCAGAGTCGGCCTGACATCCATAATATGAAGGAAATAACAGTTGAAAAAATATTCCATCTAATTCAGTCGGTCCACTCTGGTCTGGGATCGTTTGCCCCTTGTTGGGCAGGGAAGGCTCCTTGCATTTCAGCATGAACAATAATATTGCAGCCAGAACACTTTTAAAGTAATTCTTTAGCCTTAGCTTCTCAAGTGGGCATCACCTGGCCCATTTGAAATTAGTTTTTGAAGCCACATAAAGTCTTTCAAATTCAGATAACTTGAGGGATTTTCATTACCAGAGCTAATTATTAGATGAAGACCTACCACCCCAAATCAGATACTTCAAACATCTAAATTTCACAGACAACTATGAATGGGCAGCTGTAGATTCCTGGTTAGAGCTGATATCATCAAAAGTCCTGGATATCACTAAGGAATAAAGTGTATAAATTATTAAGACAGAAAAACATGATCTTGTGTTTATTTATATGTGGGTGATATCTGCCTGTTATAATTTGTTCTCTTTTTCTGTCCATATGTCTCTTTATTTTGATTTTCCAGTTTGTGTTTTTCTGAATGTTCTTTTCTGAGATGTTTGAGGATATTAGGAGATTGATATCTGAACATTCATCCTAAGTGCTTTCACATTTCACACTTTTGCTGTGCGAATATGGAACAGTTGTCTACGTACAATTTTTGGGACATTAAATATTATTTTGAATTCTAGACTAGATAGAATGGATAAAAGTTTTATTGTTATGAAGTTTTGTGTCTTTTGCTTTGATAAGAGATTTATTGGATTGTATTTCACTAGGTTGCATGGTTAGTAATTCTGTATACTTTTATGCCTTCTCTGTAAGATACTCGTATTCATGTCATATGTCAGCTAAGAACTAGAATTTTTGCCATCCTGTTTTTCATTTTCTAGGTTATGATCTTTCTCTGGTCACATTTCTGACAGCTACCCCTTCTCTCCTTTGCAATCACCAGTATAAACCCATAGCTCAAACATCATCAAGCAGGTACTCAGCAGTGGTCACTGACAAATGTCACAGAATGAAGAGAATCAGATTTGAAAGGCTCAGCTCTAAAAAGCAAACCAAGGTTCAGTCACTCATTTAAAACCTTCTGTGGCCCTGTGGCATTATCACAGACCAATCTATTTGATACTTTCACAACTTTCAACTATTTTAAATATCAAACTTCTCTGTTCTTTCAGAACTTACTCTTGATTCTGTTTTTTTTTTTTTTTTTTTTTTAATAAGTATGAATGTATTGGCATACATTGATAATGTAGGGTACAAAAGTCTTCACCAAATAAAAACAGAAGGGATAATGAAATAGTGATAGGCTTTGGAGTTACCCAAGGACTTAGAGATCATCCTGTCCAACTTCTTATAAGCACCAGCCTGAAATAGTTCAGTGATTAGTCTGAGGTAATAGAATAGTTACTTTTTCCAGCTGGTTCCAGAATACAGACTTGCATTTTGCTCAGTGTTTATTCAGCGAAGTTTTAGTGCTTCTACATCAATGCATTCAATTTAACAAAAATGTATTAAGTAGGTTCTATGCACCAAGAATTGATAATACAGGAGTGTAAAACACAGCAGCTCAGCACATTTCCTCTCCTAGAGAACCATAAAGGCTAGTCCTGGGGACAGGTGGGCAAATGTATTATACATATGCTGCCCAAGCCTATGATAGTTATCTCTAACCGATGAAGGCATTTTATTTATTTATTTATTTGCTGAATTTAGACGTGGCTTCACCATCTTCCCCAACATAGCTCTTCAGGCATCCACGATTTATCTTTGAGAATTGTCAAGTACATTGAAACCTATTTATCATCAAAACACTAATAGTTTTCTTAAAGAATTAGCTTCTAGAAGACAAAATAATATAACAGTAGTACTAATAATAGATACATGTTGTAGGTTCTAAACACATAATTATTGAAGCAAAATTGTTTATACATGCATCATCTAACATCATCTCAGGGTGTTCTGAACTGTAGGATACATGGCTTTCCATGATATCCACTGTTGTGAGTGCGCCTCTGTAATTGATCAATGGTCTCACTCCCTCTCCCTAGTCTGTGGTTCTTGGCCTGCTTCCTGTTCTATTAAATCATGCATCACGAAAGACTGCAACTTTTGAGTTTTATCCTAGAATCATTCAAACAAACCACTCAGGCCTTATTTACCTGGTAGTTTCTTTTGGAAAATGCCTTATTGCCCTAGGTGATGCAGTGAATGAGGGAAAAGGGGAATAATGAAGACTCTTCAGATTTAGACCTGTACCGTCACTGGGGTTTGAAATGAGAGAAAGGAGGAACTCAGGAGGGTTTGAAAACTATGAGTATGGAAGAATCTGTAGAAAGAGACATGGACAAATGGCAGTAGAGAATTAGGGATGTTTATAGTCCTTGCTGACTGTGTCAGTCCTCATGTATGCAATGGTATGTACATGGCATATGATAGTATATATCTTGGAATTCAATTACTACTTGTCCTCAGTGGGACCACCAAAAAAGCTAAGTTCTCAGTACGTGCCTTTTCCTAAATCTTTGGTAAAGGAGAGAAAGAGAGAGGCAGAAAGAATGGAATCTTAGTGTGGGCTGCTGACAGGAAACCCATTTTGCAAAACTGATTCTTCTTGAACGGCAGTTGAATCAACTCATTGTTATCAAGCTTTAAGTGAATGGGTTCTTGCAGTTGCCAAAATTGAATAGGAAATGCTTTAATTTTGTTCTGGCTGTGGTCCAACAACAAAAGAGACTTTTCAAGCATGGAATTACAGAGCTGTGCTGAATGACTCCAAGTGAACTCTCTGTAGGTTAAGCTCTTCAGGAAGGGGGTCATTGCTTGCTGATGGAAAGTTGGTGAAAGGGGTGGCTGAAAGCTTGGGAAATCTGGTGTTGGTAAGCAATACATGGACATGTTATCCTTGTCCCCTACCACCAGATGAAAATGTGGGTCAACGGTAACTACTTTAATTAGTATGTAGAGAAAATTGTTCAAATGGAGAGTCACATTACCCTTTGCCAGAAGGCTTGTGATGGTTATTCTGTTGTTCGTAGTGGTGAAACTTTCAGATGTTGCTTATTCGATAATAATATTGGCTGGGATTCAAGGTCAGGAGACTCTCTTGATAAGTAAATTTGAGGCAAGAGAATCTCTTAAAGGCAACTGTTTTGCTGATCCACTTTTTTTTTTCTCTGCACATTGATCAGGAATACTTTTTACCTTCACAAGTCAAGTAAGACCTGAAGCAGATTTTACTTTTTCGGTTACCTTTTGATTATTCAAAGGCTAGTTATCCAGTGTATAAGTAAGAATTTTGACCAGAATTTCTGACCAGACTGGATGATTGGCCAGTTGTGGCAGCATTAATTGTATTTAGAAAAATTATACGTGGGGGTAAAAGGATGTCATGATTTCACAGGCAACACAGAACTTTTTACAGAATATACAGAATTTTATGCAGAATAGTTTAGTAGAGGTTCGAATGGAAAGGAAAGAGGAATCTGTTTTTTGCCTTTCATCTTTTCTTATTGGAACTTATTTAAAATTTCTGAGTGTTTCACTCTAAGAGCATGCATTCCGTATTTAAAAAGGAACTGGGTTGTGTGCTACATGCCACATAGTGGGTTTGTCACATTTGATATCTGAACTCTTCCTCAGATGGAATCACTTATATTTTACTTTAGGAGCCCCACTGCAGGACTCGCCTGGTCATACAGCTTTTATATTTTGCCATTTACTTTTATGCTATCCTGTTTTCTAGTGGACAGTCTGCTGCTAAAACCATTCCCAAATCAAGTTCTGAGTGTTGGATACTCAGGATGATGGAGCTCCATTTGGGGAAATTTACTATGAGTTTTATTGTGAGAAATGGATCTTCGCATGACTCTCCTGCTAAAGAGTCAGTGACTCACCAAAGAAGGAAGCAGAATTAAGATGGAGCATCTGTTTGACTCAGCAAATTCCTACTTTCAGGGGACCATGGAATATAAACAGTGTGATGCTGCAGGTTTTGCACATATCAAGTTCAGAGAAGTGTGGAGTGGCTACAGCGTGCACTGGAGCTGGCTAGCAAACAAGGACTGTGTACACCTCTTCCTAACTCTCAGCTCAGTGACATCATGTTGTAGCTTAATATAGATCATGGTTGAAATATTTACCACAGAATTGGCAAATACTACAGATGATTGCCTACTTTTTGTTTTCTTCCTGGAAAGCCAGTTGTTAAACATTTACCAGCACACCAGTGGTCCAGTGTACTTAAAACATTAATTTTTTAATTTTTTTTTTTCTCTAGTACAGGGGTTGTCAAAATGTGGTCCTTGGATCAGCAGTATCAGTATCACCTAGGAGCTTGTTAGAAATGCAGATTATCTGGCCCCACCCCTAGCCTACTGAATCACCTTCTTGGGGTGGGTCTCAGAATTCCCTTTTAACAAGCCCTCCCTCCTAGATGAATTTGATGTATGCTAAAATATGATAACCACTGTTCTAAGAGCTAGATGATTGAGGGAGGAGAAACTATGTTTAATTAGCTATATGATGACCATAATTGAATGATTAATTACTTCATACCTGTCCCATTGTACTTATTAAGCTTTCAGAGATACTTCCTCAACGGATTGCTAATTATAGCACCCACAGTGGGTGGTGGTGGGGGTGTGTCAAAACTATCACTTCCAGGGTTCATAGCAGAGGGAAACAAACCATTCATCATGCAGTGTTCACTTTCTTCATTTGAAGGCACTGCCAAAGGGCAAGTGATACCAGTAAATATGATAACTACTATATTTTTAGCTGGGCGAAGAGTCAGAATCCCCTAGAGGGTTTGCTAAACTATAGATTGCTGGGCCCCAGGCCTAGAGTTTCCCATTCCTTGGGTCTGACTGGGGCCTGAGAATTTGCATTTCTTAACAAGCTCCCAGGTGATGATCATGCTGCTGGTCCAGGCGCCACTCTTGGAGATACTGCTCTAGAACATCTTTTGAATTATCTGCTTTGATATGAGTTCTGATTCTCAGCTTTTTGTTCTCTCTTATTACATGTAGCTTGACTGTAATTTTTCCTCAAGGAGGGTACAGGTTACATCATATGGGGCATGATTTTTAATGTGCAGGAACCTACTGAGCCCTCCATTTACTGTCAAGAAATTATTCAGAGTCATAATGCACTTTGTCATTTGTCTTCCTTGTCTTACTAAGTTTTTACAGACTTAGTACTTTGCTATTGTGTCAGATGAAACTCAGCTGCTTCCTCACTGCCGTGCCTATGGCTTATGACTCACACCTTCAACTGCCATCAGATCAATCATCAGGTTGAACAGGGTGTTTCCCCTTTTCTTTAATAGAATTTACTTATTTTCTTTGAATAGGATAACTTAATGCACCTGAGTTGCATCCTTGTCTTATTGTACTCTCCACAACAGAATAAGAGCTCTTTCTAGTACACAAAAAGCACAGTTTAAAGTGTTTAGTGGTTTGAACTGTGGTCTAGGGTGGAAAGATTTAAAATATTTTCATGAGAGCTCTAGCAGGCCTTGCATGCCTTACTGTTGAGCTCAATCGGGAAATCTACAACTTTTTTCATGAATGCTTAGAATGAAGCATTTGAATATGAGTGGTTCATGCTGTTATTTGTTCCATTTCTTAAAGTCACATCTTCAAATAACTTGTGTTCTCCGCTAAATTGGAGTGCAAAGATTTTAGATTAAGACCACACAGTGACTCAATAGTTGTATAACCTTGGGTAGGTCACTGAATTTGCTGTATCTCACTTTTCTCATCTATAAAATAAAAATGATGGCATCTATACTGTTTCTTTCATATAACTATTGTGAGGATCACAATGACATCTATGAAAGTATTTTGTCAATTCTAAAATCCTGTGTAACTGTGAAGTATTATTGTTAATGCCCCTTGTAATACTCAGCACAGTCAGGATACAGAGTGGACCCTTAGGACATAATATCTTGCACGTGTATGTGTGTGGCATGGTGTCTTCTATAGATCTGTAAAAGCCAACACTCAAAACAGCATCTGATTATCTACTTAATAGCTAACCTGACTACGGTATGTGAGTACACATAATAGGTACAAAAGCTGGCTATTAGCTGGACTGTAGAAGGCAGGAAAAGTTGGGGATTGGCTGCAGCCCTTAAAACCTGTATTGGCATTCTCTATCTAGGAACCAGGGAGACATACCCTGGAGCTGAGTGTGGCATTGAAAGAACAAGGGAACAATACACCCTCTTGGTGGTCTTTAATAAGGTGCCTTCCTGGTGACATTTTGGTTGGACAGCTAGGTTGTTTTTCTTGATGGTAAAGGCCTACTTACTGGGACAAAGGGCAGGATGGGTAAAAGCTTCTTAGGTATTCAAAATACAAAAATAGCAAGCTGGTATGTGTGTGTGTGTTTACAATATTTGAAACAGGATTCGTGAAATCCTATTAGTCCATCTTGAGAAAACACATGGAAGGGGAGTCTTTCTCTCCCTGTTGGGCTTTCATGGTGTTCAGAAAATTGGATATGTAGTTCACTTGAGATTTCGTAGTACAGTACTGAAATTCATCTCAGTCATGTATTTGACAGTTACCTATACTATCCAAATGAAATCACATAAAAGTGTTGGAGCAAGTGTCTAGGGACACACTGCTTCAGTACGTATTAGCTTGTTGATGGTGAGTAAGTCAATGAACTTCTCTGAAACTTAGTTTCCTGATCTACAAAACAGAAATAATGAGCCCTGACTTGTTTACTTTCTCTGAGTTTCAGATGAAATAATGTACATAAAATGTCAACTAAAAAACATCCTAGAAATGTAATATTTTGTTTTTAAATGCTTACTCTATAAGGATTTGCATGTGTTCAATGCAATTGTGTTTATTATAGAGTTATAAACAAGATAGAAAAATATGGATTGGATGAAAAAATCTTTAGGTAGATTCAATGCTGACTGAACAGTCCCATGCAGTAGGCCTTGATTCATGCATTAAGCCTCCTGGCAGACTGGCTAGCAGCAGCTCTGCCCTCCCTATTCAGTGTCCTCAGCGTGACCTGAATGAAGACACACAAGTCATGCTCTTTAGATTCTTCAATGATTCAGACCTCAGAGGACTACCTAGCAACATAAATGGCAGATCCAAAATTCAATTTGATCTTAAAAGGCAGAAACAATGATCAGAAAGCACCAAGAAAAAATATAACATGGATATAAATAAAACTCTTCTTTTAGAGTAAAAATAATCTATCACACAAATTCAGGAAGGGGGTGAACTGCCTTGGAGGAAGTTGATATGAGACCATCTGGGGTTTTTAGGTGTCTACAAGCTCAAATAGAATGTGATGCATTTGCTTTGAAGAAAAAAAAAATTCTGAATAGAAAAATATGGCTGCTTCCTACAGTGATCTAGTGCTCAGAAATCTAGCTACTGAGTCAGGGAATTAGAGCTCTCGTCCGCACTCTGCCAATGTCTCACAGTGTGACCTTGCTAGGGTCATTTAATGTCTCTTAGCTTCAGTTTTTCTGACCTTTAAAATGAGAAGTTTAGGCTGAGTTATTTCTGAGATTGCTGCTAGCTAGGAGAATCTGTGACTTTGAGTTGGGTCATCAAAAACCTTTTCTTCCTTTTTTTTTTTCGAAAATTGATATATCCTCAACCAGTAGGAAGACAAATTAATTGTAGTAGAATAATTGAGAACTAAAATTATAACATGTGTATATCTTTTTATTTTCCCAGTGATTGTGGCATTTAATTTAATTTTATTAGCTTAGCCAATGACCTCTTCAAAACAATATATTTTCAACTTATTTTCTGAACTGGTGTGCCTTAAGAACTTTTCCAGAACTTAAAATTTTCCTGTAACTTTCAGGTACAAATCCCAGCAGGGTCCAGCTGGCTCACTTTCCTTCTAAGACAGATAAATTGAGCTGTATGTGCTTTCACAGTGCATGTTCTTAGATATCTACATGAAACTTTCAAAAATTAAGGCCCTGTCTACTGCTTATAGACATATACAGGTTCTCGGACCTCTCTTTGTAAGAATAACAATTTATCATCAAAACTATAGAGTCATTTTTTTCTGCCAAAATGAGTGTAGTTTCTTTGTAACTTATAGAAACATTATGTCTTTGATATGAACTTTAATTGAGCAGTGAATTACTTAGTGACTTGCAGTGCCTCTGGGTTTTAGAATGTGCTGGGTTTTTCAGGATGAATGGCTGTGTACATAGGTATTTCATTCAGTGTTTTAGAGCACCTGACCAAATTCATTCCTTTCCTTATGTTATTTGTTGATATAGGATTTGCTTTATATTCCATACAATTGAATTCCTTATCTTCTTTTATCTACTTGCCTTATCCTCATTAGTTTTTGAAAGCTTGAAGTGTGTCTTAACAAATTGAATGAATTAATCAGAATATCTCATCCCTGAAGATATTAGATAAAAGAGATTTTTATCATATTAAAGACATTGTGCTAGAAAAAATAGTAGATTGTTTTCATGCTTCTTTCCCTTCTTCCCTCTTTCCCCTTCCTCTCTCCTCTGCTTTCCTCCATCTCGTGCTCCTTCCCTTTTTTCTTTTGTTTCTTCTCTACACAACTCTTTATTGAATTGCTACTGTGCGCGAGGTAGGCTAAGGATTTACTATCTAGTAAAATATCTGCTGCCTTCACGGTGCTTATAGTCTAGGAGAGGAATCAAACCAGTAAACAATTGAAGTACCGACTGGTAGAGAGACAGCTCAGTAATGAAAGCCAGAGAAAGCATCCCAGAAAAGATTTCAAATTTGAGAGCTGAGGGTGGATTAAGAGTTAGTGGAGTGAAAGCTTGGATTGGGCATAGGAAATGTTCTAGACAGAGAGCAAGCATATGGTAAAGTCTTGAGATGGGAAAAAGCATAGCACAATTAAGAAATTTTAAAAGTCAGAACAAATGAAGCCTGGCACACAAGGGAAGATGGGCCAGAAATGGGATTGAAGGAGCATAAGCTTACAAAGGCCTTATGGCTTATGGATCCAGAGAGCATTAGGGAATCACTGGAGAGTTTAAAGAAAGAAAATAACATGATCAGGTTTTCATTTTAAAAGACCATTGTTTTCCTGCAGGTTAGAGACCTATCTGGAAGGACATAAGATTGATTATTGTAGTAGCCCAGGTGAAAGAGGATGATGATGATACATTGGATCAGGGGAGTATTGGAGAGGCTATTTCATGGGAGTAAAGCTTTGGAATCATTCTTTGTTTCATTTTCAGGTAACTGTCTTTAAAGCTGTCATTTAAAAAACAGATAAAAGAAAATTATTATTCCTTTTTTTGGAAATTTTTTGACTGTTTGAGGACATAAAGGTTGCTTAAAGAAGAGATTAGTAGG
>NW_016806443.1:827659-835070 GCF_001698545.2 Rhinopithecus bieti
CTCTCTCTCTTTTTATTTTATTTTTTTTGATGCAGTCTCACTCCATCACCCAGGCTGAAGTGCAGTGGTGTGACCTTGGCTCCCTGCAACCTCTGCCTCCTGGGTTCAAGCAATTCTTGTGCCTCAGCCTCCCCAGTAGCTGGGATTACAGGTGTGTGCCACCACGCCTGGCTAATTTTTGTACTTTTAGTAGAGAGAGATGGGGTTTTGCCATGTTGGTCAGGCTGGTCTCACTCCTGACCTCAAGTGATCCACCCACCTCAGCCTCCCAAAGTGTTGGCGTCACAGGATGAGCCACCACACCCAGCCTATAATGTCTTTTATAGATCAGTGTATTAGCATTTTAGAAATTCTGAGATATCCTGCATGAAAGAAAGAGTTAAACTTTATTCCTGTGTTCCCCTGACTCATTTGGCCCTCAACCGCTTTTACTGGAATATCTATTAACAGGCCTTAGAACTGGCATTCCATAAAGGGAGTTTACAAGGTGTTGTACCAGTCATTTTTTCTAGTTTTTGACGTGGAGTGGCCCAAGGATATCCATCCTTTATTGTTTAAGCAAAGATACACCTTTGTGGAATCACTGAGGGAACATAGATAAATACTTTGGCTGCAAAATAGGCAGGTTTATTTTGTCAACAAGCTACCTGGCTGTCATGTGGGTTGTCTGTATTGCATTACATGCTTCTTCATATTTACTCTATGTGAATGGCACCTCCATACAGCTGTGCAGTTACAGGACACAATCTGGCAAGCCCTCTGTGGCTCTGTCTGACCTGTATGGGGGCTGACCCTGTAACTCTGGTTTCACTAGAATCAGAAATCAAGCTTGTGAATTATCTTGCCCAGATTATGACTCTCCAAATGATAGGTCCCTAGTAATTTGTCTTGAATAGTGCAGTACAAAATGGTTGGGTTTTAATAAAATGGTGAAGCTGTTTCCATAAACAATGCACTAACACTTAACTGTTTTAAAATGAGTGTATCTTTATTTGCTGTCCTCAGAAGAAGCTGATGTTCATTATTAGATACACCATGGGCCAAAATGTGATTCCTTCATCATTTACCAACAATTTCTTAATAATCATGTGACAAGCAGCATACTGGGCACTGGGGAAACAAAGGAAAAAAGAATGGTTTCTGCTTTTCAAATAGAGCAGATTAAGGGAAATTGCCATGTACACAGATGGTTATAATACATTGTGGTAATAGTTACCATGGAGGTAAATGCAAGGGGCAATTGGAGCATAAAGAATAAAGTACTTAAGTTGGCCTAGGGGAATTAGGAAAGATTTCACAGAAGAAACTAGTTTGGTTTAGTCTGAATTCTGATTTTTCTTCTGAAACCCTATGCTGACTCTGCTATTCAATTACCAGGAGATAGTTTAGATTTTGCTGCCTTGCATATGCTCATGTGCTTTTCCAAAATAAATTGTGTTTATGTAATAATTTTTACCTTTTCTCCTCACTCATCATTTCCATCTTGATATTACTTTGAATTATACCCCCTACAATAGTGTTAGTTTCAGCTGAGTGTTCACATTTCTGGTACAAGCTAATAGAATTTTTCATTTGCTTTTGGTTTGCAGATGTTGAACACATGGCTCTTAAGCATGGCATTATTCTTATAAGGATGACAGGCTTCAAACATTTTGATTAGTACCTCAATTTTACCCACTTCTCCATTTTGAAGTGAGCCTGTGTTTTAAATTGTCTCAGTTTCATCTCTTACAAAGCTCTAGTATTCAGAAAGGCAATTTTTTTTTCTCCACTTTTATATCTACCAAGTTGCTGTAAGACCTTTAGAAAGGTTTGATAGCTTTTACTTTCAGAAATGGAATATTTTACTTAATTTTTCAAAGAGCTCAAAGAAATACACCTGTATTGGGAATAAATACACATTGCCTGTTTGCCATATCTTGCATCCATATAGCATTTTGTAGTTTGTATTTTATCTGCATCATTTTTATGTAACTCTCACAAAGCCATTTGAAATATGAGGAAACTGGATCTTAGTGAGGTTTAGTGAGTTATTCCAGATAAAGTAACTAGTCATGGTTGAGTCAGTGACAGAACCAGGACTCACACAGACTCTGGTTTCCAATTATGAGACTTTTTCCACTATGTTGTATAGCAGGACATTATTGCTATGTGCTAGGTATAAAGGGAAGCTGAAGATGAAGAAGTAGAGTGTTTGGTAAGGCAAATTCAGAAATTGAAAGTATCATTGTTAATGATTTGAGTGGAAGAGACTATGCAGGGCATGAGAGAAAGCAAGTAAGTTAATAAACATGTTGAACATGATAGGCAAGTATGGTGAAGGAGGGTAAGAAGGTGGAGCTGATTTGGTGTTTGATGAAGCAGCACTATAGCCAGCAGGACAAGTTAAAAGGAGTAAAAATTGCAAAAGGACACAAGTCAGCAGTGGAAGAAAAGAAAGGGGGCTACTAAATGGGGGATGGACATGGATCAGAAGCTGGCCAAGGAGACTGAGACTAGTATATAGCCTGCAGCTGGGGCCTGTGCTGCCTTCATTCTGAGTTTGTGGTCTCTTACGCACCAATTCTCCATAGCCAACGTTGATGCTACAGGTGCCAGTCAAGGAGAAATGTTCAGTAAAGATATAGTCAATTTTTGAAAAATCATAAGTAACTTGGTACAGTACAGCCACACAGGTCATGTCACTGTCTCCAGATGAAAGAGCCAGGCTGGAGGCTGCGAGTGGGACAGTAATTGGAAAGTGGTTGAAGGGTTTAGGTTAAGTTTATTTAGGATTCCGTGAAAAGCCAGATAAAATGACTGCTCCGTGACATATAATTGGCATTACACCATAAGCCCATAGCAGTGATCTAATGTGTTCACTTTCTAAACTGCAATCACTTTGAAGTCACCAGGAGACAATGCTAGTGAGAGTTTTTCAGTTTTTAGCAGATTAATGAGCTAAAATATATATCTCAAACTGCTTAAAATGAGAGAATACATACTATTTCTCAAGTACTCATATAATAGTTCAAAAATTAAAATTATTTGGAGCTTACTTTTGGCTTAAACCTCAAAATAATATAAATCTCCATTATCTTTCAGTAATTATAATAAATAAATGTATAAAAAATAATAAATTAGAAAACAAACATTCCAGGCTGGGCAACATGGCAAACCCCCATCCCTCTTAAAATATACAAATTAGCCAGATGTGATGTGAGCCTGTAGTCCCAGCTGCTCAGGAGGCTGAAGTGAGAGGGTCACTTGAGCTTGGGAGGTTGAGGCTGCAGTGAACTGTGATCCTACCACTGCACTCTAGCCTGGTCGACTGGGCAAGACCCTGTCACAAACAAACCAACAAAACATTCAATTACATAGACATGTTTAGCAGTTTTATTGCTCTATCATTGATACAGGATAAATTGCACATACTAAATGGGTACAATTTTGGTAAGATTGACATATGTCTATCAAAAAGAACTGACAACACCATCAAGAAATATATTGAACATCCCTAAATTTTCCTAGTGCCCTTTTGTAATCCTTCCTTTTAAAGGAACAAATGAAAATTCCTTTCATTCCTCCTCTAAAAATCCATTCTAAATGACACTTGGATAAGAAGAATTAGGTTGATCACTGTAAGCAATTTTATATACACGTGTTGAACTAAAAAACTAGACAGTAGGAATTCAGAGAAGGAAGATTTCAGGAGCATGCAGGAGTGTTTTGAAACAATTCTTAGGGCCTGGGGAGCTTGAATTCGATCTGAAACAGGCAGAATGAGTTGGGAGAACATTTTGGCTTTGGGATAAGGGATGACAAAGGGAAGCCAGAAATGAGGGCTCCACAATCCTGGGACAGTGAGATGATTTCTTTGACCCAAACAGAGGCAGTGTACTGATGACTTGTAGAAAATAGAGTTTGGCTAGCTTGTGGAAGATCTTAGATGAGGCTAAGTGCAGTTTTAAGATAAAAAGGAACAATTGAAGACTTTTGTTTTTAACTATGGAAAGTGATCTAATTCATTCATTTATCCTTGCATTCAAAAGGCCAGGTGCGGTGGCTCACACCTTTAATCTCAGCACTTTGGGAGGCTAAGGTGGGTAGATCACTTGAGGTCAGAAGTTCGAGACCAGCGTGGCCAACATAAAGCAAAACTCTATCTCTACTACAAATACCAAAATTAGCCAAGTGTGGTGGCACACAGTTATAATCCCAGCTACTTGGGAGGCTGAGGCAGGAGAATCGCTTGAACCTGGAGGCAGAGGTTGCAGTGAGCTGAGATTGTGCCACTGCACTCCAGCCTGGGTGACAGAGCAAGACTCCATCTCAAAACAAACAAACAAACAATATATATATATACACACACACATTTTTATTTCTATAAATATACATTGTTATTTATATACATATATATTTTAAAATATGTATGTATTTAAAAAATACATACTGTTTGACACTCTATGTCAAGCATTTTCTAAGTGCTTATGAACGTGCTTTTAATATGTGGCCATTTGTAAGGGCACACTCTGGCTTGTGTGTGTGTGTGTAGTTTGTTCTTCTAAATAATTTTTATTTGGAAAATTTTAGATTTACAGAAAAATTACAAGAATCTTACAAAGAGTTCTTGTATACCTTTCACCCAGTTTCCCCCATTGTTAACATCTTATATAACTATGGTACATATGTCGAAATTAAGAAACTGGCATTAGCATATTAATGTTAACCAAACTCCAGACTTAATTTGGATTTTCTTAGTCTTTACCTAATGCCCTTTTTCTGTCCCAGGATCCCATTATGGGATTTAGTCACCATGTCTCCTTAGGTTCTTTAGACTGTGATGGATTCTCAGGCTGTCCTTGTTTTTGATGACTTTGATAGTTTTGAAGAGTACTGGTTAGATATTTTATAGAATGTCTTTCAATTTGGGTTTGTCTGATGTTTCCCACATACTGTCTGCTTTTGAAGAAACAAATGGAAGTTCCATCCACAATTTAAAAGACAAGGTCACTTTATTAGTTTTATGTTTGGATTATATAGATCTTTAGTGTTTTCTGAACAGTAAGCCTCATATTCCCCTCAAATCGTGTTCAAGGTATCTATTTCCTTACCTATTCATTTTGGGTATCATACTTAACCATTTCAGCCTACCAGGGTTTCCTGTAAAGAACTACTTTCTCTTAAATGAGTGGAGATTTGAACGACTGATTCCAGGAAATTCTTCTGAGATAGCCATCATTCACTCACCGGTGTAATTATAGCTTCAATAACCGAGGCTAAAATGCTTAGCTGTATTCCAGTCCATGATTGAATCAGCACATGGCTTTGCTTGAATGTTTTATAAGTTTCTAGCTGCTATATCACAGATTAGTGCACTGGAATGACAAAGTATAGTGTTGGCCAACGCAGGCCACTGTGCCATTTTCTTACGTACTCTCAAACCCTCTGATGAATTGCAACACCTAAAGTTGAGCAAAGACATGCTAAGTAAAACCCCATACACAGTTTCTTTACATGACATTTCTTAACCTTTAAGAAATGGACTCTGGCCCACTCTCTAAAAAAAAAAAAAAAAAAAAAAAAAAAAAGAGTATGGCGTATTTATAGGTTTCTTCTTTCTTTGGGACAAACGAAAGAACGTTCACATTTTTTCCTTTCTTTTCCCTTTCTATCTGTTACATAAATTTGAATTCAATCTGAGCTTAAGACCCTTGGAGGGAATATGGTAACTTTTCAATATTTTACCTGTGGATGGTGTATGCTTAGGTTTGATTCTGGCCCCTCTGGTTCTTAGCAGTGTGTCACTGAGTCTGTCAGTTAGCCCCTCCTAAGCCTTGCTATTTTGATCCATAAATTTAGGTAATAATATCTACCTCCTAAATTCGATTTGAGAATCAGTTGGATAAAACATATAAAGTGCCCAGCGCAGTGTCTAGCACAAAACCCACTCAATAAACATTAACTATTCTTATTACTATTATTCTTAATACTTAGTATGATAAACTAATTAAGAAAAAACTGGATGCATTGGCCATGATTCTAATAACAGCAGCTGATGTTTCTGACTCTCCTCACTGCCTTGCATCCTGCTCAGACATTCCTATGCTCAGTGTCTCTCTGCTCCAGCCTCCAGCTGCCTGACCACTAGCCCATCACAACTCTACATTCATCCTCCTTGTAGAAGAAGAATGGCTGCTTCCACAGTTAGTAAATAGGAAATAGTTTAAGAAATTTTTTTAAGTCACATAAAACATCTGTTTGAGTTAGCAAATTAATAACAAAAGGATTTTGCATTCAGAATTTTGTCTTGGTGATGACATGGAATTTGTGAACAAATAAAATTTTAAAGAATTTCAGGGTTTGTTTTACTTTTTAAAGAAACCTGCTTGAGTTAGTGTCTACCATTGGCATTCTCTCAGAGTCACTGCTCAGTTCTCACCACCAGCTAGGAATGTGGACAAGCTGTTAATACATGGATTTTCCAGACCCCTAAACACAGTTCTGCATTAGTTGGAGGCCCTGAGAGACTGGTCTGGGACTGTGCTACTACCAGAATTGTTGCAGGCCCCCTGCCAGGATTCACAAATTCCAGCTTTGCAGGGTGGTAATTGCAGTTGTCTTCTCAGTATGCCGTACCCGTAGAGCCTTTCTTGTTCTGTCTGTTGCTTTGTCAATTAAAAAACGTAGCTTTCTCTGTGCCAGCCTGTGGATCAGATGCTTCAGAGCAGCAGGAAGAAAATAATCTCACACCTACAAAAATGTAAAGGTTCCTTACTTACTGAATCAATCAGCGGAGCCTGCTCTGCCCAGCCAAAGTAGCAGTTTCTTTCCTGGCTGGTCTTACTAGCAGAGGGATAGTTCAAGAATCCTTATCCATTCTTTAATGGGATCTGTGCCCTCCAGTTAAAAATAGTGAAGACTGATAATAGTCTACTATTGAAAGCATTTAACTACAGGTTACTGGAAGTGTCACCAGAACTTTATTTCGCATAGCATTGCAGAATTCTAGGACACATAAGTCGTATAACAGAGTTTCAGAACTCTCATAATATATACAGGAGAATGGGGCCGGGTGCGGTGGCTCAAGCCTGTAATCACAGCACTTTGGGAGGCCGAGACGGGCGGATCACGAGGTCAGGAGATCGAGACCATCCTGGCTACCATGGTGAAACCCTGTCTCTACTAAAAAATACAAAAAACTAGCCGGGCGACGTGGCGGGCGCCTTGTAGTCCCAGCGACTCAGGAGGCTGAGGCAGGAGAATGGCGGGAACCCGGGAGGCGGAGCTTGCAGTGAGCTGAGATCATGCCACTGCACTCCAGCCTGGGCGACAGAGCGAGACTCAGTCTCATTAAAAAAATAAAATAAAATAAAATAAAATAAAGTAAAAAAAAAGTGTGTGTATGTGTGTGTATGTATGTATATATATA
>NW_016806443.1:835392-838199 GCF_001698545.2 Rhinopithecus bieti
ATATATATATATATATATATATGAGAGAAGGATGTGTTTCATTAATTGTACTTGTAAATATTGACAATTAATGGGTTTCCAAAGAAAATATTCCTCTGAAAGTATCCAGGAAATCAGGAATAGTAGTTGGTCACAACTCCTGTGCCAACCCTGATTGATCAATAGTGGCTCCCTGGGACACTGTGATGAGGATTCTGAAGGCCTGTTCTAACTCCAGTTAAAAATGCCATGATTGATTCAGGATGCTCGCTATGGGCATGGAACAAGGAAATGACATCTTGTATATTAAATGTTTGTCATCCATAGAATAATCACCATTTATGCTAGGCCAAAGCATGATGCTATGATTGTTTATATTGCTAAAA
This sequence comes from Rhinopithecus bieti, assembly GCF_001698545.2. Lineage (NCBI taxonomy): Eukaryota > Metazoa > Chordata > Mammalia > Primates > Cercopithecidae > Rhinopithecus > Rhinopithecus bieti. The sequence goes on from NW_016806443.1 coordinate 835,758, forward strand.
TATATAATATAAACATATTACATACTTTATATAATATACATTATATTGACATATAAATATAAACAACATGTAATATTTATGCATAAATATTTATATATAATTTTATATAACATAATTATACACTTTATATAATGTGAACAATAATACATTAATAATTATGTTGTTAATTACATAGTATGGAAAATTTAAACACTGCACTTCAAAAAATATTCAGGACAAAATTTGCTTTATAGAAATAAATACTCCACTCATTTATTTGTTCAGCCACAACGTGTTTAGCAACCTCTGTGTGCTCAGTGCTGTGGATCTAGAGCTAAATAAGTTCTCGTGTCTGTCTTGAAGGTGCTTTGGTTGACTCGAGGAAATGGTGTGGAAACCATTGCAAAGATTTAATAAATACAATGATAAAAGTATGTACTGGCAGACTAAGTGTTCACAGAAAAGAAGAAGCAATTAACCCTGTATAAGTTCATGAGGAATCTTCAAAGGGGTGACAACATGGTGTCATTCCGGTCTCTAGAAATAATGCTAAATATTTAGGAATCATTTGCTTTTATGACACAAAACAACCCTGTTGAAAATGGATAGTGCTCTTTAGTATGTCATAAAGATCGGTGGGTTAGGATTCTGTTGGTTTTCTATTACTGCAAATTGATTCACCTGTGAATTTTCAGCTGTGGTGAACTCGTGAATACCTGGATTTCCTCGGTTTATATCTTTCCTACCACTTTTCTCACATCAACTCCTATTAAATTCCACTGCTATGTTTTATATTGATCTCCATTGTCCAAACTCTTATACTCACTCAGATATTTATAGCTAGAATATGACAATCAAGACAAAGGACTTGCTGGCAAAGCATTATACATTTGGAAATAATTTGACATACCATACCTTGTATGGGCTTCTGGGTTTTCAAATTCGTTAAACTGTGAAATCTGTATCTTTCTTTGCTTTAAAATGTCAAGCATATCTAATTATAGGTTTTTTTCAAATACGTCATAATAGCAAAATTTACAAGGAAACTATGTGCATAAATAGACCCAGATGTTTGTGTATTTTTGTCTATGGATATGAGTACACATATGTACACAGGTTTAAATTTACTTCAGGTATGTCAGTAATTAACTCTCTCTATGGAATCACATATGCTATTAATATTTTAAAACATGTTATAGTGGATGGAGATGAACTAACAAGTTAATGATGATGGAACTGAGGCAAAATATAAAGGGGTGTTTTGTAAGAAAGACTAACACTTTTGTATATACCAAAGGGAGCTTTTTGTCCAATATTTGAATTTTCATTTATAAGACTTAATATTTCTCGAAGACTTTTTGTATATAAATTAACCTTATTTTGGTCATAATTAGAGGTTATAAACTAGTTTTATAAATTTTAACCACAGATTGTGATTTTTTTTTTTTTCTGATTGTAGAAGTAATTTAAAAATTTGAAATAAGGCCGGGCGCGGTGGCTCAAACCTGTAATCCCAGCACTTTGGGAGGCCGAGACGGGCAGATCACGAGGCCGGGAGATCGAGACCATCCTGGCAAACACGGTGAAACCCCGTCTCCACTAAAAAATACAAAAAACTAGCTGGACGAGGTGGCGGGCGCCTGTAGTCCCAGCTACTCAGGAGGCTGAGGCAGGAGAATGGCGTAAACCCGGGAGGCGGAGCTTGCAGTGAGCTGAGATCCGGCCACTGCACTCCAGCCTGGGCGACAGAGCGAGACTCTGTCTCAAAAAATAAAAAATACAATAAAAATAAAAATTTGAAATAGAAAACCATACCGTAGAAAGCAGAAACCACTCACAATCCCATCACCAATATGCAACTAACATGGACACTTTTATTTTTTTTCACTTTCTTTTTGGAGTATGTTAGTACATAGTTTTCTCTCAGTCATTTCAGCCATTCAACAAATATTTGTTAAGCACCTCATAATGTCCATGACATATGTACATATCTGTGTATGTGTACATGCTTATCATTTATTTTTACTTGAGCTGTAATTCATATACCGTAAAATTCATCACATTAAATTGTATAATTCAGTAGTTTTTAATACATTCACAAAATTGTGCAGCTATGATCATTATCTAATACTAGTATATTTTCATCACCTCAAAAAGAAACCCTCCAATCATTACCTGTCACTTCAATTTCTTCCCCTCTAATCCACTTTCTGCACTTTATAGGTTTGCCTATTCTGGGCATTTCTATAAATAGAAAATGTAGCTTTTGTGACCAACTTCTTTCATTTAGCATAATGTTTTCAAGGTTTATCCATGATGTGTAGCAGAAATCATTATTTCATTCCATTTTTATGACTGAATAATATTATATTGTATGAATATGCTATAATTTTTAATTCACTCATCAGTTAAAGACATTCTGGTTGTTTCTACATTTTTTTTTTTTTTTTTTTTTTTTTTTTT
>NW_016806443.1:840072-845480 GCF_001698545.2 Rhinopithecus bieti
TTTTTTTTTTTTTTTTTTTTTTTTTGCTATTATCACTAATGCTGCTATGAACATTTATGTACAAGTTTTTGTGTGAACTCATTTTCAGTTCTCTTTGGTACATACCTAGGAATAGAATTGCTGGATGAGCTGGTAACTATATGAATAACATTTTCAGGAATTGCCAGACTGTTTTCCCCAGTGGCTGCACAATTTTACTTTCCCATCAGTGATGGGCAAGGGTTCCCATTTTCCACATCCTGGCCAACCCTTGTTATTTCTGTGTTTTAAATTATAGTCATCTTAGTGGTTGTGAGATGACATCTTAGTGGTTGTGAGATGTCATTGTGGTTTTGATTTGCCTTTCTCTAATGACAATTGATACTGAGTATCTGTATTGACCATTTGTATGTCTGGAAAAATGTTTATTCAAATCCTTTGCCTGTATTTTAATTGGGTTATTCTTTTAAATTGTTAAGTCATAATGTTGCTTTATATATTTACTAGACCTTTATCGGATATATGACTTGCAAATATTTTCTTCCATTTTGTGTGTTTTTTTCACTGTCTTGATTGAGTTGTTTGAAGCACATTCTGAAAGGTGCTTCATTTTGATGAAGTCCAGTATATCTATTTATTTTTTGTTGCTCGTACTTTTGATGTCATACCTAAGAAACTATTGACTAATCCAAAGCCAAGAGATTTATACTTAATGTTTTCATATAAATGTTTTATAGTTTCAGTAGTTACCTTTAGATCTTTGATTTATTTTAAGTTAGGTTTTGTATATAGGGTAAGATAGAGATCCAACATCATTTTTTTGCATGTGGATATCCAGTTGCCCCAGACACATTTGTTGAAAATAATATTATTAAACATTTGAATTATCTTGGTACTCTTCTAAAAATTGATTGACCATAGATGTGTGGGTTTATTTTTGGACTTCCAGTCTATTCTATTGATCTATTTGATCTATTATGCCAATATCGCTCCACCTTTTTTTTTTTTTTTTTTTTTTTTTTTAAGACAGGAGTTTCCCACTGTTGCCCAGGCTGGAGTGCAATGGTGTGATCTCAGCTCATTGCAACATCTGCCTCCCTGGCTCAAGAGATTCTTATGCCTCAGCCTCCTGAGTAGCTGGGATTACAGGCATGCACTACCATGCCTGGCTAATTTTTGTATTTTTAGTAGAGACAGGGTTTCACCATGTTGACCAGGCTGTTCTCAAACTCCTGGCCTTAAGTGATCCACCCTCCTTGGCTTCCCAAAGTGCTGAGGTTACAGGTGTGAGCCACCATGGCTAACCTAACTTTTTTCTAAGATTGTCTTGGGTGTTCTGGGTCGCTTGCTTTTCCATATGAATATTATGATCAACTTGTCAATTTCTGAAAGAAAAAAAACCACAAAACACAGCTGGAATTTTGAAAGGGATTGCATTAAATTTATGACCAATTTAGGTATTGTTCCTATCATGACAATATTAATTCTTCCTGTCCATGCCCAGAATGTCTTTCCATTTATCTAAAACTTCTTTAGGTTGTTTCAGTGATGTTTTGTAGGCAGTATACAAGTCTTGAACTTCTTTTGTTAAATTTGTTTCTCTTTTATTTTTTATGCTACTGTAAGTGGAATTTTAATTTTATATTCAGATTGTTCAAGTGTATAGATATAGAGTTGATTTTCACACATTGATCTTACATCCCACAACCTTGCAGAATTTCTTATCGTAAATAGTTTGTCTGTATTCCTTAGGATTTCCTGTATGCAAAATTATTTCATTTTAAAATAAAGATAACTTCAGTTATTTTCCAAAGTAGACTACTTTTATTTATTTTCTTGTCTAATTACCCTAGTTAGAATTCTAGCACAATGTTAAATCAAAGTGATGCGAGTAGACATTCTTGTCAGGTTTCTGATCTTAAGGAAAGACTTTCAGTGTTCGCCATTAAATATGTTCTCAGTTGTGAGGTTTTTGTAGATATGATTTATCACATTGAGAAAGTACTCTTCTATTCCTGGACTGTTTTATTTTTGGTTAATAATGAAAGAGTATTGGATTATTTTCTGTGTCTATTGAGATGATCATGTGGTTTTGGTTCATTATTCTATTCATATAGTTTATTGGAATGATTGAGTTTCATATGTTGAAACAATCTTGCCTTCCTGGAATGAAATCCCACTTGGTCATATATATAAGCCTTTTTTATGTTGCTGGAAACAGTTTGCTAGTATTTTGCTGATCATTTGTATACTTAAATTTTAAAGGTTGTTTGTCTGTAGTTTTCTTTTTGCATGATGTCTTTAGTTTTAGTGTCAATGTAATGTTGGCCTCATGAAATAAGTTGGAAGTGTTTTGTCCTTTCTTTTTTGGAATATTTTTGTGAAGAATTAGTATTAATTTTTTGAATATTTGGAAGAATTGAGCAGCAAATTTATCTGATCCTGAGATTTTCTTTGTCAGTAATTATTTATTTATTAATTCAGTCTCTTCACTTTTTATAGCTTTATTCATTTGTCTATTGCTCCCTGAGTGTAGTTTCTAGGAATTGTCTGCTTCGTATAGGATACCTAATTTGTTGGCATGCAGTTGTTCATACTATTTCCTTATAATATTTGAAAATTTTCTGTTACATCAATAGTAATGTCCTTGCTTTCATTCCTGATTTTGATAATTTGAGAATTCTTTCTTTTTTGTTGTTGTTGGCCAGTCTAAGTAGAAATTTGTCAATTTTGTTTTCTTTTCAAAGGACCAGTTTTTGGTTTTGTTGATTTTTATCTGTAGGTTTTGTATCCTCTATTATCATTTATTTATAGTTTAATTATTATTTTCTTGATTTAGGTTTAGTTTGCTCTTCTTTTGCTAACTTCTTTTTTAAAAAAATTTGGATGTGTTTTTTGTTTTATTTCATTTCAGTAGATTTTTGGGGAAGAGGTGGTATTTGGTTACATGAATAAGTTCTTTCGTGGTGATTTCTGAGATTTTGGTGCACCCATCACCAAAATACAGTATACACCAAAAGTGTTGATATGAGATCTTATTTCTTTTTTAACATAAGCATTTATAGTTACAGCTGTCCCTTTAAGAGCTGCTTTAGGTGCATCGCATAATTTCTGGTGTGTTGTATTTTTGCTTTAATTTATCTTAAAATATTTTCTAATTTCTCTTGATATTTATTCTTGTCTCACTGGCAATTTATGATTGTTTTAAATTGCCACATATTTGTGAATTTCCCAATGTTTCTTCTGTTATGGATTTCTAATTTAATACCATCAAAGATGGAGGCCATACTTTATATTATTTAAATCCTTCTAAATTAATTGAGGCTTTTTCGTTGCCTAACATACGGTTTATTCTGGAGAATGTTTCATGTGAATTTGGGAAGAATGTAAAATCTGCTGTTTTTAGATGGAGTGTTCTATAAATATCTCTTAGGTCTAGTTGGCTTATAGTGTTGTTTAAGTCTTCTATTTCCTTGTTTCTCGTCTGTTTAGTTGTTCTATTATTTATTAGGAGTGAGGTATTAAAGCCTCCAACTGGTATTGTTGAAATTTCTATTTGTTCTTTCAATACTGTCAGTTTTTCTTCATGTGTTCTGGGGCTCTGTTTGCATGAGATTTCTTTTTCTATCCTTTTACTTTCAATCTGTTGGCATCTTTGAATGTAAATGCCTCTTTTATAAACAGCATGTTATATTATTTTAAAAGTCCATTAGATCAATTTCTGCCTTTTAATTGGAGTGTTTAACCCATTTACATTTAATGTGAATACTGATAAGGTAGAATATATGTCTGCCAATTTGATATTTGTTTTCTATGTCTTACATATGTTCTGCTCCTCCATTCCTCCATTTTACTTTGCTTTTTTGTATTAAATATGTATTTTCTAGTGTACTGTTGTAATTTTCTTTTACTGTATTTTCAGAATTATGTTTATAGTGGTTGCCTTGGAAATTACAATTAACACATTAAATTATAGAAATTTAAATCAAATTAATAGCAACTTAATTATAATACAGCACAAAACTTCGTTCCTCTATAGATTCATTTTCCCCAGTCCTTTTGCATGTCCATCAACACAGATTGGTAGTTATCACTTTATGTACTTGTTTTTAAACACTAAGAAAATTAGTTACAAACAAAGATATAGCTGAACTGTGTATTATATTTACTTATGTAGTTAACTTTTATTGGTGCTCTTTATTTCTTCATCTGAATTCAAGTTACTGTCTAATGTCCTTTTATTTTCACCTGGAAATTGCCCCTTGGTATTTGCTATAGGGCTAGCAACCAATTGTCTCACTTTTTCTTTACCTGAGAATGTCATTTCTGCTTCATTTTTTGAATGATAGTTTTGCCACAATTACATTATGTGGCAATTTTTAAATTAATTTTAGCAGTTTAAATATATTACTAACAAACTTTTATTTACAAGCTTTTTGGATTGCCTTTTTTTTTTTTTCCCCTAACTCTTATTTACCACCTCAATAAACAAAGATGGTATACCCAGGGGAAGATACTGTTCACATGGGCTGACATTTCAAATCATGTCAAATAAAGAGAACTTTGAAAGATAAGTCTTCTCAAGAACCACCAGACAAGGCAAACAATAATAGTTCTTGAGGAATGGGGCTTTGAGGGAACTTTAGTCCCATCCTTCCCCTTCGGTGGCTGCCAGGCTACTTATTCTCACCATGGAAGTGAGTTGTTTGTTTTCAAGGCCACCACAGAACTGGGGATGAAGAGAGGGGATGGGAATAGGAAAAGTTCATGTACCACAAAATTTGCTGTTCTTACTGAAATTCAACTGTTTTTCTAGAACACACACTCCCCAGATTTTGATGCAAGTCTTTGATTAATTTCTAGAGTTTTGAAAAAGTTGATTATGACTATTTTGCTGTGTTTTATGAAGAGAAGATTATTGGAGGTTCTTATTCTACCATTTTAAAGATTTTCATCATTTTGTTTTTGTATATAAGATATTAATTTGGATGAAAGTTTAAAAAATGTTGGTGAATATGGTAAAACCTCATCTCTACTAAAAATACAAAAATTAGCCTGGCATGGTGGCAGGCACCTGTAGTCCCAGCTACTCTGGAGGCTGAGGCAGGAGAATCGCTTGAACACAGGAGGCGGAGGTTGCAGCGAGCCAAGATCATGCCACTGCACTCCATCCTGAACGACAGACCGAGACTCTGTCTCAAAAAAAAAAAAAAAAAAAGAAGTATTTATTGGCATCTACATGTGTTTATGATAATTTTGTACTTTTTTCTATTGGACTATTTCTTTCCTATTGGTTGTGTTTAAGAATACTAAACTATATGTTACAGAAAGTTTAAATATTTGCTTCAGATTTTCATTTATCTTTAAACTTTATTTATTTATTTATTTATTTATTTATTTATTTATTTATTTAATTTGAGATGGAGTCT
>NW_016806443.1:845546-895748 GCF_001698545.2 Rhinopithecus bieti
AAAAAAAAAAAAAAAAAAAAGAAGTATTTATTGGCATCTACATGTGTTTATGATAATTTTGTACTTTTTTCTATTGGACTATTTCTTTCCTATTGGTTGTGTTTAAGAATACTAAACTAGATGTTACAGAAAGTTTAAATATTTGCTTCAGATTTTCATTTATCTTTAAACTTTATTTATTTATTTATTTATTTATTTATTTATTTATTTATTTAATTTGAGATGGAGTCTCTCTCTCTGTTACCCAAGCTGGAGTACAGTGGTGTGATCTCAGCTCACTGCAACCTCTGCCTCCCAGGCTCAAGCAATACTTCCACCTCAGCCCCTCAAATAACTGGAAGTACAGGTGCACGTGCTCGCATGCCTGGCTAATTTTTGTATTTTTAGTAGAGACGAGGTTTCGCCATGTTGGCCAGGCTGGTCTCGAACTCCTTGACCTCAGGTGGTCTGCCTGCCTTGGCCTCACAAAGTGCTGGGATTACAGTTGTGAGCCACTGCGCCCAGCTGAGCCACTGCACCCAGCCGTCTTTATGCGTTTTAAAATATTGTTGAATGAATGATGTTTATATAAAGTCTTCATCATAGGCTTGACCCCAAAATGAAATGATAAAGGAAATTTCTAGTTCTTATTAACTTTTCATTCTCAGTCTCCAGTTTCCTCTGTCTTGCAAATTTCTCAAAAATTAATGTTTCTTCTTTTTTTTCCTACTTTACTTTAAACATTCTTCTGGGAATAATGTCACCCACCCCAGTGGTTTTCACTTTCCCTAAATTTATTACTGCCTTTGACATTTCTATACCTGGCCACGATACCTTTCCTGAGCTTTTGCCCCATATATCCAGTTGCCTCAATGGCACCATCATCCACTCAGTCTCTTGGTTTAGCAATCTTATAAGTCATCCTTGAGAATTTTCCCCATCTAATTTGTCTTCAGTCTTATTGAATATATTTTCTAGCAGCTCTACAATCTGTACTACACATCTTTGTCTTCAATGTCACTGCCGTAATTTAGGCTTTCTTCATTTCATATGAGAGCTTTTTGTGTGAATTTTTTTTCCTCTACATTTCACATTTCTCTCTCTCTGTCTCTGTCTCCTTTCACACACACACACACACACACACACACACACACACACACACATGCCCTCCCCAAAATAATCTTTTCTAAGGCAAATCTGATTCTGCCCCTTCCGACTTTATACAAAGAATCTTTTAAAAGGTGATTTTTATTTTAGAATTCTTTTATTCTCTCTCATCAGACTATGATCCCTTCAAGGGCAGGAGCCATGTTTTACTAATTTTCTAGAAAAATTCATTCCCAGTACAGTATTTGGAATACAATAGAAACATAATTAATTTTTAATTAATGAATGACCAGTAATTTCTAGAAGAATTTTATTGAATTTATTAAATAATTACATATGAATTTCTTCTTTTCATTGAAGCTATTGTTTTATGCTGAATGGAATAATTCATGGAGCTGATTTATTAAAACAGCATTGTGAGTTAAACTTTTCTAACTCTAGTGGAAGATCAGGTGACTGACAAGCATGACTTAAAACATAGATACCCTATTATTTCACAAACTGAGTAGACACCTGTTATCACCAAATGAGATACCGAAATGCTTTTAGTGATAATGAATAGGAGGAGAAAAAGACACTTGTATGTTTTATTAGACAAGATCCGAAAGACGCAGCTGACAGGATAAAATGCAGCAATTTGAGTGTGGATTTTGCAGAGAAGGATGTCTTAGATTAAGACATAAAACATAGCTATTGCATGAACAAGTCTCTCAGAAGATAAGCAAATTGAATATTCCAAAACTCTGAACATGTTGTACCTGCAAACATTTTATCCTTTCCCCTTCTCATTAAGCAAACAAAACTTGTGATAGCCAGTCTGCACTTTCTGTTCTTTGGGTGAGCAGCTACAAAACTGAACTATGAACAATTATAAGGTGTTAACAGAACCTACTAATTCAAGGAACAGACAAAAATAACTGCTGCTTGGGTTTCAACAAAATAGTGAGAGAAAACAAAGGTTATGTAATGTTCAAGAGGATATGTACAACTCATGATTGATATCCTTATTTTGTTACATCAGTGAGATGTATCCAGTGAAAAATTATGGAGATAAAAAAATTGTGATAAATTTGCATTTATACATCTAGAATTTCTGAGCTGGCTTTTCATGCAAACCATTGTTAGTGATGAAAAAGAAAGCCAGAGAAATGAAAGGACTTTCCTGAGATAACAAGTTGGAAGTATACTCCTTAATAATAATGATAGCTAATATTTTTAATGTTCCTAAAATATTCTAAGCACTTTTTATGTATTAATTTATTTAATTCTCACCTTATGAAGTAGATACTACAATTACTTTATTTTACAAGGAGGAAACTGAGGTATGTAAGGTTGAATAACTTACCAAAAGTCATGAGATTAATAAGTTGTCAAGCTGGAATTCAAACTTATACAGCCTAAGCCAGTTTGTAAATGTTTAGTCATTGTATAATGTTGTCTTTCACTCTCTCTTGCTTAATGAATTAGGATTTAGCATTATTGTCATAGCAGAATACCATGTAACTGTATTTGTGTCAACAAAATACCAGATTTCTATGAGCACTCACTATTTAGCAATCAAAAGTAAGACATTTTTCTAAGATATGTTTATATATAATTTACAAATATTTTCCCTTCACAGAACTACAATCTGACTCCCTTTATCCTCAATGTATTATTGATTTTAGTACTGGCATGGTTTCATTTGCCTTATTATCCTTGGAAAGTTTCTTCATTTCTCAACTTAAACTACTTGTTTCATTTTAGTAAGGAGGGAATTTTCTCATGTTGGTACATGGTAAGGCTGCTACAGTGAGATAGAGAAAAACAGGAGCAGCTGAGACATAAAACTAGATCATCTCAATAAAGTAAAGCTGATGCAAGAGGTAAATTCATCTCAGGAAGCAGGAGCTCAAATGTGAATGGTATGGTGACTGAAAATACTCATGAATGAAACTAATAGTATCTCAGAAACTTAATACAGCGTCTTGGTTATCTTAATCTAAAATAAATCTTAAAGTGCTCTGCTATCAGAGATATAAACAGGCTATCAGATTCAGAAGGTCTGTCTGCTAGTAGCAGAGTTTCAATTTCCTCATCCTAACATGGGAATGACGGTTTCTATCTTGCTTGGTTATTGAGATAATTAAAAAATGTATTTAAACAATCACGCACAATTCCTAGCACATAGTATAAATTTCAGTGGTTCTCAACTGAGAGCATTTGTAAATGAGTGAGAGCATTTTTGGTTATTCCAAGGACCTAGGATGAGTACTGGATTTTTGTGAGTGGGAGCCAGAGGAGCTAAATGTTCTGCAATGTCCAGACCAATTGATACAGCTAAGAACTCTTCCATTCAAACTACCTTTACTCCATTTTGAAACCCGCTGGGAGAAGCTAAAGAATTATAGTGATTTTATTACTATGCATTCTGTCATATGGATTAAAATTCCTTAAATTCCTCTTGTGTAAATTCAGAATTGGCTCTTCATTCCATGATCTGTAATTCTATTTCTTTTCTTCTCTTCCACTGGTCTCTACGTATTGAAGACAATTATTCTCTTTTGTTTCTCTTCTGTAACCTAAACATCTAAGTTCCTGCAACTGTGTTGCTAGTCCTCCCAGGATCTGGAACATCTTGAAAATCTTAAGTGCCCTTGTTGTCAGGGTCCTCACCACACTGGTTGCCTTATCTAGACTCATTCTAATATTTCACTGTTTCTTTTAAAATGCACATCATTATTTTAGTGCAAGTACACTACATGGAATAGTGCTTGCACAGTATACTGTGAACTTACTGTTGACTTTGACCTTTAGTTTTTAACTTGCAAATCAGCACCTACATTGATAATTTCAATTTGCATTTATCTAAAGTTTCACTATATACACTGAAACCCAATTGAGTCTCCACATGGTACAATGTACTCTGCTTAATACTGAGGATGTAGAGATGAAATGAAGACAGGGAGGAAGATGACTAATATAATAGTCTAAGAGTAACTCATTCTGTGAGAGTGGGAATCAAGAGGGATTTCTTGGAAGGAAGGACACAAGTTCTAGTGAAGAGGCTTGTGGGGAGGAACACATAGGCAGGAGGCTGATTTGCTATGGGATGGAGACCATGGGCAACTACAAGGGGGTATTGAAGACCACCATGAATGTGGAGGGCATCCTTACATACTTGCTGTTACTACAGCATTCATTGGTTACATAGATCTTACTTATGAGAAAATATTGAAGGATTTTAAGTAACAAAATGCTATACTCAGTTTCTAGCTGAAGTGCTGGAGTTATTTTAGGGGATGTGGGAGCAACATGGGAAACCACAAACCCAATAAGAAATCTGTAGGCAAAAAGATAGCGATGTTGAGAGCCTAAAAATAAGTCAATGGATGGGAGATCTGAAATTCAGAGATGTTTCTGAAGTGGAATCAGCAGAATGTGGGGACAGATTGGAAGTGGGGTTCAGAGAAAAAGAGTGATCTAAGATGACTTCAGTGTTCCAGCTGGCTGGAGGGTGCTATCTTCCAGAAAGTTAGGGAATGCGGGAAAGAAGTGGCTTTAGGGTTGTGGGGGAACTGATGTGCTTGCCAGAACTACTGCTAAGCCAGAACATCTTCATATTATATTTGTATATTTAGATGTTGGAACTATAACTTTCACTCCTCTGCTTAAAATAGGCTATATTCTATGGATAGGTAATTCACAATTAATAATGTATCAATATCATTCATTATACTAAAAGAGAGTTATAGAGCAAAATCCTATAATTGTAGAAACAGAGACATGAAAAACATTTGATAAAAATTAGCAATTCAATCCCAGCACTTTGGAAGGCCAAGGCAGGTGGATCACCTGGGGTCAGGAGTTCGAGACTAGCCTGGTCAGCATGTTGAAACTCCGTCTCTACTAGAAATACAAAAGTTAGCCAGGCATGGTGGCAGTCACCTGTAATCCCAGCTACTCACAAGGCTGAGGCAGGAGAATCGCTTGAACCCGAGAGACGGAGGTTGCAGTGAGCCGAGATCGTGCCATTGCACTCCAGCCTGGAGGATAAGAGCGAGACTGTGTCTCAAAAAAAAAAAAAAAAAAAAAAAAAAATCAGCAATTATAGCTAAAAACATAAATTAAATGGGAATAGAAAAACTTCTCCTAAATGTGCCAAAGGCCATCTAACTAATCAAAACTATCATATAATATTAAGAAATACTGAAGATTGATCCTTTAATATAAGACACAAAGATGCTTTCTATCAGCATGATTATTCTATATCATTCAGCATTTCTAGTGAATCACTTAAGTAAATGGAATACGCTGTGCAAATATTGGAAAAAGAAATTAACCACCATTACTTAAAGGTGATCCAATGGTAAATCTAAACAATTCAAATATGTTAAAAGAACAAAAATGAATATTTTGTGAGGATCCTAGATGCAAGAAAAAATATGTTAAAGTAAAAGTTAGTAATGGAAAAAAAACTGTTCATATTAGCAATAAAATATAGAATACCTAGGAATACTTTTAGCAAAATGATGTAAACCTATATTTAAAAAATTATTTAATAGATAAAATAAAAATTAAATAACTGGAAATAAATGCTATATAAGTAGATGAGAAGACTTAATATCATAATGATGTCATTCCTTGCCAGATAGATGTATGTATTTAATGATTCCAGTCAAATTGCCTGCTTTTGTTTAAACACAAACACACACACCACTTAATACAACAATTTTAAAGTTCATATAGATAACAAGTGTTTGAGAATTTCCAAATGATGTCAGTGAGCTTTCAGAAAGAAGGGTTATGCAAGTTCATACAAGAAAATGATAACAACATTGAGTGTCTTCATGTAATACATAGTCGTGGAGGTAACCAGTGCTAACAACCATCTGCTGTAACAGCCCAAGGTATCATATTCATGCTGCAAGAAATAATTTGGTTTCAATAAAGCAACATCTTCTATTAATTTAAATATACACTTGAAGATTCATTTTATAGTTTTGATTATATTTATCATTGGAATTTTTCATAATTTTAAATGACCAATAAGCGAATAATCATTCTAAATTTTGATGACCATTATTAAGTAAAATAAGGGTTATTGGAACACAAGCACTGAGACACTGTGATAATGGATCTGATAACCAAAATGACTACTAAGTAACTATTGGATTGGTAGCCCATACAGTGTGGAAATGCGGGGCAAAGTAATGACTCATGTCCTGAGTGGGACAGACCAGAATGGCATGAGATGTCATCACACAATTTAAAACTTATGAATTGTTCATTTTTCACTTGAGATTTTCAGAAAGCTGTTTACTTTGAGTAACTGAATCTGTGGAAAGTAAAACCTCTGATAAAAGGAACTACTGTATGTTTAACATTTTAAGTAACTGCCAAATCACTCGCCAAGGTACAGATTTACCATTTTATAGCTATACCAGCAGTGTATCAGAGTCAGATGCTTTACCTACTTGCCAACACTCAGTATGGTCGGATATATCTTTTTAGTGGTGTGCTTTTGCTCACTGAACACAGTATTCCATGTGTGGTCTCAACAAAATTATCCAATTAAATTTACAAAACATTCTTGCTAAATGGTCTGCTCTGGTCTAACCACTTTGCTAGGGACATATCCTTCTTTATTGTAGGTCCTATACATCTTTGGATGCAGCCTAAGTAAAATGGAGTTGACTTCTTAGAAGTCACAGCACACTGCTTAACATTGAACTTACTGTCCAATAAAATCTCTAGGTCTATTCTGTTACATTTTTGCTGATGAGACATGCTTTTTCAATCCTAAGTTTAAGCGGTTCATTTCATAAACATATTATATTTTATATGCCTCAAAAGAGAAGTTGCAGTGGCTTATCTTGAGAATTCCAAATACAATAAAATAAGCATATTGCAAATACAAACAATAAGCAAATACAATTGCAAATGCAAATACAAATAAGCAAATACAAATAAATTAAGCATATTGAGGCTAGAATCAAGCAAGCAAGAGTGGTGAGATCGCACTAATAGAAAACCTAGAGTAAGGGAAACTCCTGACAATAAGTTTATTGATAGCCTGAGTCAAAATGGATTAAATAGGTTATATAGCTCTTATTAACAAATGCAAGAAAGCTTATCAGATGACATCAAAACTCAAGCTTTTTTTCTAATTCAACTTTCTGAGGAAGAAACTGAGGCCTGGGGAGAGAACTTTTAACTCTGAATTTTGTATTTTTTAAATTTTTCTGTGGGAAAATAGACCCAGAGATCTCACTCATAGTGAGGGAAAATAGTTTTGAGCTAATAGACACTGATCTAATTACTCAATTTAGTTAGACATTAGTTTTCCAAGTACAGGTGTTGCCCACACAATGGGTGGGTTCATTTTCTTGTCAGGTGATAGTCCAGTGACCACAATCAAGGAGGATTTAACAATTATATTTTATTACTTGCAACAAACGAAGAGGACACCAGGGATAGTTCCCAAAGTAGTGCCTCCTTGAACAATGGTGAAAACAGAGCTTTTATTGGGCTGGTTAGCTGAGGTTGGGGTAAAGACCATGCAGGCACCATCAGCAATCATGCTTCAACATGTATCACGTATGTAGAAAATGGAGAATAAGTTCCTTCCTGGGTAGAGATTTTAGTACAGTAGTGAGGGGGAGTTCACCAAAATTCATCATCTCAGGTATCTCTGGATCCAAGCAGTTTTGGTATTTCTGAGTCTGAACTCTTTTTCAAGCAGGAGCTCAAGGTACAACAGTTACAAGTGGGTAATTTTTCACAGTGCACAGCCAAACCCCAGAGAAACTGTGTTACACAGGTACAAACTTTTGGCCTCATCATTGATGAACACCAGCCTAAGACTTCCAAGGTCGGAATATACTTTGTAAGTATTCATGAGAATTATCTTTTTACCCTTTCTGCCTACATTGATTAGCGTTTGTCATTTTGATTAGCTTGCATCCTAGCCTCTATGTTTTGCAGTCCTCTCTCATCTATTTACCTGTGTTTTACTGATTTGGTTTGTATCAACATAGAGGTCACTCTCAATTTCCTGAAATGTTTATCTATAAACTCTAAGAAGCTATGACTGTACAAAATGCTGGCCAAATATATATATATATATATACACACACACACACACACACCCCACATTATATATACATATATATATACACACACCACATTATATATATATATACACACACACACACACACACCACATCTCTATAAATATAGATGGATATATTTCCATCTATATCAAGTTTGATATATTTCCATCTATATTTATAGAGAATGTGGTCTCAGGAAAGTCTTAGCCTTCCATTGAGTACATCTGTGTATGGAATCCTGGCACTGTGTTAGGTCCTGTGAGAAAAGTTAAATAGTCAATTTGGGTCCCTTCACTCACTTTGGTTCCTTATAAACTAAAACTTTGGTAAGTAAGCCAAAACAATGTTTAACACAATTCCGAGAATTCTTTCTACACTCTGCCTTGTCTTTAAGTATGCAACATAGTATAGTGGTTAAGAGCTTGGATTTGGTTCTGCCACTTAATGTGTGATCTTTAAAGACTCTTATTTACCTCTCTAAACCTCAGTTTCCTCATTGTTATATGGCATTGATAGAAATATCAACTACCTCTTAGGATTGTTGTCATTATCAAATGAGTATATACATGTTTATGTACACACACACATATCAATATCTGGCACACAGCAAATACTATGTGCTTAGACATTATTATTTATATCATATTCTAACTTCAGCATTTAATGCTTTTTAAATTTCCCTTCTCTCTTTTGTTTCTTTATTTTCCCAAAGCACTCATATAATCAAATAGCTATTTATTTGATAGTTCATCATTGAGCATTTTACATTAATATATTAGAATGACCTTTTTCCCAACTAATTTTCCATTTTATTGCTTTGAAATAGTTCAAATTACCCTTATGAATAGTATGAGAGGAGTATCATCTAATCTATTCAAATTAGAAAATGAAATGTAAATGTGAAAGCTGAAAAAACTTTCTTGGCACTTTGTATCACAGGAACTTGATCGATAAATACTTTTCTAGTTGCTCACACTGTCACTATTATATCTCATTCTCTCACGCTCCTGGTACAAAAACACAGATGTACATTTCTTTTCCTGGAAAAATAAATATTATAACTCTTTCAAAACATTATCTCCTGCTGAGGATGATGACTATTTAAAGGAACCAACTCTTTAAAACCTCAGCTGGTACTTTCTGACTGTAATCTGGATCTAATGATTCCTCTTACAATTTGAGCTTATAGATGAATCTATAAAAGAGATAGTTTGAATTTTCTGATAAAAATTGACATCTCAGAAAATCTTTCCTTAAGTTTTACTTCCCCCATAAATTACCATTATTATTTACTTGTATAATCAAGAATACAATTGAATATTTTATATATATATACACATACATATATGTGTATATATATACGTATGTATACATACATATATATGGAATCTAGAGACAGAAAGTGAAAAAAATTCATTAACACATAATTAAATTCAGTCTTCAAATGAGATTTTTGACTGAAGACTATTCTTTTTCTTTACTGTTTTAAAGAGTAAAACTGAACATTAGCTGTGTCAGGAGTCCCTTAGACTGCTCGTAGGTTTGATGATTTGCAGGGAGGACTCACAGGACTCAGCATATAGTTGTACACATGGCTATGATTTATTATAGCGAAGAGACACAAAGCAAACTCAGCAAAGGGAAAAGATGAAAGTGACAAAGATTAGAAGAATCCAGGCTCAAGCTTCCAGAGGTCATCTCCCAGTGGAGTCATACAGGACATATTTAATTCCTCCAGCAACAAATTGTGACGACACGTGTGAAATGTTATCACCAGGGAATCTTGGCTGAGCATAGAAGTCCTAAGTTTCTATTGGGAACTAATCATGTAATCACCCTTTGCTGAGCACATACATAAATCAGGGAGGAAAATAGGTGTTTAACATAAAGCATATTGTTTGCACAAACATTTAGGCACTGTGAACTACTCTTATCAACTGGGGCAAATTTTATATCAATATAGGGAACTGTTTACCCTTCAAGCTCCCATGTTCCAGTCAAGGGCCAACCTTGCAAACATACCCTTACAGGAAAAGCGCCCTCACTCCTGCTATGTTAACTCTTTTCCAAACAGGAGCTAAATAGAGCCAATTTCTAACTCCATAAAATCTCTAAAAATTGAGCTTTAGTGACAACTACAATGCAACAGGATTAGGTCTGAAAATAACTGGGGAGAACAATATAGATTTTATGTTACAGGTGTTTAATAAAAATTCATCTATTCAGTGCCCTTTTAGAAAAAATAGTGCCATTGTATTCTCCAACTAGTATTTTAGGAAAGGAATGATCGTCTTTTCACTAGCCTTCTCAGAGATTGTACAAAGAAAACAAGCAAAATAAAGTATATATTGTAGACATAAAAGGCAACTAAGGGACATGTGGGGTGAAGGAGAGAGGGTTTGAGGTATCGTTCTCATCATTAGGAAAGCAGAACACAGAGTTTTTCCAGAAGTGACACTGAGCAAGGATACAGATGAGCGGATGTAGGGATGATGCTGGAGTTCACTAATAAGGCAGGGGGGCAGCTGGAGATACCAGGGCCAATGTCACAAAGCCAAATGATTTAATAAACAAAATAAAACAATATATAAAACCCAGACTAACTGCTTGAAAGATAAAACCAGCAAGTTTTGGGTTGTTCAAGTTTCAGTATTCTGGAAACCAGTTTAAGTGCTTGAAATATATTATTTCTTTTTTGGGGTTGAACCACACACAGATAGGTGTCATACACAGAGCCAATTATAGTAGGCAGTATTTTGGGGGAAAAAGATAAACTAGACACCTAATGGAGGTAAAAAAAAAAATACGTTTTGTCTGATCATGTTTATAAACGTCAGTGCCAACAGATGAAACCAAAATAATACATGCACATGGCTGCTTAATTTTTTTTTTTAAAACTGGCACTTTTTAATTGTAACTGCTTTAGTTTGCATATCAATGTCATAACAAAGGTAAAAAATTGTTGGCAAGTTAAATGCAATCATTATTACTGCCTATTTTTTTTTTTAAATGAAAGATTTAAGAGGTAGTTAATCCTACTTAATGATTAAGAGAATGGATTTTGGAATCAGAAAGAGCTGAAAATTAAAAGCTTAAAATTAACTTTATTCAGTACACTAGCTTTGTGATTATTGATGGACAATAAACTTCTCTATGCTTCAGTTGCTCATCTGTAAAATGGGGAATATGGTGAAAATTAAATGAGATATTTATGCAAGGTGCTTGTCTCTGCCTGCAATAAGTGTCTATTCAATAAATGGTTCATGTTGTTATTGTTGCTATATAGATTGTAGGATCTGTAGCTATGGTTCATACCCTTAAGGACTATATATGGTGAGAGACATGCAAATAAACTCTCAAAATATAATGTGTAGTGATAAATGTTGGTATGAAGTGCAGAACTGAACAGAGGTGGGAGGTATTAACTTTGCCTGAGACAAGGAAGGGCTTCGGAAAGGAAGTGAAGTCACTGCGGAGTCTCAGAAATTCGAAGTAAGAGTTGTGTAGGTGGAGAAAGAGGAAAACGACATTCCAAGCAAACAGAATTCATGTGCTAATGTTAAGTTTGGGGAATTATAAGTAGTTGATGATGGCGGATTGTAAAATATGAGAGTTAGCAGTAGGAAAAGAGACACAAATCTAGAACCAAACCAAATGGATTAATAATTGCCCTGCCTGAAAATAAAAAGTAAATTATCGATTGTAAGAAGATAAAATGAATGCAACACCTTTGCATTTTGAAATTGAGATATGTTTAAATTAAATGCAGAGATCTTAAATGTTACAGTTTGACGTGTTTTGAAAAATATGTACATGGGTGTAACTCGTATTTCTAAAAAATAAAAGAATATTTCCAATATACCATTAAGTTCACTGGGAACCCCTTGCAGTCAAATCTTATATACCACAACTCCTCAGATGATCAAGGTTCAGATTTCTTTGAACACAAATTAGTTTTGCTCATTTAGAGATTGATCTAGATGTGTAAGTCTTCTTTCATTGAGAAAAATATTTTAAATTCCTCCACATTTGTGGCTCTATCAATCGTTGGAACATTTTAATCATTGGTTAGTATTGTTTTGAATGAATATACAGCAAATGTATCCATTCTCATGCTGAAGGACATTTGAGTTTTGTTTTTTTTTTTTCAATTTGAGGCTATTATGATTCAGATGACTATGAATATTTTTGTACAATTATTTTTGATACATATTTTAATGTTCTTGGACACATGCTGGGTAGAATTATCTGGCTATACACATGTATTTATTCTTGTAATAATTGACAAATCTTTTTTCAAAGACGTGGTACCATCTAACACTCCCACCAGCAATGTAAGAGCGTTCCAAGTTGTTCCACATCCTTGCCAACATTTGGTACGGTCAGTCTTTTTAATTTTAGCCATTCTAGTGGGTGTTGAAATGGTATTCAGTTCTGTAATGACATTTGATGTTGAGTAATTTTTCATATGTTTATTGGCCATTTGTATACCTTCTTTTTATGGTTTTTATTTGTCCTATTATGGTGTTGAAGGAGTAAGTTATGTATTCTGCTTGCAAGTCCTTTGTTAGATATATGCATTGTGAATATTATTTCTCAATTCATGTCATGCTTATTCATATTCTTGTCTTTCTATAAGTAATTTAATTTGTCTTTTTTAAGTAGTTCTTTATCATATCCAAAAAATCTTTGCCTTCTCTAATACTGTAAACATGTTATGTTTTCTTCAAGCTCTTTGCTCCTGGGTTTTATAGTTGTGGACAGTTTTAAGCTGATTTTGTTTTGGTATTAAAAGGGACTGAGGTTCATTTAAAAAATATGGCTATCTAGTTTTCTAGCACCACATATTGAAGACTTATTTTTTCCTACGGATTTCTCTGAATGCTTTGTAAATACTTATTAACCATGTAAATATGAGTCTCTTTCTGGATTATCTTCTCTTTCATTGATGTACTTATTTATACTTTTGCTAATAGAAATTTTCTTAATTGCTGTAGTTTTATAGGAAGTCTTGAAATCAGGTTCTGTTATTCTTTCACTTTATTCTCTTTTGAGATTCTTTTGTCCATCCTAAATTCTTTACATTTCCACATAAAATTAGAATTGGCTTGCCAATTTCTGAAATAAAAGCCTGCTGGATTTTAATTGTGATTGTGTTGAATCCATTGATTAATCTTGGCAGATTGGAAAATGTAACAATATTTACATTTTCAATACATGCATAGGGCATAGGGATCTATTTATCTGACTGTTTCACTTTGTCTCCAAAATATTTCATAGTTTTCAGAGTAAAGTTTTATACTTTTATTACATTTACCTTTGTGTATTTTATAATTTTGATATTGTTTCAAATAGCATTGTGTTTAAATTCAATTATCCATTTGCTTATTGGTGTTGTATAAAAATATAATTTAATGTTGATCTTGCAGCCTATGATCTGGCTAAATTTAATAATTAAAATATTTTGAAGATTAATTTCATGTGATTTTACTTTGCAATCCGTAAATTCCATTATCTATTTGCTTATTTTATTGTATAAAATATAATTTATTGTTGAACTTGTAGCCTGTGATCTGGCTAACTTACTAGTTATAATATTTTGATGATTAATTTTGCGTGATTTTACTTTGGTGTCTGTAAATCATGTTGTGTGAGACATTTTTTCTTTGTGCTTTATATTTATTTCCCCCTGATTTTTTTTGCCTTGCCTCATTGCTTTGACTAAGACCTCCAGCTTATTGTTGAATAGAGGTGTGGAGAATGGATATTCTTGTCTTGATTATCGTCTTAGAAGAAAGAACATTTGATGTTAGCTATAGATTTATCTTTGGCTAAGGAAATTTACTTCTATTCCTAGTTTGCTGAGAGGTTTTGTCATTAATAGGTATTGCATTTTCTCTAGTGCCTTTTCTGCATAAGTTGAGATCATATAATTATTTGCCTTTATTCTATTAAGTTAGAGAGTTGTATTGATTTCCGGGTATTAAATCTTGCATTATGAGATATAGCTTACTGTCTGTTATCCATTTTGTATGGGCTGAATATGATTTGCTAATATTTTATCAAACATTCTTGTATGTATAATTATGAAAGACATTGTCCTGTAATTTTCTTATTTCATAACAACTTAGTGTTCCTTTCTATATTTTTTCAGAGATTTTGTATAAGATTAGTATGACTTCTTTAAATTTTTGATAGAATTAACTAGTGGAGCCAGTTAAGCCTGGAATTATTTTGCATGTGAAAGATTATATTTTATTTAGGAATGTTTTGCATCTGTTTTCATAAATAAGACTTATGATATCTTTTGTTGTTGTTTTGGTGACATTTTTGTCAAATTTTCTTGAATAGGCTTACGCTAACAAGTAGGATGAATGGGGAAGCTTTTCTATTTTTATTTGTTTCAGCATAATTTATATTGTATGGAATTTCAAAAGCCTATTGTTTCTTAAAAGTTCACCCATTAAGCCATGTGAACTTAAAGAATAACTTGAAAACCTTTTGGTTATTTCACTGATTATTAGCCCATTTAGAGCAATTTGTCTTTAGTCAACTGGTAATATTTTTTACATAAAATGATTTTTTTATTAAAATTTTAAAATTGCATATGACAGAGTCCCACATATAACCGTTAGAGTGACTTAAACATACCAATATTTCTATTTCTGAAATAAATTCAGAGCCTGAGGATTACTATAGTATATAAAACTGAAAGATGAAAGTAAAGCTATGTAGGATGAAAGTTATAAGAGATTAATGGAGTAAATTTCAAAATATCTTTATTCATACTTGATAAGTTCTTATAGAGTTGTAGTTTCCTGATGGTATCTACTTAAAGCAGAAAATGTGGTTATATCTGGTAGAATTTTAAATTTCATTACTTCAAGTTATAGAAGTTTGAAAATTTTCCTTTATTATTTATCTCATCATTGGTTATTTTGCCTTGTTTTGTCTTGGTCTTTTCTTCATAGATAAAGTCGCAAATATTTGTCCTGTGCATTATTTTTATCTAAAGAAGATGTCCTGCAATTTTTTCAAGTTCTGTGCTGTCTGATTTGTTTAAAGTATCTGCCAACATTGAATTAAAACCTTAATTCTCACCCCCAGGATAGTAGCCTAGATCATATAACGAAAACCACTAAGAAAGAAATAAAACACTGCCAACCATAAGCATCTTCCTAATTTCACTTAGGCTTTTATGTTAATATTAATCAAAAGAGCTCTTCTTATAATATTAACATATTTTATTCCATTTATTGAGTCTGGGACATAAAATGCTAAAATTTTTAGATATCACATGGTTTTTCATCCCAAAATTGTGGCTGTACACCGTCAAAAACACTGAATTCAACTTTACTTAAGACCGTTGTTTAGATTTACTACTATAGTGGTTGGTTGATAGTCTAAAACTAATAACTCTGATACGTTTTTATCTTAGTACATTGAACTTTCCTTATTTGAGAACGGTATTTCCTTGTGAATAGAATTCCCTAGGTTGGGCAGGATTCTTTTTTTTTTAAATACTTTAAAGGTGTTCAGCATTTATATTGTTATTTCCATAAAGGTAATATGTGTTTTTCTCTGGCTGCTTTTAAGATTTTATCCTTATCATTGCTTTAGAATAATTACATTAGAATGTTCTTAGTTCTGTTTCCTTAGAATTTATCCTAGTTGGGGCTCACTGAGATTTTTGAATCTGTGAGTTTTTTCCCTTCTTCAGGTATGGAAAATTATCAGCCATTATTTCTTCAAATATTGCTTCAGTTTCATTTTCTCTACACTCTCCTTTTGGGATTCTTATTAAACTTATGTTAAATGTTTTGACCATGACCCACATTTCTCTAATGCTTGTCTCTACCTTCTTCCTTCTCCTCACCACAATGCTTCAGTTTAAATATTTTTCATTGACTTTTCTTCAGATTTACTAATTTTATATTCTTCTATGTCCAGTACTGTTAGTTCTGTCCAATAATAAGTTCTTAACTTCAGATATTGTATTTTTTCAGTTTTAAAATATCTATCTGATAAATGACTAATTCTAATTTTCTGTGGAAATACTCTATGTTTTCATACATTTTGTCCCTCTGTTACTCATTTTTATTGAAGTATTAATCAGAACTTTTTTGAAGTCCTTGTCTGTTAACTTCATTATTTAGAAAATCTCTGTGTCTGTATGTATTGTCTATTTTAGTTTTTATTAGTTACATTTTTATACTCCTTTACATGCCAATTTATTTTTTAGTGTAAGCTATTCATAGTGGATCATATATTGTAGAAGCTCTGGATCGTTTTAATTTCATTTCAAGAGTGTTGAGGTTTGCTCTGACAGTGAGTTAAGTCACTGGCATATCATTTCGATTGTGTCAAAGCTTGGGTTAGGTCCCATTTGTAATTTTTCAACCATGCATTTTTTTTCTTTCTTTTTTACTCTACATGCAAGGAAAGCTCTCTCATAGTTTGGTGTTTACCAGTAAGCAGTATGTATACATTACTTTGAATTATACTCTCTTTACTTGTATGCTGGCTGAATTGCCCTTCAGTTCTATAGATGATGACAGATTGATGCATAAGGTTTATAGAAAGACTGTAGTTGTCTAGCAGGTTTTTATCTTATATGTCTCAGTAGGACTGAAATGTTTCTTTCTACCTCTACCTTGGAGACTTGAACAGGTAACGTGCATGGTGAAAAGACTCCAATACTCACTGTATACTGATACTAGAATCGTTTTTTCACCACTTCACTAACCAAAGTTTACCTCTATGCACCTCAACTCCTAGAATTCAATGCACTATTTCCAAGTTCTTCCCTTTTCTTTTTTTTTTTTTTTTTTTTTTTTTTTTCTGGGATTTGGACTTTCCAATTAGATGTTGAAAGAACTAAGATTGATCTGAATTGAGTTATACAGCCATTTGCCTACCTAAAATAGTGGTATTGGCAATGAACTCCAGAGTTTCCCAAATTTCCATCACTCTTACACCATTTTCACAATTTTTTCTACCTTTAAACACCACCTGTGCTATAATTTGCCTAGTATCTTTCTTTACATAAACTTTAAATCAATTAACTTTTTATAAAGCTATCCTCATCCTATTAATAGTTAATAAATCTAAACAGGTTAATAGTTCTAAATACATTAACTGCACAATATTGTTATAAATATTAGTAATAAATATTGTTATCAATTTTCAACTTAAAACTATGTTTCCATGGATATTTTAGTAAAAACTTAGAGGAGACTGAATAATATGTGTTAGCTAAATGGGATTTGGCACTTCTGAGCTTTTGATCTTCATTGATTTTCATCTAAATCTTCATTTAATTCATGGAGACTTAAGCAATCTTTGAAAGTTCCAACCTGTCAGTGGATAGCTCTGCTTAGCTAATTGTAAGACATATCATGAAGAAAGTAGATAGAGTGTATAATGAAAATAGTCTCCTTGTGGTAAGATATTGTCAAAGGCCAATCTGGATGCACATATGGAGAAATTTATAACAATTTACAAGGGCTCTAGTCCCTGGGTTATTGATATTATGAAATTGGAAGGAATGTTAAATAAGATAGGAAATATGAATTCATCATATTTTACATGCCCAAATGATTGTTATGTTAATTTTGAGCTTAACTCAATTTGTAGACTGAAAAAAAAATTAACTGAGGAACAACCCTGCCTCTGTCTCTTCAAACAGAGATGAAATAAGTAACCTGAGGTCTACAGCATGGACAATCATAGACACTTGAGAGAGAGCAAGCTCCAACCTCGGTTTTTAAAATGTAGCTCTCTTTTAAAAACAACAAAATCACGTGCACAGCTACTGACAGTATCAATATGTGTTACTGGCTTTGCACCAAATTCAAAGTCATAATGGCACTGTCCTTTTCAACCTTTACATAAGGAAAAATGTTATTAAGGAGGAACAGAAAAAGGGACATTGAATGGTTCTTGGTTAAACCATTGGAAAGCACTTAGTTTCCTTTGTTTTGCCATTTATTCATACACAGTAGCGTTAGTATTTAAATGTGGGTTTTTTTTATTGTTGAATTCATTGAGGCAGTGAACTCTATCTTGTGGGGCTGCTAGTGTGATGGAAATGTAGGATTGCCATCCCGGGAACCATAATTTAAGCACCACATTGGCATCAACTAGCTGAAGTTATTTTGCACCATGCAAGTGTTAGTTGATGTATTTAAATTATTTTCCAGCTTTAAGAAATATGTACTCTCTGTAGTAGACCTTTAGTTGGGTCTGAGGAATTGGGAATAAACACAGAGAGTAAATAAAGAAAACATAATTACTTGAGGCACTTTTGTTGTCAACAAATTGACTTCTCTTTGCTTTTCAGTAGGAAAAAAAAACACATTTACAAGCTCTGCTTATTGTAGTTTTCTTCTTGAAATGTGTCAATAGGCTCTAAATGCAAAGAATAACTTATGTGTTTCAAGACTAGAAATATAAACTGAAAGATATTTATGAAGGATAAAAATAATAATAATGAAAATCTTTCACAGCTGAGAACATGTGTGTACTAGGCTAATGCATTGATATTCCGCTGGAGTGATCACTAGATCATCTTGCTGAGATCAGTTTTAGTGTTTGTTACATGGCTTATAATTTCAGAAGCTTTTGTGCTTTTGGACACAGCTGAGGTTTATTTCATATATTCACTTATTCATTCATTCATCAGTTGTTAATACCCACTTGGTCTTTCTGACTGCTCTCTTTTAGATTTGCATTCGTACAGGCATAATTTGTTTTGAGCTTATATTGAGTTTCACCTTATTGCACTTTGGAGATATGGCGGTTTTTACAAATCGAAGATTTGTGGAAATCCTGCTTTAGGCAAGTACTATTTTTTCCAACAGCATAAACTCATTTCATGCCTCTGTTTCATATTTTGGTAATTCTTTCAATATTTTAAATTTTTAAAATTATTTTTGTATCTGTTATAGTGGTCTGTGATCAGTGATCTTTGATTTTGCTATTGTTATTTTTTTTGGGTGCCACAAACTGCACCCATATAAGATGGTTAATTGATAAGTGTGTGTATTCTGACTGCTTCTCCAACTGATGTTCCCAATCTCTCTCCTTCTCCTAGAGCCTTGCTATTTCCTGAGACATAAAAATACTGAAATTAGGTCAATTAATAACCATGTAGTAGCCTCTAAGTATTCAAGTGAAAGGAGGAGTAAAACATCTGCTTCTTTACATCAAAAGCTAGAAATGATTAAACTTAGTGGGGATGACATATCAAAAGCCAAGATAGGGCAAATGCTAGGCTGTTTTCACCAGTTAGCCAAGTTGTAAATGCAAAGGAAATGTTCTTATAGGAACTCTTCCACTTCTTGTTCCAGTGAACACATGAATGATAAGAAAGCAAAACAACCTTATTGCTGATATGAGAACACTTTTAGTGGTCTGGCTAAAAGATCAAACCAGCCACAACATTCCCATAAGCTAAAGCCTAATCTACTGCAAGGCCCTAACTGAGTTTATAAAAGCTAAGAAATGTAAGGATGCTGCAGAAGAAAAGTTGGAAGGTAGCAAAAGCTGGTTCATGAGGTTTAAGGAAAGAAGCCATCTTCATAACATGAAAGTGCCAGGTGAAGCAGCAAGTGCTAATGTAGAAGCTGCAGCAAGTTATCCAGAAGATATAGCTAAGATCATTGATGAAGTAGTTACACTTAACGACATAGTTTCAATGTAGACAAAATAGTCTCGTGGAAGAAGGTGCCATCTAGGACTTTCATAGCTAAAGAGGAGTAGTCAATGCCTGGCTTTAAATCTTCAAAGGACAAGCTCACTCTGCTGTTGGTGGCTAGAGCAGCTGGTAACTTTAAGTTGAAACCAGTGCTCATTTACCATTCCAAGAATCCTAGGGCCCTGAAGAATTGTGCTAAAGCTACTCTGCCTGTGCTCTATAAATGGAACGACAAAGCCTAGATGACAGTAAATGTGTTTATATCACGGTTTACTGAACATTTTAAGCTCACTATTGACACCTGAAGCTCAGAAAAAGATTCCTTTTCAAATTATTAGTGCTTGTTAACAAAGCATCTAGTCACCCAAGAACTCTGATAGAGATTTACAAGGTGATGAATGTCTGGTAACACAACATTCATTCTGTAACCCATGAATCAAGGAGTAATTTTGAATTTCAAGTCTTACTATTTAATAAATATATTTCATAAGACTATAGCTACAATGGATAATAACTCTAGTCATCTGGGAAAAGTTAATTGAAAACTTTCTCAAAAGGACTCACTATTTTAGATGCCATTAAGAACATTAATGATTCATGAGAGGAGGTCAAAATATTAACATTAGGCATTTGAAAGAAGTTGATTCCAAATCTCATGGATGACTTCAAGGGCTTCAAGACTTCAATGGTTAAAGTAACTGAAAATGTGGTGGAAATAGCAAGAAAACTAGAATTAGAAGTAGAGCCTGAAGATGTGACTGAATTGTAACAATCTTAGGATAAAACTTTGACAGATGAGGAATTGCTTCTCATGCATGAACAAAGGAAGTTGTTTTTTGAGATGAAATTTAGTCCTGGTGAAGATGCTTTGAACACTGTGGAAATGACAAGAAAGGATTTAGAATGTTCCATAACACTAATTGGTAAAGCAGACACATGGTTTGAGAGGATTGACTCCAGTTTTAAAAGATGTTCTACTGCTGGTAAAAAAAAAAAAAACCTCAAATATCTATAGGGAACTCTTCCTTAAAAGAAAGAGTCAATTGATGCAGAAGACTTCCTAGTTGTCTTATTTTCAGAAACTGCTATGGCCACCCAACCATCAGCAACCACCACCCTGATCAATCAGCAACCATCAACTCTGAGGCAAGACCCTCCATTAGCAAAAATATTATGTCTCGCTGAAGGCCTATATGACTGTTAGCATTTTTTAGCAATAAATATGTTTAAATTAAGGTATGTACAATTTTTAGATATAATGCTCTTGCACACTTAAGAGACTACAGTATAGTACAGTGCTGTTGCATACTTAAGAGGCTAAAGTATTGTGTAAACATAACTTTAATATGCATTGAGAAACCAAAAAACCCACGTGACTTGCTTTATTGCAATATTTCTTTTACTGTGTTGGTCTGGAACTGAATCCGAATATCTTTGAGGTATTCCTGTACTTGATTTTTATCCATGACATTTTCCCAACTTCTTAAGTAAAGGATGGTGGTCTTTTAAGGCCCCACATTTGAAGCATCTTATTCGAGTTTTGTGGGGTCTTCTTTACATTTTGAATTCTCTTTTCATGTTGCCTCTGTGTCTGTCTAAACCATGCCCTAGTTCTGTTTTAACCAGCCTTTTCAGGATCTGTTTCTGGCCAGATAATTTAATCTTAAATGTTTAGTATTAAAACGTACTAGTCTGTAATTAAGTGGGAGCCTCAGCAGAAGGTGAGTGGGAAAGTTTGATCTTCAGTGACTCAAAATTCCAAATGTGCTTGTGTATTGCTGTATTTGTGACTAATATCTAATGAGAAAACCAAGCTGATATAATTCCAGTATGGAGAAAGGCCAAGGATGTGATCCCACTACAAGGAATAAATAGAATTGTTCTTTATGTAGTTGTAGACACAACAATGCAGCAGATATCATAAACCTATTTAAGAGACATCTCAGTAACAGCTTGAGTTAAAAAAGGTTACAATAAAATTTTTAAAAATACTTATGAATATTTAAAATATATAGTGTATAGTAAAGTGTAATGAATGTGAGCTCCACCACTTATGAAAACATTGTAATTTTTCTGACTATAAAGGTAAACAATAATATTCAATTTCAGGGTGGCTACTAAACTAGATAAAATACATATACAGAGGAATAGCATAGTTCCTGGTGTATAATAGATACTGGACAAGTAGGTAATTATTATTTAGACAAGTTTATTTTAAGCAAAAAATATTATTGGAAGCCAGTTTCATGGTAGGAATTTCAGGATGTAAAGTTGCAGTAGCTCATGCCTGTAATCCTAGCACTTTGGGAGGCTGAGTTGGGCAGATCACTTGAACCCAGAAGTTCAAGATCAGCCCGGCAACACAGCACAAGCCCATCTCTACAAAAAATAGAAAAAAAAAATCTGGGTGTGGTGATGTGCACCTGTAGTGCCAGTTACTAAGGAGGCTAAAGTGGGAGGATCACCTGTGCCTGGTAATGTTGAGGCTGCAGTGAGCTGTGATCATTGCACTCCAGTCTAGGTGACAGAGTGAAGACTGTCTTAAAACAACAAACAAGAAAATGAAATAAAAACTTACTCTCCCAAAAACCTCATTGCAGCCATGGATTATCACTAGACATCCAACACGAATAGATTACAAACCTAATTCTCATACTAGCCCTATCATTAACTAGCTATTTAATTTTGGTAAGCTTCTGACTTAGTTTCAACATTTATAAAACAAAGTGATTTCTGTTCATATTTATTAAGATGCTTTTGTCTCCCATACTTTACTGGCCAATAAAAAGCCATAATTGAAAACCCTTCAACATCTCTGTAAACTTCTAGAAAAGTAATTACCCAAATAGAGTGATTTTCAGTCAAACTCCTGTCCAGACATAGGTGATGAGGCAATCTTTAGAAGTTTGTTTTCGAATACTATAATTACTCCTGATAATATCATCCCTGATTTTCGCTAATATTACAGCTACCACTCCAGCATAGATTTTGATAGTTTAAAAACAGAAAGGTTGTACATGTTGCCAAGTGGTAATTGACTTTTGATTCTTGGCATTCACAATGTTAAGTGGATTGTATAGGTTTATGTGCCAGAACTCAAAGCCGAAAGCAAAAGAACAGAAAATGCTAGGTATCTGAACAGTGTTGGATTTAGACTGGAGTATTCCACTTACTCTACATCCTTGCTACTCAAACTGTGGTCTGTGTACCTGCTGTGTCAGTACCACCTGGGAGCTTGTTGGTGATAGAGATTTTTAGGCCCCACTTAGACATAAATAATTAGAATCTACATTTTAACAAGCTCTTCTAGGAGATTTTTGTGCAAATTAAGATTTGAGAAATAATACTCTAGGACACTTAAAAATATATGCTTTATCTGAATTATTGATGCTGAATCACAAATGGAAAATAATGAAATATGAGGAATATTAGTAGACATCATGATGATAGTTGTTCTTACAAATAATTGTTAACTTTAAATGTCTTTTCTAACCTCAAGACAGGAGCAAGTGTAGATTACCCATTTTCAGAAAAAAAATAATTCTTTTACAAGGTAAATGTTAAAGGAGGTTATAGTTTTTTAGAGAGTAAGATATTTTAAATCAGCGTGTGGCATATTAAAGCTATTCATGCAACTGATGAAATACTTTCTGTAGGTAAATGTGTCATCATGACTTATAATTTATGAGTCTTTTAAAATTATTTTGCAAAATAGTTCTATAGAAGTGTTATTATTCCTCATATGATGTGCCATCTTTTCAATGAAATATTACACACTCTGCAGTTGTACAAGTTAAACGTATACAGATTATGGTGTCTAAGTATAGTATGTAACCCAATGATATAGAAATGAGATTTGATAAGATAGTATTTTTCACAAACTATTGCTAACTCTGAAAAGAAAACCTTGATTATAAGGATACCCATCTAAAAATACTCAGTATTCTTATAAAAATAAGTAATTAATTCACTAACTGATTCAGTACTTAATTATGATGGCTTCTGAGTGTCTGGCATATACTACATGCTGGAGGTGGGGAGAGCAGTGAATAAGCAGATTTGTTCCTCTTCCTTGCTAGTATTTTCATAACTATTGGGGGAGAGAGATGCATTAATCAATTAATTACAAAAAATGAATTTATCATTACAAGCTGTGTTAAGCATTTGTAAGTGCTGAGTTTGGGAAGGCTTTCTGGCAGAAATGGCATTGGAATTGAGATTGGAAGAATGAGTAGGAAATAACCAGGATAAGAATATAGGAGGTAAAGAATGGGAGGAGAATTCCAAATTGATGGATCTGAATGACCAGAGCCCTGTGGAGAAGAAGGGGATGGCATATTTAAGTATCTGGAAAGCCATAATGGTTGGAACACAAAGATTAAAGAGAAGAGGTGGCTTGAGATGGAGTTGGAGGGATGGTTAGGCAGAGACCAGATCACACAGGAGCTTTAGGATGTGTTAAGGATTTGACTCCCTGTTTAAATCCTTCAAAGGGAAACCATTAATGGGTTTTAAATGGAGTTTTAAACAGAGGAGCATATTGTAAACAGAGGGGTTTTAAACAAAGGAGTATGACACAAAGAGAAATTCTTATTGTTTATTTATTTATTTTAAGATCACACTGGCTGTAGAGTGGGGGTTAGGACATTGGCTTGAACACTGGGAGGGTAAAAGTAACAGGTAGGCCAATTAGGGAATAATGAGAGTAGTTTAAGCAATACAGAATTAAGGTAATGGTGATGGTAAAGGTAAAAGTGAATGGATTCTAGAAGTAAATAAGAGATTTTGATGAACAATTGGAGGGACAAGGAGGAGTTGGGCAACTTCTAGATTTTGGGCTTATGGCCCTTTGTGGCTGGCAGTAAGGGGATCCACATTTTGGTGGGAAAGTCTTGAGTTTGGTTTGAACATGAAGATATTCTTTGGTCCAAATTCAGTTAGGACAATCAAAGGTTGGAATGACCAATCCTGTACCCTAAGATGAGAATAACATACTCATATAATAAGATTAGTTATGACATACCACAAAAATATAATTACCAGTAATTAATGGGGCCATTGAAAGCATTAAGTAAAATGATGTTTATAGAGTACTTAGTCCAGGGCTTGGCACATTATAAGTAAACCATTAACATTTGATATTATTGTTGTTTATATTATTAATACTCTTTAGCCTTTGTCTCTCATATTCTCTGCAACATATTGGCTACACCTTTACTTGTTAATTGAGAAATGATTTTTTTGAGACAGTCTCCTACTGTCACCCAGGCTGGAGTGCAGTGGTACAATCTCGGCTCACAGCTATCTCAGCTCACTGCAACCTCAGCCTCAGGTGATTCTCCTGCCTCAGGCTCTTGAGTAGCTGGGATTGCAGATGTGCACCACAACACCTGGGGTAATTTCTGTATTTTTTAGTAGAGACAGGGTTTCGCCATGTTGACCAGGCTGGTCTCAAACTCCTGACCTCAGGTGATCCACCCGTCTGGGTATCCCAAAATGCTGGTATTACAATCGTGAGCCGCCACACCCAGCCAGAAATAATATTTTTGTCTGTTAGCTTTCCTTAACTTGAGTATTTTCAGTCTATAAAGTCATAGTCCTGGGGATAGGGAATTTTCTTTTCATTGAGACACCTCCTAATTGAGGCACAATGTTTATAAAGAGCACCCAGTTATGCCTTGCATGTCCTCTATGTCAATTTTAATATATTTTCCCTTCACTCCTCCATCAGCAGTTGCTCAGAGAGAGTACTGCTGAGCTAACATTCAGCATCCTGCCCTACCTGAACACTGATTCCTTAAATACGTACTTTTCTACTGATGATACTCAAATAGATCCTATCTTGCTGTCCTTAACTCCCAAATGCCCCTTGCCCGTACAGGGGAGTGCTGGTGCTCAGGTACTTCTGCACTTCTGTTTGTTAAATATTTTGAACATCACTAGCCCCACCTCATATTGCTATTTAACTACTTCATACACAATACCGCCTATATTCACATGGAAAATATTCTTTTGATTACAGTACCTAGAACCCACAAGAATCAGTATCTTCTGTTCTTCCACAAGTTATTATATATTAAAAAAGATCTTGGTCAAATGGAGTATATGTGTACATTGATTTAGCAGGAGTAACAGTAATTTCATGAATTTGGTAACTTTTCATGAATTTAGATGTCATTAATCTATGCATCTTGGCTTTCATTTCTTTTGATAAGAACAAAGGTGGCCGGGTGCAATGACTCAAACCTGTTATCCCAGCATTTTGGGAGGCCGAGGTGGGTGGATTATCTGAGGTCAGGAGTTTGAGACCAGCCTGGCCAACATGGTGAAACCCTGTCTCTACCAAAAATACGAAAATGATCTGGCCATGGTGATGCATGTCTGTAACCCAAGCTACTCAGGAGCCTGGGGCAGGAGAAGCACTTGAACTCAGGAGGCGGAGGTTGCAGTGAGCTGAGATTGCACCACTGCACTCCAGCCTGAGCTCTAGCTCCAGCTAGAGAGACTTAGCGACTTAAAAAACAACAACCAAAAAAAAAATAATAATAATAATAAAAGGTTTAGTAAGCAGATAAATAGAGCAAAAATATGTTTTATTTATGAAATGGTAGGAGAAAAAAATAATTTTTTCATGTACTTGTAACACTTGTAACAATGCCCTTGTTATTAACAAAAGATCTTACTAAATTAAAACTGTGCTTATTAGACATGATCCTTCCTATTTAATGAAGTGACTTTAAAAATCCATCAAGTACCTATCTTCCAATCTGCAATTATTCTGGATCCCTAAATGTCATGTTGGTGGTTGATGCCGCCAAATTGACTGGCACCCCCTTAGACCAGATGCAAGAAAGTCAAGTTTCATTTTATAATGTATATGAGTGAGTGTGAAAGGGTCCTGAGTAAACTATTTGAGCCTGTTCCTTCAGTACTTGCCAGTATGGTTCTTCAATGCAGTACTTGTATTTCTCTGTTCTTTTTTTTTTTTTTTTTAACCTGTAATGTTCTTGCTGCATAATGTTAAATCTGTATTGTATGTCCTATGATTTCTAGCTAGTTCATTTAGCTCTGTTTCCCTGAGGTTGATGGAAGGAGGAGTTAATATCCTCAGCTTTCTAACGGCAGACATTGAAAAAGATCACGCTTGTCTCGAATGTTACTGGCTCTCTGAGCCACACTGCAAGAAATATTACAGGCAACTGATAGTTTCATTTTCAATTTAGACACCCATTATTTGATGTTTACAGGCCATTCCTAATTCTGAGTCCAGAATTTATGGTTTGTTCTGGCGATTATCATCACAGCAATCTCCTGCAACTGGGCTGTGCTTTATCGGGAGCTTTGTGCTGCTTTATCAGTCCTCCCTGGCACCTGGAACTGATATATAGCACCCTGTCCAAATCACCCTGCTCAGAGAGGCTTAGTTTATGGCTCTCCAGATGCCCATCTTTTCTGATGGGTATGTCAGTTTGCACCCACTCAGTTATGGAGAACGTTGACCCTTGGGAAGGAGGGTGGTGGTCATTAAACAAATAAAAGTCTATCACTTAAGATTCTGAACCCCTCTGAATCAAACTAGATGATATCATTGATTAAGTTAAATTTGCTGAGTTTTGTTCGGTGCTAATGAATAATGAAACATAGATGTTTTCTAGTTTGACTTGTAAACCTAAGATGAAGAACAGCATATATATTTATTGAGAACACAGTAAAATAGTGGTAGTAACTGCTTTGGATACATAAGTGCATTTCAAATGGTTGTTTTATAGATTCTTTTTGCACAGACAGTATTTAGTTTTGTCTCTCAGATACCTGGGTGTTCTCCAGGCTCTGTTCGATAGCATTAATTAAAGCTTACTGAATGACTTTAGAAATCTCTGCACATTGATTGTAGGAGAATCACTCACTAAATCTGCATTTTTTGCAAGGATGTCGTGAAACATGTATCTATTATATATCCTGTAACCAGAATGATACTTCATTTTAAATCTTGTTGGTTGAAATGAAAACGAGAATATAGTTTGCTACCAATTTCTACCTACTTTTGTGCTTTAGTTGTGACTTGTCATTTGCCCCTCCTCCCCTTTGAACTACAGGAACTAGAACAAAACTAGACAAGGGGATAGATCTTGGTCATAAAAGGGCTTGCTACTCCTTTCTCCCTACATTAAAGATAATTTACTTAGCACTTCCTGGAGAGGAGGGAGAGACAGAGGCAGAAGGAGAAAGAGAAAAGTCTAATAGAGATAAGGCTGTGAATAAGTCGTCCCCAACTTCTGTCCAACCTCACCCCCTAAGTAAGTTGTCCTACCCAGACAGACCAACGAACCAGGGAGTATTCCTCTAATATTTTCTCTTAGGAAGTAAAATAAAAATGCTCTTCCTTGTAGGGAAATACCACCAGGAGGCAATGAACACCACCAATAGTAGTAACATTTAGTACATAGTGATCAGATCTGAACGAGACATCAACATGTCTGTTTCTACAAGTCATCTTACAAAAGAGGAAACTGAGACCCATAGAAACTGTGTGATTTGCTTGAGTTAGAAACTGTGTGATTTGCTTGAGTTCACACATCTAGTACGTGGAAAAGTTAGGAATAGGAATCGCCTCTCCTCTGACTCACTAAGTAGAGATTTTTATTTTTTCTCCACATCAGTATTTTGCAGGAAAAAAGGAACTTAGAAAGATGTACTTGGAATTAGTCTTAGGAATATCACTTTGAATAGAGAAGGATTTTCTTTGAAGTTGCATTGTGAATTTTAAATTTGCATCATCCTGTGATCTGGGCTCTGAGTGAGTCTGAGACAGCGCTGTAGAGTTGGACTTTGCCCTTAGGTCGTCCTCCTTTTCATGCCCTTCTTTCCACTTAACTGACTTGAACACCACTCTCAGGCCTGCCCTCTGAGAATGGTCAATATTCTATATATTTCTTAACAAACGCTCTTCTTTCTACTGTTTTTCCCCCAATAATGCATATTTAATATATGGGATGTTTCCAAGGTAGCTTTTGGAATTTAAAACTAAAATAACTAAGATGTTTAAAAAACAGGTAAAATGAAGCTATTATATTTTTGTTTCTTGTCCCATTGATTTTATACAGTTGGGTAAAGTATTCCCTTCATCCTGGCTGAATAGTCAATCAATGTCCAAACTTTTCTAGTTATCTTCAGTCTTTTGTGCCAATCCCTCTCTTCTAATCAATAACTAGAATATAACTGTCAAAACTTACACCTTGATTTAAACTGGGCTGCTTTTCCACAACTAAGACCTATTGTAGGTAGGAAACCAGCAGTTGAAAGAGAACTTAATTGCTTTTCATTATTTTCTCCCCTTTTCTGGGGTAGAAGCAAGAGGAGGAAGGAGAGGTAAAGGGAACATGAAAGTTATTTCTAGCTCTCAGGATGCTGAAGGCTGACTTTTCCCATAAACTTGCTATATCAGTTAGGGTCCCAGCAAGAGAAAAACAAAACAAAACAAAACAAAAAACAGTGCCCCAAGCTGGTAATTTGAGGAGAGTGTATTGAAAGGCCTATTTATACAGGTATGAACAAGGCTTTAGGGACTCAATAAGGCATAGAGCGAGACCCTAGGCCTGAAACTACAGGGAGCTCTGCCCGCTCCCAGGCATGTAGGATCAAGGGGCGGGAGTGGGTAATAGAACAAGACAGGGTAGCTGTAGGAAGAAGGCTTCTGCCAGGAGTTGTGGTCTTCAGTAGACAGACACAGTCAACTTACAGCAACTACCTGGAATGGCAACCACAAAATAAATCTTTCAACCCCACTCTCCTCCTTCCTGCCTATCCCTTGCTTTGCACAAACCCATCCGAAAACATGGAACAATCTTTGTGATATCTGGGGGTTGGGGGCAGAGAGTTGGTGAAAAAAGGTGGTGAGTGGATCCAAAAGGGCAAATGAAAAAAATCTGGTACAGGTAAAGTATTAACCAGGATTCTCCAGAGAAACAGAACCAATAGGATACATGCATACATATACATAAGAGGAGATTTATTATAGGAATTGGCTTATGTGATTATAAAGGCAAGGAAGTATCATGATCCACTGTGTGCAAGCTGGAAAACTCGGGAAGCCAATGGTATAATTCAGTCCCCATCTGAGGGCCTGAGAACGAGGGGAGCCAATGGTGTAACTCCCAGTCCAAGGCCAAAGGCTTAAGACAAGTTTGCGGGGTGAGGGAGGGTGCTGGCATAAGTCCTGATGTCTGAAAGCCTGAGAACCAGGGGAGCTCTGAGGGCAGGAGAAGATGCATGTCACAGCTGGAGAGAGGAAAATTATCCTTCCTTTGCCTTTTTGTTCTATCCAGGCCCTCAATAGATTAGATGATGCCTGTTCACCTTGGTGGGGACACTTTATTCTTTACTGGATCTACTTATCCAGATGCAAATTTATTCTGAAAACACCTTCACAGACATACTGAGAAATAATGTTTTACCAGTTATTTAGGTATCTTTTGACCTAGTCAAGTTGACATCACAGGTGATTTTGAGGGTTCCCTGGAGGCCTGTATCTGACCTGCAATTCACTTAATGTGAGTGATATCTTCTTCTGCAGCTGACTGCTTATTTATGAAATCTGGATATTTCTATAACTCCTTGTAGCTTCTCTCTATTTGCTTATCTAGGCAATAGTCCTGGACAAAACGAACAAATGAACTAGCTAACAACAACAAAAAATAAAAATAAAAAAGATAACCTCAGACACTAACTGCTTATTTGTGAAATCCAGATGTTTCTATAACTCCTTGTAGCTTTCCTCTATTTACTGATCTAGGCAGTAGCCTTGGACAAAACAAACAAACAAATAACAACAACAACAACAACAACAACAACAACAAACAAGATGACCCCAGACCAGCTCTCTTTAGCATAAGGCCCATATCTGGACCATGAAAAATACTCAAATATTGGAATTCATTCACCTCTTTTTCTGGTTATTCATCAGCAAGTAGTCAACCTCCTTTCACTAGTTAGGTTTCTTGGGAAAGCGTTCACAAGTGCCCTCTGAATCTCAGCTGCCAGGGACTTTGCTTTTAAATGTTCCATTGAAGTCTCTCTTACTAGATATGGAGTGAGAAAGTATGGAGGAGAATGGGAATTCCAGATTCTTTATATAAATCCTCTCCAATAAACCTTCCCTGATCTCTGCACATTTTGACCTTTATACCTTTATTATGGATGTGAGGTTTTATTCAGAGCCAAGTAGTGGTTTTTGATTATTTCTTTTGAAAATCATTATCTTGGTCTGGCACATAAATGAGGAATGCCCTATATGTATCATGGTTCTTTAGTTAAAGCTGAAGTTTTTTAATGAAATAAAGAGGAATGGAAATTTTCAAATATTAGATGGAGATTTTCAAATATAAGGTAGAATCTGGCGCTGGAAGAAAAAAGGGAGAGACTATCGAGTAGAAGCCACTGGAGCCTCTCAAGTAATACCATATAGATGTGTATTTCTTCTGACAGTATGTAAGTTAGATCCTGTTTATGAGATTTTTAAAAATTTAAGATGTCTGCACAAATCAAGTTTTATAACAAATAATATTTTCAGTAGTCTGAGGACTTGCTATAAAAGAATATATTTATGCATCCTATTGTAAAGAAAATTATTACCTACTAATTTATCTTGAAGGAAAAATTTTTGTATGCCAAGTTTCCTTAAAGTGGAGGCTTTAACTTTCTTGCATGCTTTAGAATATGAAACTCTTCACGTTATGAACCTTGAAAGTGCTAATTGAGGAAAGAAATGATAGTAAATATTTATGTTAATCAGCAAAGTATACATCCATTGTATTCTTATTTTATGGTGTTAAAAATAAACATGTCTGCAAGACACAGATTACAGTTCACGGTGAAAGTTAAAACAGTAACCGGAATCATGAAAGTCTATCTGTTCTAAGTTTCATAGACTTTCCATAGCCATATGTAAAGGCTATGGAAATACTTTGACAGTCTATTATTCAAACTCCATAAAGCCCACTGTTGGCTCAAGTTTGACATACTGAGTATTATTAAACTATGAAAACCTGGCTTGGGAAACAGAGTAGGAATTAGCCCTGGCTAACATGGTGAAACCCCGTCTCTACTAAAAAATAAAAAAAAAAAAAACTAGCCGGGCGAGATGGCGGGCGCCTGTAGTCCCAGCTACTCGGGAGGCTGAGGCAGGAGAATGGCGTAAACCCGGGAGGCGGAGCTTGCAGTGAGCTGAGATCCGGCCACTGCACGCCAGCCTGGGCGACAGAGCGAGACTCCGTCTCAAAAAAAAGAAAAAAAAAAACAAACTGGAGGAATGGCAGACAATAAAATTTTCCAAGATCAGTGGTTTTCTGATTCTTTATCTCCAAAACATGGTGGAGACAGAAAAATTGCCAGAAAAGAGTGATTCTATTTAAAAGAGGGAAAATAATTTATTTGGTCTATGTGTATAATGCTATATCATTGCTTATTAGATTCTGGTAGTGGTTTTGAATATTGTAGACAAAGTCTTTGCCATATGAGCTCACAGTATAATCGACAGCATAAAATATTGCATTTCTCCATTTTCGTACAGACACTTTTATATTAGCATCACAGCTGCTTTTTTCAGGGGTAGGCACTTTTCTAAAACTGGCTACTGGGTCAGGCATCACAAAACCAAAAGGATTTCTAGAATGAGCCAGATCTTACTCCAGATCCTCTGACTCCAGATCCTCCTCAGTAAAAAGTTTTGGAATTAAAATATCAGTAAAGACCTAATGTGCAATTTAATCATTAACTGATATGGGAGGATTTATGAACTCCGGCCTAGATATCTATATTTCAGATATATGATTGACTCTTCATGGAAACACCTTTAAAAGAGAAAGTCATAGATTAGCTTGATCCCTGTGAGTAACATCTCCAGAAAAATGATTTGATTTTCTTTTTGTGGTGCAAACCCATGAATGTTTATTTCATGTTTGGTGAATACCGGTTAAATTTCTGTATTCTGGCATGAGCATCTCTGGTCTGAGAACACAGGCAACAAGCTGGAGTGTAGTGTTCTCAGTACTTAGTTCTCGGTACTTAGTCCTTAGTACTTAGTTATAGACTAGATACCAACACAGAACTCTAACACCACGTACTATTAGAGTTCAGAGGGACCCTAAGGATCATTTAGTACCACGACCTCCTTTTATTCAGGCTAAGGACATTTGAGACTAA
Organism: Rhinopithecus bieti; assembly: GCF_001698545.2. Lineage (NCBI taxonomy): Eukaryota > Metazoa > Chordata > Mammalia > Primates > Cercopithecidae > Rhinopithecus > Rhinopithecus bieti. The sequence goes on from NW_016806443.1 coordinate 878,625, forward strand.
GGACAAGAGAGGTAATTTAGTTAAGGTCAACCAGAGGGCTTATTTTAGAACCCCCATTTTCTGATTCACAGGTTAGATTTTATACTCATAACAAGTTTATATTGTACTACTTATAGGTAATAACAACAAGAGTCTTTGAATAAAAACACTGATTTAATAAAATATTTGATAACTAATAGGATGGATATTATTTTTGTTAAGAACACAAATACTGAATGTATTAATAATATAGCTTGAATGTTACTTATTAGTAGAAGTATGGTTAACTATTCTTCATTTATTCATTTTACCCACGTCCATTAATTGAGTTTCAGGTATTGTAGTAGATACAAATTACAGATTTAAGAGGTGTCAGTGTAAAAGATGAGGCAGAGTATAAATAAAAGGTAACACAAAGTCTCACAGATATAGTGGAAATATATAAAGAGATTAACGAAAAAACAAATGAGATGATTTGTAGTTTTTAATTTTTATAGCGAAACTGAGGAGAGTCAGAAAAGGTGATATAGAGAATGAGAAAATTGAGCTGAGTCTCAGATTATGAATTAAGAATTTTCCTGTTGAACAAGAAGAGATGGGGGCATTCCAGGACAAGGTTGGTGTTTGAAAAAGCACAGGGAAATCAGCCAGTTGGTTTAGTTCAAGAAACCCAGGTGTGACATTGGTAACACCAATGATATGTCTAATAATAACTGCTAACATTTCTTGAGCCCTTACTATTTGCCAGACTTTGTATATCCTTTATCCTTTCATTCCTTACAGTAACTTTGTAATGTAGTTTTTATATTATCTCCATTTTATAGGCAAAGAAACTAAGACTTTGAGGATTAAGTCACTTGTTCAAAGACATAAAACTGTCAGGAGCTGATTCGAGTACAATTTCGACTGGCTTCACAAACTTATATTCTGCTCATTATATTTTATAAATACTTTTATAAAGCTTGCATAATAGATATATTGAGTTTAAGTTACAGTGCCTTCAAGTTGTCATGGTATGGTGGCTTAAGTGTGAGATGGGACACAGCTCTACCTGACTCACAATTTACTGTGTGTCCTCCAGAGGCAGGACGTTTAAATTTACTGAACTTCAGTGTCTTTACCTACAAACATGTGTAGAGTTATTGTGAACAACAGTTGAGACAGTACGTGTAAAGTACTTATTATATGTGGTAGACATTTGACACAATGTTGTTTCCCCCTCACTGACTTCCAGACCTACCCCAGCAGACACCTACATGGGCATGGCATCTTACTTTCCCAAACAATACAAAAGTTCAAGACATTTGTAGTCTTCATCCTACTTCCTCTGTTAGCTAAATCATTCTATTCTTATATGGTTAATTTTTAAAAACTTCATTTCAAAACTCAGAGTTAATTTTTGGCTTATTTTAGTTGTATTTTCACATTATAGACCTTATTTCTGTAAGATCATTTAGCATGCTCCATCAGGTGTCTTCCTGACATGCCATTCAGTACAGTGGTATTCTAGAAGGAGATATTTCAATTGTCTTATGCTTGCCTGTTTGTGTGTCTTTCATGCCTGAAAAATGTAGACTAGAATCTGTGCCTGTGCTATGTGTTAAGCGTAAACTATTTTTCAAGCAATGTCTTCAGAGAAGAACTAAGTTTAAGGGTGTCGTATTTCATCTTTACCATGAAATAAATATTTCCCGTTAAAAGGAAAATACATCATTTTAAAAGGTTGAATAAAATGGTACACATTTACAAAACAAAAATAAAACATAACAGCAACAACAACAAAAAATGAAAAACATTTTCCTGCTGTTTGAATTCCACACAGGGCCCCTCTGCACTGATTTTCATTTGACTATGAATTAGATAAATTTTTATTTGCTTTAAACCTCATCTCTTAGTGTTTGAGGCTTCATAGTTTATAGGGTGAGCATCATGGCCTCCCTATTTCAAACGTCTCCTTTTATTTTCGGTTTTGTATTATTCACACGTGTTTTGACATATTTTCAATGGCTGTTTATGCAAGAAATTGTGCAATAAAAGTAACATGTTATTCTGTAATTCTTCCTTTTAGAGAACATGGCCCTTTCATAGAATTTTAAAGTTAGAAAGGAATATAGAAACAATTTGGGGCAAACATTCATTTTATGGGTTTGGAAATTAAGACCCAGAAACGTAATGGGATCTGCCAAAATCTTATCCAGTTTTCTATTTCTCTATTTATTTAACAAATAACTGTTGAGCCCCTACTATGTGCAAAGCACTGTGCTAGATGCTCTGAGGGACAAAACATATGTAAGAGGTTTTTATATTTCAAGGATCATACCAACTAGTGAGAAAGACACATGCAGGTAAGTAATTAAGCATAGGACAAACAGTAATGAAATGAGCTCTTTATGAGCCCTTCAGCGGTTCCCAGACTGCAATCATCATCCTCGTGTTGACCTGGCTTTCTCCTTGAAATGACCATTTCAGTTCACAGCTCCATCACCTAGCCAGTTGTCACTGCTGGAAACCAGGACATCAGCCTAGATTGTTCTCTTTCCTTCACCTGTCAGCATCTGCCAGTCATCCTCCTACCCAGTTTACTCACACAGAGTCCTTAAGTCTGTTGTTTTTCTTTATCCCGACTGCCATTGCATTGGTTTCAACACTGTTCATCTTTCTGTGGACTATTACTGTGACCATTTAACGCTTCTATTTCTGTTTGTCATCTCCTCAAATCCATTGTGCAGACTCCAACCAGTTTGATATAATGGACTGATTGTATCATTCATTTCCTTAACTTCTATGACTCCCAGTTGTCTATAGGGTTAACCTCATTTCTTAGCATAGCAAAGACCTCCAGGATTGGGCCTCGCCTAACACTTTTACTAATAACTGAATAACCTTCGAGGACCTTTACCTTTGCTCAGGCTATACCTGTCCCTAATAAGCTTTTTCTCTTCTCTTCACCTGGCTGACTTTTATATATCCTTTAGTACTCAATTGTTACCTACTCAAGAATCCTTCCTTCATCATTAATGAGAGTGCTGCTCTCATCAGTCCATGTGTTACCCTAGGTACCTCTATAAACTACTGTGTTTATGTCTGTCACTAGATTTGTGCACCTGAAAGGCAGAGACTAGATCTAATACATTAATTACTACTAGGTCTTAGTATGGTGTCCGGCATATAGTAGATAATAAAGATTTGTTGACTATGTTGAACTATTTAGTAAACCAAGTGTTATAAAAGAAGTATAAGAATTATAAGAAAGTATCATGGAAGAGAGTCATTAATTACAAATGAGATCAACAAAGGCTCTATGTAAAATTTAGTAATTGAGTTGCACCTTGAAAGAGGTCCATAACCAGGCTAGGTGCAGTGGCTCATGCCTGTAATCCCAGCACTTTGAGAGGCCAAGGTGGGCAAATCACCTAAGGTCAGGAGTTCAAGACCAGCCTGGCCAACATGGTGAAACTCCATCTCTACTAAAAGAACAAAAAAAGAAGCCAGGCATGGTGGTGGGCACCTGTAATCTCAGCTATTCAAGAGGCTAAGGCAGGAGAATCACTTGAACCCAGGAGGTGTAGGTTGCAGTGAGCCGAGATGGCACCACTGCACTCCAGCTTGGGCAACAGAGCAAGACTCTGTCTCAAAAAGAAAAAGAAAGAAAGAAAGAAAGAAAGAAAGAAAGAAAGAAAGAAAGAAAGAAAGAAAGAAAGAAAGAAAGAGAGAGAGAGAGAGAGAGAGAGAGAGAAAGAAAGAAGGAAAGAGATTCATAACAAGAAAAGTAGGATACAAGAAATGAAAAGAGAGGTATTTATACAAGCAGTGTTCTTGAGTTGTAATCATATTACAGAGAATACAAAAGACCTGTTAAGGTGTCTTATTAGTGGTTGAGAAGCAAATATGGAAGTAGATTATATAAGGCTTTCAACACAATGATCAAGACTTTGTTCTTAATTTCATCAGTAGGGATAGAGTGAAGGGTTTTAGAGCAAAGGAGGGATATAATTAGACCTTATGTTTCTCCACTAGGGAGTAAGCACCTTGAAGGTTGGGAGTTTTTGATTGTCTATTACTTATTTACTATTTTATTATTTATTTATTTATTTATTTATTTATTTATTTATTTTTCAGATAGAGTATTGCTCTGTTACCCAGACTGGAGTGCAGTAGTGTGATCTTGGCTCACTGCAACTTCTGCCTCCTGGGTTCAAACAATTCTCCTACCTCAGCCTCCCAAGTAGTTGGGATTACAGGTGTGCACCACCATGCCCCGCTAATTTTTGTATTTTTAGTAGAGATGGGGTTTCACCATGTTGGCCAGGCTGGTCTTGAACTCCTGACCTCAGGTGATCCACCTGCCTTGGGCTCCCAAAGTGCTGGGATTACAGGCATAAGCCATCGCGCTCAGCCCAGAATTTTTTTTTTTTTTTAATAAAGTCTTTCTTGGCAGTTTGTTTACAGATGAAGAATGTGACCACTTTCCCCATTCAGTGCTGACCTGTGCCATGTTTTCTCAGTGTCTATCTGCCTGACACTCCACTATAAGTGGCCCCTTTTCCATTAGCAGGGATTTGCTGACTTAATGATGGCTTCTGTCAAGGATTTCTGTAAGGAGCAGTCTCTTTTCTGAGCACTTGGGATATAGGCAGGTTCTGACTGTTATCTGCAGTTGTATTTTAATATCCTGCCCTTTCCATCTCTTGCCTCAGAACACAGAATTCACCTTTAGTCCTAGCTCATTGCTTGATGATTTGTTAAGGCTTTGAGAAAAGAAGGAATGAGGGCCTTTAAGCAGGACGGGACTATTTCTCCTTGCCTTATTTATTTTTATGCTATGCAAAAGGAATAAAGAAGCATAAAGTGGCTTGACTGAAGCCAAATAAATCTAGATAAATCTAGCAAGGATCCAATAAAAAGCCGGAGGTTAAAAAGAAGAAAGGTGATTGTGGTTGGGGATAGAACATGGAGGGAGAAAAAAGCAAGAAGGGAGACCTTTAAACTTCCTTCATGGTAGGAACTGTTTATTATTACCTAGACAATGAAATGTCTTTGACCCAGTGAAACATTTTAAACTAGGGTTAAGCTCTGGGTAGAAATTAGGGAATAATTTTTATAGTCCTTATTGAATCTCTTTGTGCTGTCACCTCCTGTCATCCTTTATTTAAAGTTTGGTGTGCTTCTGCTGCTAGCTCTGAGAAGGCTGACATCTTTTAGTTGTTCTGATGAATCACACCACAGAAGCTAGCGAGTTTTTACAGCCAACACAACAGGAGTCTCCCATATTATTCCTGATACGGTGTGTGTGTGTGTGTGTGTGTGTGTGTGTGTGTGTGTGTGTGTGTGTGTGTATGTGTGTGTAGGAGGTCTCTTTGTCTGTCCCAGTTCTGCCTCCTTTTTATTATCTCTGCTTTCATGAAGTAGAAAGCGATACAGCCAAGAGCAAACACTGCATGAAACTACAGAATAAGGGCTGGGTTCTTTAGGTAAAATTAGAAACTGTCTGAGAGCTCATTGTGTATCTGTTTATGTCGTTATCCTATATAGTCATGAGTTAACTCTCCATAATTCTCCACTGCTAGCATAGAGAATGCTGGGTAGGAGCTGTGAAGGTAGCCACAACTTTCATCTGTGTAATCACTGCCATTGCTCTGATATCCAGAATGTTATTAATGTTCATAGAAATAACCTAACCAAATCTCTCCTGTTTCCCTTTTCTTCCTTCTCTCTTCACTAGACACAGTTTCCATCGTGTACACATTCCACACTTGCTTTATAAGAAACTAAAACGTGGTAAAGACTTAGTGGCCTTCTACTGTGTCTCCCTATAGGAAGCAGCTGGACATATATGGTGCCAGTTTTTGGCTGTCAAAGTGCATCAGATTTGGTATTGAATTTAGCAGACCTGGGTCCATGAATGCCAGATATCTTGCAATGTATAGAATGATCTCAATATTTTTCACACTTTAAATATCAATAGCACTGCTGCTGGGAAAATACAAGTTGACCTGAGGTTGAGATAGATACCAGCAACCTCAGCTCACAGAGAACTTTAGCTGTGCCTTGAGGGCTAAATGCTAAAATCTCCTCCAGAGTCCCTAGAATGACACCTTCCTGGAAAATAGTAGGCCTCTAATCAAACTATGTTGTGTTTTGAATTAAATTGTTCATTTATAAACTAGTCAACTCTATTCAATAAGTCCTATGTAAGTTACTATCAGGAATAGAAAAATTTTAAGATATATTTTATAATATCAAAATTCTAACAGTATTGTAAGGGTTATGCACATAAATAAAATGATTATATTGAAAAATGCTCAAAATGCTGTTGGAAAAAGGAAAAGTGAGAGTTTACTTTTGAGCAGGGTTGTTGGAAGAACTCCTTGTGGAAACCAGTGAGGAATAGATAGGACTTCAGTAGGTGTTGTTTTAGAAGATGCTGTCTGAAATCAAAGGTACATTGCATGTAAGAACTGGGGAGAAGAGACAGAAAAGTGTAGGGGTATTGCAACTGTAAAGGAGAGTATATAGCAGTACATAAGTTAAAAAGTAGGTTAGGACAGAGTATAGAGAGTTTTTGAATTTCTTGTTACAGAGTCCACTGGAGAGTATGGGTTTACGTATGAGTTTAGTCATTGGGGAAAGTGTCAGACATGCTGCCTTGTGGTTTATACTTGGCCTCAGTGTCCTTTTTCACTGGGTTCGTGCTGTAAACCCCTTCAGTTATCAGCTGCTTAAACTTGCCTTCCTGATTTTCAAGGTCTTCTCTCAAGAGCCCTTTTCAGTTTATTAATTTAAATAGCAGCAATTTTCCTAGAGGTGAATCACATAATGATTTTTTCCAATCTCTTTTATGTGAGATATCATGGCAAAAAGTATGATTAGATTTAATCCCGTTGTCTTGCACGAAAATAATATGTAGAAAATACCAACCAAGGTGACTCTCTATGTGCTTAATAGCCTAAAGATTTAGGTTAAGGATATAACAGAGAGCTGTTCTGCTCGAAGAATAAAAAGGTGTTGCACAAATTATCTTAAAGAGCCAAAAACAGCGTCCAGTTCTTACTTAAAACAATTTGTTCTTGGAATATTGTCAGCTAAAATTGTGGTCAACTTTTGCAAGTTGTATGAATTTGCACTGCATATTTTATTTAGTGTTTAGCAAAACTTCAATATGGCTCTGCATAACTTACACAATACACCATAGAAATGACTTCAGAAACTCCCACAGAAGTTGACAAATTGGGCATCTAATGCTTTTAAGCTAATTGCATGCTTAGTGATTTAAGATTTGACTTGTTAAAAATGAAGAACAGAGTTTCATGAAGATAATGCTCTGCCTACTGTCACACTGAATACAACCTAACTCTGTATCGGAAATATTACAGAAGCTTAAAGATGAAAATAATGTGGACTTTAATCACCATTCTACTTAGTCTTAAGTGAAATGCTCATGAATCATAAATAATATAGCAGTTTTGAAACCTATTCTTGAATTTCAAGCTGTTATTTTCAGGAAATTTAGAAAGCAAATTGCTAAGTGATAAAGATCAATTGATACCATTGCTGATGTCATTGTTTTCTTCTTTGCAGGCTGGAAAAAAAGAAAGGAGTAATACCCTGAATATTGCTTTAGACAACATGTGTAAGAAGACAAGAGACCTTCGCAGACAGGTGAGGGAAGAGAGAGATATGGAGTCAGAAACATAGGGGCTAAATGAAACTGTTATTCATTGTAGGCATATTTATTTCTTGTTTTGTTCCTTTCAAATGAATTTAGAACAGGAAGAAAAGAATAAATATATACTTTTCACATTTATATATTCATATCTCAAGCATTTTTGTGGCAAACATAAAGTAGAAGAAAGAATGTGTGCCTTATCAGACAGAATTACATTCAAATTCTGTTTCTGTCCTCATCGGTTATAAGATCTTGGGCACAAATTTCAGCTTTCTGAGCTTCTCTGAACCTATAAAATGAAATTAATAATATGCAATAGGGCTGTGAAGAATCAATAAAATGCATGTAAGTGCCTGACCCATGGCAAGTTTTTAGGGAATGTTGATAAATTGATTCTGTTACATCAGAGTTCATCATCCAAATGCTTAAATCCAAACGTTTGACTAGTAAGTAATTCAGAGACCCTTCCCATTCCTCCTTCAATTTTTCTTTTCAAGATACTTCAAAATTAGTTTTGTAAAAGTTAAGGCTTCTTTTAACCTTAGATAACCAGGAACATGGGATTAGAAAGAATTTCATTAAACAATTTAGAAGTCTAGTGTTATGCCACAAGTTAAACATTTTTCCAGAAATAGGAAGACTTAGCTATTTTCAAAGACATTTGCTGTTCATTCCTTTCCTCTGTTTAATAACCAGAGTTCTTTCTCATGCACAACTTTAACTTAGTCATCATTAACCCATCAAAAGGGACAAAAAGCTTTTCAACTATGAGCTCTTAATGCAATATATTATTGTAGCTTCATGGCAAGATTTAGTAAAATGTCTGAGCAGTCTTTTAATTTGGAAGTAGATTTGGAAATAGAATAAATAGGGGTCTCCAACCAGTTAATAATAGCTGCATAAAAATGTTAATATTCAAGTCTGTGAAAATCCCAGTTTCTCAACTTTATGCCCTTAATGTGAATTCTGTTTCTACCATTAACACTTGTAATTATGGAATGTAAGAGTCAGAAGGAACTTAGCACAACCTGTCTTACAATGCAAATGAGAAAGCAAGCCAGTGTGGTGAGGTGACCTGCCTAAGAGGATGGGGCACTGAGTCAGAACCTGTACCAGGACTCAGAAATTTATATCCTCAGAGACATCCTCCAGTTTTGTGGAATGATCTCTATTCTCCATCGTCTTAAGGATTTCTACCCCATCTGCTTCACCTAGGACTCAGAAAAGTTGTTTCTATGAGCTCTCAATGATTGTGTCTCTCATTCGTGTCTTTTCCCTCTATATTGCCTTCAACAACATTATACATAAAGAGCTAATCTACATTTATACTTCCAAAGGTTTTAGAATTATTATTTTTCTAAATAAAGTCAAGAAAAGGCAATTACTTGTGTGTGAAATTACCAGATTTAGCAAATAAAAGCACAAGGCACCCAGTTAAATTTGAATTTCAGATGAACAACAAACATGGTTTAGTATAATTATGTCCCAAATATTGTATGGTACATACTTATATTTAAAAAGTTGTTCATCTGAAATTCAAATGTAACTGAGCATCTTGTATTTTATCTTGCAATCCTACTTGTGTTTCCACCTCACTACCATCAGTGAGATATAGAAATAACAATGGGGATTACTAATGCTGTTCTTCATAGTAAGGAGATACTCCCATCTTGTAGAAAACTGCTGTGCTCTGCAAGTATTAACACTCTGTATGGTTTCACAGGTTAACATCTCCATTGTTTCTATTTTCTATCAGTGTTTAACAAACCACCACAAACAATAGCAACCATATTTGCATCTCACGATGCCTTGGGTTGGCTGGGTGTCAGCAGGGCCATTTTCTGTACTGTTTTCAATTGTGGTTTTTTCCATGTAGTGGCAGTCAAATGGCAACTGTGGCTGGATTTGGGACTTGGTGTTTGGAACCTCAGTGCTTTTTCCTGTTCCCTCTTTCCATACGGTGCCTAATGTTTTAGGGTCCCTCCATGTGGCTTCAATCTTTAGCAAGGTAGCCTAGATCTCTTACATGCTGTTTCAAGCTGCCAAGAAAAGGGAGATGGAAGCTGACAAGCATTCTTAGTGCCTTAGCTCCAAAGCCAGAGAATGCTATTTCCTCCATAATCTGTAAGACAAAAACAGTTGAAAACCCTGTCCTAGTTCAATAGGAGAAGGCAGAAGGTCTATCTGTTGTAGGAGAAGTGATATGTGTGTACAGGAATGGATGGAATTGTTAGAAACTATCTTTGATGTAACACCTCCATGATCTTCCATTTTGATGAAGTTGCTTGCTATGATTCTTTCTCGTTATCCTCACTTACCCTCCCCCTAGTACTTTATTTTTCATCCTGATGTTTACGTTTTTGGTAGAAACCACAGTTAATTAAAACAGCAACATTAGTTATCTCCACTTCTTATTCTTGAGAAGTTTATCCAACAGTTGTTGTAAGCATCTCACATATAGTTCTTCTCACAGGAAAGAGAAAGCACTGCCCTTAAAATGTTTTTCTTTGGAATATTTAATGTTCATTGTTTGCTTTAGAACTGGTTTTATCTTTTTAAAAACTTTTTTAGTAAAAAATAAGCAGAGCCCATCTTCCTGCCCATTCATCCTTATCCCCTTTCTTAACCATGGCCTTTCTTTTTTTTTTTTTTGATTATACTTTATGTTCTAGGGTACATATGCACAACGTGCAGGTTTGTTACATATGTATACATGTACCATGTTGGTGTGCTGCACCCATTAACTCGTCATTTATATTAGGTATATCTCCTAAAGCTATCCCTCCACCCTCCTCCCACCCCACAACAGGACCCAGTGTGTGATGTTTCCCTTCCCGTGTCTAAGTGTTCTCAATGTTCAATTCCCACTTATGAGTGAGAATATGCAGTGTTTGGTTTTCTGTTCTTGTGATAGTTTGCTGAGAATGATGGTTTCCAGCTGCATCCATGTCCCTACAAAGGACATGAACCCACCCTTTTTTTATGGCTGCATAGTATTCCATGGTGTATATGTGCCACATTTGCTTAATCCAGTCTGTCATTGATGGACATTTGGGTTGGTTCCAAGTCTTTGCTATTGTGAGTAGTGCCGCAATAAACATACGTGTGCATGTACTATGGCCTTTCTATCAGTAATGCAGAAACATTTCAGCTTTAGTTCAAAGGGTGATTGGACTTCTTCCATGAGGAATGATGGAGATTGCTTAGAAATATCTGAGGAGAAGCAAATTATAGATTTGAGGACATCAAGATGGAATGTTCTAGAAGGTGAAAGTATTTATTTGTTTCAACCTTCTTCCTCTGTGACTTTCTTGCTTGTTTTACTAGAGAACAAAGACAAATGTTCTTGGCATGGTGTTCTAGGTTCTCTGTGATTTGGCCCTGACTTAATCCCCATTATTCTTAATGTTCCTTTTCCTTCAACTCTCCTTCTCAGTGTTGTCGCCTCCTCATCACACCAACACATTCACCTGTTTTCTTTTCTCTTCCTTTTTTTTTTTTTGAGACAGAGTCTCACTGTGCCACCCAGGCTGGAGTGCAGTGGTGTGAACTCGGTTCATTGCAACCTCCGCCTCCCAGGTTCAGGCAATTCTTCTGCCTCAGCCTCCCGAGTACCTGGATTACAGGTGCATACCATCATACCCTGCTACTTTTTTGTGTGTGTTTTTAGTAGAGACGGGTTTTCACTGTGTTGGCCAGGCCGGTCTCAAACTCCTGACCTCGTGATCTGCCCACCTCGGCCTCCCAAAATGATGGGATTACAGGTGTGAGCCACTGCGCCAGGCCCACATTAACCTGTTTTCTGACAAAAGAGTCTACTTCTTATTTACCAGAATTTGCATCACCTCCCCCTCAAATACACTTGCATCTTTGTAGATATGACTTGTACAGCTTGAAGCCTTCTCTACTCACTCTATTTACACACACACCCAACTCATAAGCAACTACATTCCAGAGTACCGTAAATGCTATTGCTTCCATGAAACCTTTGCTGTTTTCACCAGCTGGAATGGATCTTTTTCTTCCTGGAACATTTACAGCATGTGCACTTCTATTACAGCAATGATTATATTCTTGTATTTTTTTCTTTTATAATGAGTTTTCTTCCTACTGCATTTTAAGTCCTTATAATGATAGTGATGACAACATCTCTCATTTACTAAATGCTTTGCAAAACTCTCTACCAAGTATCTTCATTTCATTATTGATTTTTATTTCTGAAACAATAAATAATGCCATGGTATTGTTATATCTGTCTCCCAAAATGAGTTAACATAGCAAACATCACCCAGCTAAGTGGTAGAGACACAGTCCTAGCCCAGGTCCATCCAACCCCAGTCCATATGTGTAGTCACTACACCAGGGGCTAGGGATTATGGCCTATTCACTTTCAGAACCTCCCAGTGCCTAAGACACTGATTTTACCATCACATATTATTTTCTTTATTATTTGTTTTAAATGCTTTTTTAAAATTAAATTTTCTTCTTTCTTTAGCCTCCTTTTCCATCATTCATTTGAAAACTGTATACCTATTGTAACTCTCTCAATAAAAGGAGGAAGACTTTTAAACATCCTTTATTAAAATATTTAAGCAACAAATATATCTTATTTCTATTTTATTATACATAGTAAAAAATATATTTGATTTCACTAAAGGCAGTCTAAAATTTTCATTTGTGTATATTAAGAAAAAATGTATTTTATTTCATAAATGCCAGAGTAAAGATGAAGTATGTCAAATGGGATTTTGGTCAAAACAGACAAAACAAAAATCTGATTAATTCTTGAGTTGCTGAGTTTCTGAGTTGCTAGGTCCATCTCTCCTCTTTGTTGCATAGTACCAGTTCACCACTCAGAAAAAAATATGTAGGCTTTTATACCTCCTGGTCATCATCCTCATCATCAAATAACGTTATGTATCCATAAGAGACAAGTTTCACTAAATTTGCATAGTACATACACAGTGAAATAATTATTAGTTGATTTAATTCCTGTTAGACAAGCTTTAAAAGATCACATTTTGCTATTTGATTTAAATTAAAGTGGCTTTTAATTTAAAATATTTACTAAAATTTAAATACTGTTAATTTATTAAAATTTAATACAATATTTTAATTTAAAATATTCTAGTCTAAATGTGTTTTTCTGTTTCCCCGAGGATGACTCGTTCCTGAAACACTTTCTCCCTTTTCCATTCCCCTTCCCCTCACAATTTCATTCTTTCTGTTCCTTTATTTGGTGGCAGTGGTGGGGCTTTTTTAGACTTCTCACACAGGGCTTTCACTTTGGGCTTCAATTGTAGAGATATATATTATTTTGAGATCCCAAACCACTTACATCAGTAGGAAATAGAAAAATTGATGTCTCAAAGCCTTTTATTAAACTATAGTGAGAAAAGATGAAAAGCACCTCAGTTTGGTTTTGTTCTAACATCTTTCATGCCTGGCCACAAACAGGTATTTATTGAAAGTATGTACTTGTAATTCCTATTGGCCTCCCACTAACTTCAGATTTTAGTGCTTTGGCTTCTATTTCTATATTGGCATATTGGATTCTTCTTTAAACTTTTTGTATATCACCCAGTTGGAAGGAATGCATTGTGCCACTGGGCAGGAAAATAATATGGAAATAAATAAGATAGAGGCTACTTTGGTATTACATGTAGGTATATATGACTGTACAATTTAATGAAAACAATCCCATATGAATATGTCAGAAGATATAAAGAAAATTGCTTAACATAACATTCTAGTCCTTTCACATTTTGTCCCTACCTACACTTCTAGTCCTATCTCATAATAATTCCTCTTTTACAGTAAGTATAATTCAGGGTATGGCAGAACAAAACTCAGTGATGTATAGAGCCAAGGTAGTAGAGTATAATTAGCAATGAGTAGTTTACATAAGACATTGGAGTCTCTTACTTGGTGCATGATGAAACAACATTAATATCAGACAAAGGTACCTGTTTAGATGGGTTTTCGTAAAAGCAGTGACTAAAACGAGGACCTTAGTGCAGGTCATTTATTTAGGAGATGATTCCTGGAAGCAAGTGTAATAGAACATGAAAAGTGAGTCAGGGAAAGAGGAAATGATAATGCTGTAGGCAATGAGAGCTTGCGGATCTCTGAGAACTAACAGACTGTTTCCCAGAATTGTCTGACTAATGGATGGAGGCTAGGAATTTTATAGGTAGTTTCTATCCCCACAGGTTGAGGGATTCCCCCGGTGGTATGGACGCTGAAGAACTTCCAGGCAGTGTTTATGCTGGGTTGAGAATTTCACAGAGACTAGGAACAGGCCCTGAGACAGAATAACAAAGAGACACAAGGAATGCACACAAGAAGCATGGAATGTCTTCAGAGCACATGTAACTGTTCCCCCAGCAAAAGCTGAAATCAGAGATAGATCCAGAGGATGAGATATAAGGCACCAAAAGTCTATAATGTGTTCATAATAGTGAAGGTAAAGGATCAGGAACCAACAAGTTCGACAGGGGCTGGTGAGAATATTGTGGGTTGGTTGAACTAGTTACACTTTGTTTTTTGCATGGGTTAAGATGATTTCCATGGGAGAGATACCTCCCTGCCTCTGACCATATGCTAGCTCCTAAAGGTTTTGTTCACGTCCAACTCAAGTCACTGATTTCTGGACATTTCCTTCTGTCATGGGACGAAAAGATGACAAAGGTTGGCACAATGTGAGACAATAGTTCTTTTTCACCTCTTATTCTTGCTTTGGCAATAAATCAATATGTATTTCCAGCAAAGTGATGGGGAGTAATAAGACTTTTTGGCTATAGTTGCAGATGGGAAATTATACCGATGTCTTTTATATGCAAAACAGTCACTCTTTAAACATATATCTCAGAGTAGCAAATACTAAGTCTTGCTTCTTTACGTCACAATCAAATTATTAAAAACAGGAGTTTATACTCACTGTCTTTACCGCCTTGTCTCTCATTCACTCTTCAAACCATAGCAATAGGACTCCTGACCCCACTTTTCCACTGAAACTGCTCTTACCAAGTTTATCAATAACCTCTTAGTAGTCAAGCCCAATGGACAAGTCTCATTTCCTTTTTTAAAATTTAACTTATCTTTAAAATTTGACTCTAATTTTTTTTTGCTGTCAGTCTCCGAGTTTTTCTTTATTGTAATGTTTAATGTATTATTGTAATATTCACTCTTCTACTAGATTATAAGGGATCATGAATTTCCATCTTAACATTTCCTTCAATGCCTTTCTCTTGACAGAAAGATGAGGAAATGGTTTCCAGAAATATTTACTGTATTGAATGAAATCATTTACACAGAAGAGAAGATTTAACAAGTCCATGATGTGAATATTATAGTTATGTTTGGTAGGATAACTACATTTGAAGAGCATTAACACAGAGATATATCTGAAAGTTTGTCTTTTAGTTGTTGGTAATTTGTCTCTTTGTTTCTTGGCTGTTATCTCAGTCTCTTTTTAGGGCCTACTCTTTAATCTGCATGACTCCTGTAAATGGTAGTGTTTCCTAAGAGCTCCTTCGTGGGTCTCCTCACTCTATATGGTCTCATCCACACTCTCCGTTTGAGTTAGTTCCCATATGATGGCCCTTCATAGCATATCTCTAGTGTAGATTTCATCTGAGCTTTCCTTCTACATGTCTCAATCAGAATGAAAGAAGAAAAGAATAATCTACATGTCCCAATTATGAATGAAAGAAGAAAAGAATAAAGGGGAGGATAATCATTAAAAAATGCCCCCACTCTGAGAAATTAAAAGGAATCTCTACTTTTCTTTTCAGTGTCTGAAACTTACACAACCTGTAGTTCCCAGCTCAAATAAATTAGTGGCCTTATGCCTGACTTCCCTGGTGTACTTCCTATAGAGAGCAAACACATTATTCATTCAGTTAAGGTCTTCTCTTTGCCTTGTAACCTCTTAGCACTCTATACGTTGTCCTAGTAAGTGCTCAGTAAATATTAATTAGTTGCCACTAGTAATTTGCCTTTCTGCATACTAAGCAGAATCCTTTCTTGGGGATCTCCCTGAAGGCTTTCTTAAACTGTTGATAGTCAGAAAATTTTCACAATGCTTCTGAGCAAGCTCACCATTTTGGGCAGAGGTATTTTTCTTCCAGAAACCTATAATTATTACGGATTTATTATTCTATGATCATAATAGAAGACAGTACTTTCTATGTAGCTCTATCATTCAGCTCCCCCAAAATGTATTACCATTCATTCCCAAATAATCTAAAACTAGACTAAGTATCTATTGGCTTAAAAAAAAAAAAACTCTAAAATATAATTTTCACAGAAAAAATTACATTTTTCTGTCTGATAGCTATTTATTTTTTTGTTTTATTGTACAGAGGTTATTAAACTAAGTGAAGGGGTTGACTCAAAAACCTTTGGGCCCATTCATAGTTGTTGACATTGTTTGTGAAACATTTCAGGATATTATGATTTTTTTTGGTGGGGTTGGGGGATGGAATCTCACTCTGTCACCCAGGCTAGAATGCAGTGGTGTGATCCCAGCTCACTGCAACCCTTTCCTCCCGGGTTCAAGCGATTTTCCTGACTCAGCCACCCGAGTAGCTGGGAGTACAGGTGCCTGCCACTATGCCCAGCCAATTTTTTTTATTTTTAGTATAGATGGGGTTTCACCATGTTGGCTGTTCTCGAACTCCTGACCTTGTGATTCTCCTGCCTTGGCCTCCCAAAGTCTGGGATTACAGTCATGAGCCACTGTGCCCCACTCGATATTATGATCTTTAAAGACTTGATATTATATAAATACAATGAATTAATTTTTCAATGCAGTTTTAAATCTCAGAAAATATCTGCTGACTAGAGTAATTGCCTAATTGTCATTAATAAGCTTACATGTAATCTAATTTAATTGTAGCAGAATGTTATAGTTGTTTCATAATTTAAGGTGTGAGGACAAGAACAATTAATGCAAATGGGGAAAACTGGACATCAAACTCATTTACTATTCTTCCTGCTCTATTAACCTGTTATCAACTGGCATAATCGGTGATCTAACTTGACTTAATTACCATGAAGTATACAATTTAGCTAATCAAAATTTATCATCAGGTCCTCCAACAAGGTAGAAAACATTCTGTAATTTGTAATTATGAAAATACAAGATGTACAATGTTATTTATACACATGCATACGTATTCTAATAGCACAATTTCTTTGAGCAACAAAGAAAGTATTACCATTTTTTAATCTGACTTCCAGGTTAAATGCAACTTAAGAAAAATTACTTTTGAGAGGAAATGAACTATTGCTAGATGATTTTTTTTTTTTTTTTGGCTGGATATTTTGTTTTTTAGTTTCTTAAGGGACATTTTTATATATCCTTAAATATTGTGATTTTAGGAACTTGGCAAAAATGAATAAAATGAGTTGTGTAACTACTGAGATTGTAAGAAAAGGAAACAGTGAACTATTTCCTGGAAAAAAAAAAAAAA
>NW_016806443.1:896122-899288 GCF_001698545.2 Rhinopithecus bieti
TTTTTTTTTTTTTTTTGGCTGGATATTTTGTTTTTTAGTTTCTTAAGGGACATTTTATATATCCTTAAATATTGTGATTTTAGGAACTTGGCAAAATGAATAAAATGAGTTGTGTAACTACTGAGATTGTAAGAAAAGGAAACAGTGAACTATTTCCTGGAAAAAAAAAAAAAAACCTGAATTTTTCATTTCTTCTCAGCTCCGCAAGGCTATTATAGATCATGTGTCAGACTCTTTCTTGGATACGACAGTCCCACTTTTGGTCCTCATTGAAGCTGCTAAGAATGGCCGGGAAAAGGAAATAAAAGAATATGCTGCGATATTTCATGAACACACCAGCAGGCTTGTAGAGGTAAGCATGCTGGAACTGTAACTCACTAAAGTCTGGGAGAATGAGGCTCCCATTCTCCATTTATGTTGAATTGTACCCAAATAAAAACTTTTGACACCATGTTACAAATACAGCAGAGTCTGGTCAAGGTAATATGAAGGTATATATGTCCAATTGTATAGATCACTCCACATTGGCTTGTCTTATTTTTTAATGCATATTTTATCAGAGCTTCACAAAGGAACTGGCTAAATGCAGATACTTTGATTTATCCTTACAAATATTTTCCTCCCATTCTGACTTAAAAGTATCAAATACTCTATCTCATATTATTTTATTATTTCTCTGCCATCTTTTTGTAGCTGCATTATTCTGTCAGCCTTTCAAGTCATATTTAACTATGTAGCATGACTACAGAACAAGAATATAGGATATACAGGGTAGAGAGATACAGGAATAAGTAAGTAGGGGTAGTGAATTGGCTCATGTCCCCATAGGGACAAAAGAAGACAGTAAAACTATTATTCCCTCTGCTTGGAAAGTGGAGACATGGGAACGCACCATGATTTTTTTGGAGCAGGATAGCATATTGCTGAAGGAGCTGTGAAGTGCTGATAGCTTCCCAGGAGAGAGATAATAGAACTTACTGTATTATGGATATCAATAACAGAAGTATACTTTAAGAGACAGCCTGAATGGAGGAATTTCTAATACAAATAAGATGACAGTATTCACAAGGCCACAAACCAGTGGCAAGAAGTGGGAAATGTTATTTACTAGATCCCTAGAGCTGAGATGATATTCAGTATGGCTCATACTCATCAGCATGGCTGCACCAGTCGTTTATGGCTGGTGTCTACTCTGGTTGTCAGTGGCCACGCCATACGGGTCATTAAATGTTTTGACTGCCACACCTTCCTATACCAGTCATGAATTCTGTGGCAAAATATGTTTTTGTGGCCCAAATGCTTGTAAAGCTTCTGACTAATAATCAGGATGTGAATTGGAATCACACCATTCAATATAACATCTACTAAAAAAGAGAACTTCCCTAACATCTTTAACGTGGATCCATGGGGAGGAGGTTTCCAATGCCGCTAGCATTTGCACTATACACTCTCTTTCCGGATCTCAATCTCCAGAACTAGAAAATGAAAGGAATGGATGAATACATGATTGCTGCAACTTTTGTAGCCCAAAACTGTTCCACCTCCAACTTTGAAATCGCCTTTGAATTTCCCAAGAACTCTGATAGATACGGCAAGTGTTACCATTTCAATTGGCCTTAGATGTAAATAAAGATACAAAACCCAAACCAAGCTAATTAGAGTTGGAGCTAATTTCCAGGTTATTAAACTAAATGAGGGGTTGGCTCAAAAACCTTTGGGCCCATTCATAGTCATTGACATTGTTAATGAAACATTTCAGGATAATTTTTAATTAATTGAATTATTTATTATTTATCCGCTTTTATTTATTCCTTCATCTACACATTCCAGAAAGATTTATTAACTGTACACACAAAAGAATGTTAAAAGTAAGAGGGGAAAGCAATGGGAACAAGTTGTAAAAAACACAGCTAAGCATAGTCCCTGACAGTCATAAAAGTGTTATCTAAAAATGTATTCTCTAAGCTGAAGACAGACCAAATTATGAAAACAACTTCTTTTTATGAAATACTCTGAAAGCAAAACTTGCTTTATGCTGACAAAATTGAATTCCTCTTCCTATTTCTCAATTTAGCTTTTGATGAAGAAGGGTGCCCTGGTCAAACAATTTTAGGAAAAAAGGACTATCTATAGCTCCTCTTGGAAAATTTACATTCTTGAAAAATCCTGAAGCAAAGAGACCACTTTAATTTAATTTACACAAATTAAATCAACTTATCTTTCTTTCATGGTACATTACTAAGACACTACCTTCGAGGAACACTTGGGAATGCTACCTTATACCAAATGATGGCTTACTGTTAGGTAGACACAGCTCTAAGAATTGGTTTTAAAGTTGAAGAATTTTGGAAATTCTGCATTCCATGTGAGTTTTAAAAGAATACACTATTTTGGAATTATGAACTATTGGGAGACTGAAACTGGATCTCATTTAACTCAACATGCTACCTTAACACATTATAATGAGATAATGAGATTATATGAGGTTTGGGTGATATATGAGTTCTGGTTTTCACTCTGGTAATGCTTAGAAGCTTTGGTCTAAGTTACTTTCATTTCCAATGAGCTTTTACTATATAACAAACCATCCTGAAATTTAATGGCTTAAACCAACTATTTGTTATCTCTCACTAATCTATGGGTTAACTAGGAAGAGCTGGGCAAATTTTGCTTAAGGTTTCTCATGTGATTGCTGTCAGATACTGGCAGGGAATGGAGCTTGCCAAAGGTTGGCCTGGTCCAGACATGCTAAATGACATATTCACATGACTGAAAGTACATGTTAACTGTCAGCTGGGGGCTTAGCTGTGGTTGTCGACTGGTGCATCAATCATTGGCTTCTTCATGTAGCTTCAGCTTTTCACAGCATGGTGGTTGGGTTCTTAGATGAGAAGTTCCAAATGCAAGCAAGAAATAGGAAGTCGAAGTTGTCATTTGTATTCTATTGGTCAAACCAATTACGGAGCCTGCCCAGACACAGGAAAAGGGAGCAGTGAGATTGCATTTCTCAATAGAAGGAATAGCAAAGTATTTGTGGCCACTACTCTTCTCAGGGTTTCATTTGCTTTATCTATAAAATGAAAGTTAGACAGAATAATATCTAAGGTCACTCCAAGTTTCTTAAATTCTATGATGTGACAAATTTCTTTTCAACTAAGAGACTTAC
>NW_016806443.1:900760-912172 GCF_001698545.2 Rhinopithecus bieti
AAAAAAAAAAAAAAAAAAAAAAAAATGAAATTTAGTTTACAGATAAAAATATTCATTAGTTCTAGAGAGGATTATTGCTTTGAGGTTCCTCTGATAGCAAAGTCTATACAGCTCATGCCCAATAAATCCATATTGAATGAAGGAAAACATTTATAGTACCAATTAATTTTAACTTCTTTTTCTTTCTAAAATATTGACTTTGTGGATTCTAGTAACTGGACTTGAAATATATGTCTGAGCTCAGTTACTAAGCAGAGAAGCTCCCTACTCTACTGCATATAAGTACTTTAAATTAATTCTTCACAGTAATGTTAGTAAATGCCATTACCATTAATTATCAAAAGCAGACACTATAGACTCTATTCCAGAGTTCCCTCATAAGAAGTTTCTGACAATTCAACAACATCTTTCAAGCCATTTGCTATCTCAGAGATATAGTTTCTAAACCTAATGTGGTAACATAACTATTATTCAGAGGAATGCCATTACATTTAATAAATGCATTATTTATTATTATAAAGTCTATTATGATTAAATGGCTATTATTTAATATTTCTCTAAAATCAATTCTGAAAAATTTCACTCTTGTTTTTGAATTCTATTTGTTTTCTACAAGTCAGTTCATGCTGAACACTACAATCACTACCAACAAAAACAGTGACATCTCCAGAGACCCTATGGATTTTATCATGTTAGTTATCATTAAATATGATGGTATTAATGATCTAGGCCTGAAATTTCTCTATAAATTGAAGAATTTTCTCTATGTGGAAAGCCAGGTTTGTTGGTGCTTCGACTTACTCATCAAAAATTCATCTATCTTTATGCACCTTATTTTAGTAAGTTTCATGGGAGCCTTTCATCAGAAAGGAAAAAGTGGGTGGACATTTAATTATAATACTTCCCTACCACCTACAAAGCTGATTGTCCCCACTCGCAAAATGGTGAGCCAGATTTAGCAAAGCCCCAGTGCCAAGACAGAAGGCTTTAGAGGGGACTCTTGCTGTTTGCAAGAAGTGCTGATTGCTATGAGCGCTACTAATTTCTTTGCTTTTTGACAGAATGCTGCTCAAGTTTCACACATTGCTTTAATTGGTCATCTGTTATCAAATAAGGATATGTTTGATTATAAATAAATACAGCTTTTACAGTCCCCTTCCATTCTTCCTTCTTCTTTCCCTCAAAAAAATATAAAAGAAAAAGAACAAACCCATACTTAACACTTGTACACAAACCAACAACTGTTCTAAGTGAGCATCTTGGCAACTCTCCTGTTTTGGTAGGGAAGGGATGCTATAGTCAGGAATGCTTTTACTTATGTAGAACAGAGCACACCGGTGTGACTGCCCACTCCCTGGCTTATAAACTGCTCAGCATCGTATTCCTTTTAGTGTTAGAAAGATGTGGCTGAACATGACCCTTAAAAGCCTAACCTGAATGTACAGTGAGTTCCTTTCTATGTTGCAGTGATTTCTGTATGCATTTTCCACTGACAGTGTTTGGAATATAAGAAAAGGGTAATGATTCATTTATAGAAAAGTAAGAGCCTTCCCACAGTCAAGTATAGATATTTTTAAATGGAATATTAGTGTCTTAGAATTCAGAGAAAAGAGAAAACTACATGGAATTATAGTAGTTTGGGAATTGGCAAGAAGTAAACAATAAGTTGAACTTTAAAAACTAGGCAGGCATTGGATTTTGTTTTAAAAGAACTCCAAGTAGAGATAACAGCATGAATAAAGGCACAATGCTCATTCCTGTGTTCCAGGAATACTGTAAAAAAGAAATCTAGATAGCTAAGTTGGCAGGAGCATGAGATGGGATAGAGGCAGTTGAATAGCCTTAAATATTTGATTATCAGGCTGCACAGGTTAGACTTCATCTTGTATAGCTGGCAGTAATATATTTGGAGAACTGTGGTATCTCCTCATCAGGAAAGGGACTAAAGGGAAGTCATATTTTAGTAGAGCCTGCGTATGGACTGTTTTGCATTTGAATACAAAAATTTCTAACCTCTAACAATTGATTCTAATCTCACAAACATAGATTGCATTTAAAATAAACTGCATTTAAAACCTAACTTATTATCATACATAAAAGAGAGAGAATAGAACAGAAAAGCAAGTGCCCCAGGACTTAACAGCACTAGGTTAAGGCTAGCCAATAGGAATTGAAAGAAATTACATGTATAGTTTTAAATTTTCTAGGATCCACACTAAAAAGAGTAAAAAACTAAACAGGTAAACTGATTTTAATATGTTTCATTTAATTCAATATACCCCAAACACTGTAATTTCAATATAAATCAAATCAATATGAAAGCCACTAATGAGATATTTTATATTTCTTTTTATGCTAAGACTTAAAATCTGGGATGTATATTTTATATTTAAAGCCCATCTTAATCTACCATGGCCACATTTTAAGTGCTCAGTGGCCACATGGCTGGTGGCCAGATATCAGGCAGTGCAGTTCTAGGTAGATAATGAGCAAGTTGAGAGCAGAAGTGTCTTTATTCATTTATTTAACACGTATGTCTTTAAAGTCTATTGTGACCATACACTGTGCTGGACCCTGGACATACTGTCTAGAACCTTTGTTTTTGTTTCCTAGTCTGACATTTAGTAAGTACAGTGTTCAATAAATATTGAATGAATTATTGAATAAATGAACATCTATTAACCCTATAGAAAATCTTGAAATGTGCATAACAACATGATTTATTGAGTAATGTATGAAATATGGAGACAGAGTTGGGTTTGAATCCTGGCGAGGTGTTCTTAGGAAAAACACTTAATAGCTCTTATTTCTGCGTTGTAAAAGAGATGCTCCACTGTAACATGAAGAAAGTAGGATCCTATGAATACCAACGCATTAAAGTACCAAATGCCACACAATGTGGACATCATCGTTCAGGAAACATTTGTCTTCCCTTTCCTCTCTATTTTTTTTTTTTTTTCAAAAATCTTGCCTGAAAAGAGATCACCTGAATCTTCAGATACCTCTGACAAATTTTCCTTTTGAAAATTTCACTTAAGGTAATTTTCAAATGTATATATTTGTTGGACCCTTGTATCCAACTTTCAATTTTAGATAGAATTGTTTTTCAGCAACATTGACAGGTCAAAAGTTGTCATATGCAAAATCCTCTGCTAAAATTATGTACCCAAGGTTCTTTTGTTGTTGTTTATTTATTTGAGACGAGTCTTACCCTCTGTCGCCCAGGATGGAGTGCAGTGACATGATCTCAGCTCACGGCAACCTCTGCCTCCTAGATTCAAGAGATTCTCCTGCCTCAGCCTCCCAAATAGCTGGGATTACAGGTGTCTGCCACCGCGCACGGCTAATTTTTGTGTTTTTAGTAGAGACGGGATTTCACCATGTTGACCAGGCTGGTCTCAAACTCCTGACTTAAGGTGATCTGCCTGCCTCAACTTCCCAAAGTGTTGGGATTACAGGCGTGAGCCACTGTGCCTGGCCCAAAGTTTTGATATGCAATTAATTGGTGTGTGAAACTTCTCTGAACTTGGAAACTTCCCCAGATTGATCTCCAACATGGTATTTGGTCAAGAGGTAACAAGCAAACATGCTAATTGACGACTAGCTGAAGAATAATCCCAGTCTTGAAACCAAACTTTGTTTTAATCATCAGCCTGATCATGCACTTTGGGGATGATCTGTTCTTTTTAATCAATTCACTATTCCACTCAATTAAACACAAGCATAATGAGTCCCTACAATGTGCTCTTTAGGGCTTATATATACAGAACCCTACTGTTTAAAGCCTCGTTCCATTTTTGTCTTTTGTGTTTTAAAATGAGTAAGTTCTACTCCCATGCTGAAGTGCTTTTAACAAATCACTGAATTTTGGAATTCAGTTTCATAATCTATAAATGGAGGATGTGATATTAAAATAATTTTCTCCATTCCTGGCATTCAAGTTTCTAAAAACCAGAGGGGAGAATTATTTTATTTGTTTCATATGTGTAGGTAATTTGATGGTGAATAGAAGAGGCTAGTTAACTAGACATATTGCAGGAGTGGTTATTTTATGGCTTTTATAGGATGAAAATAACTTTTAAAATAATAAAAAGTAAAGGGAAGAAAATAAAGGAAAATAAATAAAATACTTAGTAATCTGTGCCAAAATCATGCGAAGTACTTTACACTCATTACCTCGTTATATCAATGCTCACAATGATGGAGATAAATACTATTATTACCATTTTGCTGATAAGGAAACCCTAGCTGAGAAATTATGTAACTCACTTAAGATCACACAGCTAATATATGGAAGAGTAGATATCAGCTCAGTTCTATCAATGCCAGAGATTAAACGGATAAAGGTAGCATAATAAATTTAAAAGTAGAAAGTGAGCCCAAGTTTTATGTTTAATTATTTAAATGAAGAGAAGAGAAACCTTTCTGAACACTTTTGGGCAAAAGACCTGCTATTGAGTACATCAGGCTGCAAAAATTCTGAGTTGATTAGATTTCTTCTTATTCTGGCTTCCTTAATTAGAGAAGCAGAGAGCTGGGAAGCCCACACTTCTGCCTGTAAAATCTGCATGCAATCATTATTTCTAACTCTTGAGTAGCTGCTTACCTATTGCTTAGTGATCAGCCCAGGACACCAGACCTACAAAAATCAGTCATCATCTTCTAATGAGAAAGTACAAGTAGTCCATTTGTAGGTTGATTGCTCGGAACCGTTTTGTCTTTTAACCAGTGTTGTGTATACTAGTTAGCTTCCTTACTTAATCCTCAATAGGTTATTGAGTTCCTATTAGAAGTATAGAATCGAAGGGCATTTTATTAGGAATATTCTTCCTAATCTTTAAAATGCATTTACAGTTGCCGCTCCCTGTCACTCAGCCCCCTCTCAGCCCTAAGGTAGAGACAGAAAATTCAAATGGTTACAGTAGGTTACAAAGAAGTAATGAGTGAAAGAAAGAGCTCAGCAGCTTGAGGCTGTGGTGAAATAATGCGTATACACCCAGTCTAAAGAGGTTGGCCTCAACTTATCCCCAGTCAATTATTGCTGTGCATGAATGCAGGCCTAGTGTTGACAGACATTCACATTTCTCAAAAGAACTAAGAAATACGGATTTCAATGTAAAAGCCTGTTTATTTTGAAGTGTAGACAGCTAAATCAATTTAAAACAAAATTAAAGCAAAAATACAATCCCATCACTTATGACAATATATAATGCCAAGAATCACTAGTTTTGCAATTTCTGGTCTAGAGTCGAGTTTTGAAAAGACAAGACTCAACAAGATGGATTTTTGTTAAAGATGTCGATAAGATCTAGAGAATGTTATTTTGGTGAGAATCAGGTATTGCAACTATCTAGTAAAATATAGGAAGGGAACTTGATTTAGGGAAGTGGGTTCCTCCCAGCTTTCTTTCCTGTAGTGATTTATCTTGAATTAGGAGGTGAATTGAAGTGGATTAGAGAAACACAGAGGAGATCAGCTGTTTCCCCTTTATCTCCTCTGTTGCTTACAAGCAATGTTAGGGTAGGGGTCGAGAGTGATTTGCTTTAATGCGACCCCCAGAGCAAATGCCAGGCAAGTAGGCAAGGCAAAAAAAAACTTTATTTACAAACCAATGTGAGGGAGGGGCGAGGTTCACCGGTCTCCGGCGGTGGAGGCCGACGAAGTCGCTCTGGCGTTCTCGGGCGAGTTTCCTGGGTCCCGCGCAGGAGGAGGGGCTGAGGAAGTTCGCTCCGGCCTTCTCGGACGAGGTTCCTGGGCCCCGCGCACGAAGATGGGCCGAGGAAGTTCGCACCACGCGCTCGCCGGGAGCGGCTTTTGTGTCCTGGGCCCGGGAGTGGGAGGGCAGTGGGCGGGACATAGGTGGGTCGGGGGCGGGGCGGTAGGCGTGGCTAGGCGGGTTCTGGTTCTTCTCCGTCGGAGGTCGGGTTGCGCCTGCGCAGTCGACCCGTGTCTCTCCCGGGCACGGGAAAGTTGACAGTGAAGAGCCCGGAACTGCGCCATCTTGCCTCCGTTTGTCCAAACAGAGAGAGGAAGGGGGACCTTGCCAAAGGATCATTCATGTGTGTATTAGACCTAGTTAAATCTGTAGCTTTGTATATCCAGAAAGTTCCTTTCATGAGAAAATTAACTAGGTTTGGTGCTTTCTGCAACACGGAAATGTTAGATTTGATGCTTTTTAAGAAATGCTCCCATCACTAAAAAACAAAGTCAAATTTACTCTGAATTGCATTGATCACTTTGTCTAAGGTATAAGCAACTTGAGGAGACTTGAGTTTTCAAAATCACGTTGGCATTTTTATGAAATTATATATGGAGTTCCAATATAAAAGTGAAACATCCTTAGAGAGTTTCACTTTGGTGCTTTGAATCAGCCTAATGACTGTGTATTACAAATTATCTCTCGTCCTCTCCTTTTTTCACTCTAAAGTCTTCCTCTCATTATTTTATTTCAGCTATTGGTCTAGTCAGATCATTGGGTCAAAGGAGAACTATCTACATTGCTTTAAATTTTTCTTAGCTAGCAATATGATGTTTAAAGTTTGCATTATGCTTGCAAAAGGCCAAATGTTCTTCAAATAAATTTAAAAATAAAACAGAAGCACTGCTGGTGCTAGATATTCAATCACAATCAGAGGAAGTATATGCTGCCCTTTTGGATCCTAGCATTTAGGAGGAGCTAAATATAAGTAAATGGCAATTGTGTATGGTTGTAATAACTGATGAACTACTGGGTCCTATGGGAACTTATGTGGAGATTAAGTTAGTTTAGGATTAAACATTCCAATTTTGAGAAGTAGGCTTCTAAACTATGAACTAAAGAGAATGTAGGGGTTAAAAGTTGAATTAGGAAAAGAAGATGAGAATAGAGGGAAAGTTTAGAGACAGAAGGACTGGCAACATTTAGACTGAGGAATGAGTGTAGATTTCTATTTGTAAACAAATATTTATTTCTGTAGTAGACACCCAGAAGCGGATTTGCTGAGTCATATGGAACATGTATGCTTAACTTTATAAGAAACTGCCGAACTGTTTTCCAAAGGGGCTAGACTATTTTGCATTCCCACTAACAATGTATGAGAATTCTAGTTGCTCCACATCCTTGCCAATATTTCATATTGACAATTTGTGTATGTGTTCTGTTTTCTGCTATTTTTAATATGTATGTAGTATTATTTCATAATGCTTTAACTTGCATTTCCCTAATTACAAAGTCATTTTATATGATATAAGTCATGTACTATACAATTCACTAGTTTTGATTGTTTCCAATATTCCACAGAGTTGTGCAACTATCACCACAATCAATTTTAAAACATTTTTTCTATCTCCCTCAAACTAGGGAACTATTAATCTACTATTAATCTATCAAACTATTAATCTAGTTTCAAGCCTTATTTTCTATCTCTACACATTTTCTTACTCTGAACGTTAAATATAAAGGAACTATACAATATGTGGTCTTTATAACATTTTTTTCACTCGGCATAATGTTTTCAAGGTTCATCTATGTGTAGTATGCATCAGTACTTCATTCTTGCTATGGCCAGTTCTGTTGTATACTGTTGTGTACCGCACTTCATTCTCTGTTCATATGTTGGTGAACATCTGGGTCATTTCCACTTTTTTGGGTGTTATGAATAATTCTGATGAACATCTATATACAAATTTGTGTGTAGATGTACTATTTCATTTCTGTTGGATATATACATAGGAATGACATTTCTGGGTTTTGGTCATATGATAACTCTATGTTTAGCAGTTTGAGAAAGCATTAAACTGTTTTTCAGTGGTGCCAGGATCTACCATTTTACATTCTCATCTGCAGTGTATGAAGGCATCAATTCTCTACATGCCAACAGTCGTTACTATTTGTCTTTGTTAATAGCCATTATAGTGGGGGTGAAGTGGCTTTTCTCCATATTTTCCTGTTGGCTAATGATATTGAATAGCTTGTCATGTGCTTATTGTTCATCTGTATACCTTTTTAATAGAAATATCTGTTTGGATCCTTTGCCCATTTTATGAATTCTAGATGTAACCCCTTATCAGATATATGATTTGCAAAATTTTCTTCCATGCCGTGGGTTCTGTTTTCCCTTTCTTGATGGTATCCTCTGAAGCACGAAAGTTTTACATTTTGACTAAATGCAACTTATCTATTTTTTTTCTTTTGTCATCTGTGCATTTGGTTCCATATCTAAGAAGTCGTTGCCTAATCCAATTTCATAAAGATTTATTTTTATATTTTCTTCCATGAGTTTTATACTTTTAGCTCTCACACTTAGATGTTTGATCTATTTTCAGTTATTTTTTGCACTTGGTGTTAGATAAGAGTCCAATTTCATTCTTTTGCATGTGGATTCCCATTATTCCAGGTCATTTCTTGAAAAGACAATTATTTTTCAGTTAAATTGCTTTAAATAAATCAACACTAAATGTGAGGGTTTATTTCAAGATTCAATTCTATTCCATTGATCTATATGTCAACCTTTATGCCAGTACCGCTCTATCTTGATTACTTTATCTTTGCAGTAAGATTTAAAACCAGAAAGTATGAGTCCTCCACTATTGTTCTTCTTTTTATTAAGGTTGTTTGGCTTTTATAGATTCCTTGTATGTCCATATGAATCTTAGGATAAACTTGTCATTTATTCAATGACAATCTGAAATTTTGATAGGGATTGCATTGAATCTGTAGATCAGTTTGGGAGTATATCCATCTTAACAACATTACATCTTCTGATCCATGAACGTGGGTTGTTTTTCCACTTATTTAGATCTCCATTAATTTTTTTCAACAATGTTTTGTAGCTTTCAGTCTGCACTCATTTCATTAAATATATTCAGTAAATTTTATTATCAATAAATTTTATTCTATTTGATGCTATTGTAAATGGAATTGTTTCTTAATTTCATTTTCAGATATTTTATTGCAGTGTATTGAAATATAATTTATTATATATATATTTATTCATTTATTTATTTCTTTTTTTGAGATGGAGTTTCATTCTTTTTGCCCAGTTTAGAGTGCAATGGTGTAATCTCGGCTCACTGCAACTTCTACCTCCCAGTTTCAAGCAATATTCCTGCCTCAGCATCCCGAGTAGCTGGGATTACAGGCACACGCCACCACACCCAGCTAATTTTGTATTTTTAGTACAGACAGGGTTTCACCATGTTGGCCAGACTGGTCTTGAACTCCTGACCTCAGGTGACCTGCCCGCTTCAGCCTCCCAAAGTGCTGGGATTACAGGTGTGAGCCACCATGCCTGGCCTGTTATTTGTACATTAATTTTGAATCTTGCAACCTTGCTGAACTTTTTAGCTCTAATTGTTGTTGTGTGCATGTGTGTTCCCTGAAAGGGCTGTATATACAAAGCATCCCCCAAAGGCTAACAGTGAAGAAAGCAAAGAGTGAGGCAGACAGATCTAGATTATAGGAAAAGAGTGATTTATTGGGAGAACTTACAAATGGAAGCATGTCTTATGCAGCTGCAAGACAGGTAGATCTCTGCACTATGACTCCCTAGTCACAGGGCTTTAATTTGGGGAAAAAGTGTACGTGCTCTGGAAGGAATGAGTAGGTAGCTATGGGCCTCTTAGCCTATGATGTATGCAACACCATCGAGGGTTGTCTTGGAGGAAAGGGAAAACTTACAGTGAACAGGTATTTCTATATAAAAAGTAACACAACGGCTAGACATCTTGGAGGTATTCCTAGACTTAGGGTTAGTCAGGAGTCACATGGCAGATTGGCATTTAAATAGAGTTACTCTTGTTCATACAGTGTGTGTGTGTGTATTCCCTAGGACTTTCTATATACAAGATCATATCATCTGAGAATATAGCTATTCTTCTTCCTTTCCAATTTGGATATCTTTTATTTTCAAGCCCTATTTTCTTATTTTTGTATTGTTTAAAGTTGTTTATGTATTTAGAATGCAAGTTTTTTATTATTTATGGGATTTATAAATATGTTCTCTGTTTCTATGGCTTGTTTTTCTAATGTCTTCAGAGTATCTTGTCCATGGCAGAACATTTAATTTCAATGAAATCAAATTTATTAAATTTACTACATATGGATTACGCTTTTATGATTTATATAGGAAACTTTTGTGTAATCCAGAGTTATGAAGACTTTCGTCTATGTTTCTCTGGAAGTCTGATAATTTTAGAGTTTGCATTAATGATTGTATATTAGTTAATTTTTGTATGTGGTGTGAAATAAGGGGTCAAAGTTCACTTATTTGTTGCATATGGATGTCTAATTGTTTCAGCCTTATTTGCTGAGAAGACTATCATTTGTCTTTTAAATCATGTTTGTACCTTTGTGAAATATCTATTGGCCTATATGTGCGGGTATGCCTCTGGTCTCTGTGTTCTGTTTCATTGATCTGTGTGTCTACCGTTTATTCAAGATTGTCTTTAAAACTGTAGCTTTATAGTAAGTTATGAAATCAGGTGTTGTCAGTCCTCTAACTTCTTTTTTTAAAGAAAATTGTTTTGGATACTCTATTTCTTTTGTTTTTCAATGTAAATTTTAGTATAAACCTATCAGTACCTATACAATTATTGTTACGATTAAGATAAAAATAATATTGAATCGCTCCATTAGTTTACAAAGGATTGAGATCTGAACAGTATTGAGTTCTGCAATCCACAAACATGGTTTATCTCTCCAATTATTCAGGCCTCCTTTGATTTTTTAAATCAATGTTTATAGATTTTAGCATTCAAACATTTTAATTGCTAAAAAATTTGCCACCTATTTTATACTACATAAATCCATTGTAAGCTTTTAACTTACTTTGTTGGTTTATGTGTTTTTCTTTTTTGTGTGTGGTACATTTAAAAGAAATTTTAGGAAAGTTGCCCATTAAATTAACTGACTTGATGTAGAAACTAATTTAAGTAAGAAACCTGATACTGCTTTTACAATAAAAACTTGTTAGAACCTTGTAAGGCAGTGTAGTCTAATGTAGTAGGAAAGAGTATGGAGTCAAACAAATTCTGATTTCAATACCATGTGAATCTGAGCAACTTAGCCCATCATTCTCTCATTAGGAAGATGAAGACAATGTCTATGGACAGCACACTTATTCATTTATTGGGAAAATTCAATGAGGTAGTACAAATAATACTGCAATAAATATAAACCTAAAAAGTCCTGGATTGGGAAAAATAAATAAAAATGTCTTTGTTTGTAGATGACATGATTGTCTATATCAAAAATCCAAAAGCATTGACTAAAAAACTCTTTCTGGAACTAACAAGTGATTGTACCAAGGTTGCAAAATATATGATTAATATACAAAAGTCAACTGATTTCCTATATACTAGCAAGAAACAAGTGGACAAGTGGATTTTCTTTTTTTTTTTTTTCTTTCTTTTTTTTTTTTTTTTTTTTTTTTT
>NW_016806443.1:914376-998470 GCF_001698545.2 Rhinopithecus bieti
TTTTTTCTTTTTTTTTTTTTTTTCTGAGACAGAGTCTCACTCTGTCACCCAGGCTGCAATGCAGTGGCACAATCTCGGCTCACTGCAACCTCTGCCTCCCAGGTTCAAGTGATTCTGCTGCCTCAGCCTCCTGAGTAGGTGGGATTACAGGCATGCAGCACCATGCCAGGCAAATTTTTGTATTATTAGTAGAGATGGGGTTTCACCATATTGTCCAGGCTGGTATCAAACTCCTGACTTTGTGATCCACCTGCCTTGGCCTCCCAAAGTGCTGGGATTATATGCATAAGCCACCACACCCGGCCTGGAATTTTAAATTAAAAACATATTATCATTTACCTTAACACGCTCAAAAGTGAAATACTTAGCTATACATTTAAAATCTCTATGAGGAAAACTACAAATCTCTGATGAAAGATACTTTAGAAGTCTAAATAAATGGAGATACTCCATATTTGTGGGTAGGAAAACTCAGTATTGTCAAACATGTCACTTCTTCACAAATTTATAGATTCAATGCAATCTCAATACAAATCTTAGCAAGTTATTTTGTGGACCTTGACAAATTACTTCTAAAGTTTATATGAACAGGTAAAAGACACGGAATAGCCAACTCAATATTGGAAGAGAAGTGCAACATTGGAGGATTGACATTACCTGTCTTCAGGCTTTATTGTAAAGCTATAATGATTGAACCAGTGTGGTATTTGTACAAAAAAGGTAAATAGATAAATAGTATAGAATAGAGAACATAGAAACAGATGCACATAAAGATAGTCAACCAATATTTGACAAAGGAGCAAAAGCATTACAATGAAGAAAAGATAGTTTTTCAGAAATGATGCTGAAACCACTGGACATCCAAATGTGGAAAAATGAATCTTTACACATCCCCAACATTCTGCTCAAAAATTAACTCAAAATGGGTCATAGACTTAAATGTAAACTGCAAAACCATAAAACTTTTAGAAGATAACATAGGAGAAAATCGAGATGATTTTGAGAATGGCAGCAACTTTTTAGATACAACATCAAAGTTATGATCAATGAAGAAAACAATTGATATGCTGGACTTCATTAAAATAAAAGCAATCTGTTCTTCAAAAGATAATATGAAGAGAATAAGAAAACAAAGCCACACACAGGAATAATATATTTGAAATACATAGATTTGATAAAGGACTATTATCATCCAAAATGTACAAAGTACTCTTAAAACTCAACAATAAGAAAACAACCAAACTGAAAAATGAACTGAAGGCCTGAACAAATCTCTAACCAAAGAAGATATACAGATGTCCAATAAGCATATGAAAAGATGTTCAACATCATATATCATTGGGGAATTGCCAACTAAAACAACAAGATATTATTACACATCTAATACAATGGCCAAAAATCCAAAATACTGGCAATACCAAGTGTTGGTAAGGATGCTGAGCAAGAAGCATTGTCATTCATTGCTGGCAG
This sequence comes from Rhinopithecus bieti, assembly GCF_001698545.2. Lineage (NCBI taxonomy): Eukaryota > Metazoa > Chordata > Mammalia > Primates > Cercopithecidae > Rhinopithecus > Rhinopithecus bieti. The sequence goes on from NW_016806443.1 coordinate 915,847, forward strand.
GAATGCAAAATGGTACAGCCACTTTGGAAGACAGTTTGGCAGTTTCTTGCAAAACTAAACATACTCTTACCATAAGACCCAGCAATCACACTCCTTGATATTTACCCAAGGTATTTGAAAACTTATGTACACACTAGAACTTCTGCATGAATGTTAATAGAAGCTTTATTCATAATTGCCAAAACATGAAAGAAATCAAGATGTCCTTCAGTAAGTGAATGAACAAATAAACTGTGGTATATTCAGACAATGGAATATTTCTCAACCCTGAAAAAAATGAGCTACCAAGCCATGAAAAGACATGGGAGAAACTGAAATGCATAGTGACTAAGTGAGAAGAGCCAATCTGAAAGTCTACATCCTATCTAATTCCAACAATATGACATTTGGAAAAGGCAAAGCTATGTGGACAGTAACAGATTAGTGGTTGCCAGGGGTTAGTGAAGAGGGAGAGGTGAGGAGGTAGAGCACAGAAGATTTTCAGGGGAGTGAAACTATTTTGTAGTTCCAGTGGTGGATACATGTTATTATTGTCAGTACCCATAGAATGTACACCACTAGGAGAATCTCTTTCTTTCTTTCTTTCTTTCTTTCTTTTTCTTTTCTTTCTTTCTTTTTTTTTTTTTGAGATGGAGTCTCCCTCTGTTGCCCAGGCTGGAGTGCAGTGGCACAGTCTCGGCTCACTGCAACCTCTGCCTCCCAGATTCAAGTGATTCTCCTGCCTCAGCCTCCTGAGTAACTGGGATTACAGGTGCCTGCCACTACTGCCGGCTAATTTTTTTTTTTGGTAGTGATGGGGTTTCACTATGTTGGCCAGGTAGTCTCGAACTCCTGACCTTGGGTGATCCGCCTGCCTAGGCCTCCCAAAGTGCTGGGATTACAGGTGTGAGCCACTGCACCCAACCTAGGAGAAAATCTTTATGTAAACTATGGACTTTGGGTGATAATGAAGTGTCAGTGTTCATTGATTGTAACAAATGTACCGCTGTGGTGCAGGATATAGACAGAGCGGAACATTGTCTGTGTGTGAGGATGGGGTGTATGGGAACTCTCTGTACTTTCTGCCTAATTTTTCTGAGCACCTAAAATTGCTCTTAAAATAAACTGAATTAATTAATTATTTTATTAATTATTAATTGGTTTATTCATTTAACAAATCCCAGGTAAAATGAAAATCTGGTGGGATAAAAGAAATGCTGAGACAATGTCCCATTTAAAAATGTCTTTTATTGGTGAAAATTTTAATTTATCTCTGATCAACAGTTAAATAATATGATTTGGCTGGGCGCTGTGGCTCAAGCCTGTAATCCCAGCACTTTGGGAGGCCGAGATGGGCGGATCATGAGGTCAGGAGATCGAGACCATCCTGGCTAACACAGTGAAACCCCGTCTCTACTAAAAAAAATACAAAAAAAACTAGCCGGCGAGGTTGGCGGGCGCCTGTAGCCCCAGCTACTTGGGGGCTGAGGCAGGGAATGGGCTTAAACCCCGCGGAGAGGCGGAGCTTGCGTGAGCTGAGATCGGCACTGCACTCCAAGCCTGGGCGACAGAGCGAGACTCCGTCTCAAAAAAAAAAAAAAAAAAAAAAAAAGAAACTCCAGGATATTAATTATATAGGACTGCAGTACATCTGTCCAGACAGCATGTCAGCTATAAAATATACCTAGGAAAGCAGCCACAAGAGGACATTCACACTCAAATTAGCAGATTTATCTGATTTCAAAAATGGAACAGTTTTTAACTACATTGGCAAGGAGCAGAACAGAAACATGAAAACAGTAGTATCATTTTTTTAAAAGATAACCTTGAAGTCAGTGAAAATGTCTGTGGAATTGCTTTTTAAACACAGAGACACATAAATGAATCTCGTATTTTTGTTTTCAGAACTTTGAAGGTTATTAATCTCCAGATTTTTACGTTTTATGTAATCAAACTTTTTCAATTTCCAAAGCCCCTTTGCAGTTAGATTCCCTCGTATAGGCTTGGCATGAGGTGGTGCTGATACCTTTGATGCCAGAGTCAATGAGTTCTGTGGTAAGGACTGACAGCAGGAAGCACAGACACCAACTTTCTTTAAGAAATGGACTGTCACTGTCAATTCTGCTGTGTAGAAGTCTGGACTCTGCTGTGTAGAAATACGAACATCCCATTTGACCTATGAGTTCGTGCCAGTGGAGAAGAAAATCCCCTCACTGTAGACGTAATTGTATTATTTTTATGATTGTTATAAACCTTTTTTAAAAGCAAGACAAAGATAAATGAGGAAAAGCATAGGGATCACCCAGGATTTATCTATTTCTTTGCTTGTTTCTAGGATACCTTCCTCCCTAAGAATTGGAGCAGAACAGCCCACACCAGAGTAGTTATTCATCACAGGCCCAGGTGTCTCTGCTTTTGGAATCCTGTTTTCTAAATCCCCCAGTATATGAAAATCACATTTCCATGACCAACCCACATGTAATTTCTGGCATTTGTGGTCAGTCTTAGACATTTTCTGCAGGGAGCTAGTAAAGATTAGATATGAGTTATGACTGGCAGATAGCTAAGTGATGTGCATAGGTCAGTTTTCCATAATTCAATTTATGTTCAGAAAATTCACAACTATAAAGCTAACTGCTGCATTAAAACAGGATTGTAGTGATGCTGTGGGAGTGTGACCTGCAGGCAGCTTTACCAGAGCTAGAGAGGTCTCAAGGTTTCCATGGTGTGATCATTTTTTTTTTTTTTTTTTTGAGACGGAGTCTCGCTCTGTCGCCCAGGCTGGAGTGCAGTGGCCAGATCTCAGCTCACTGCAAGCTCCGCCTCCCGGGTTTACGCCATTCTCCTGCCTCAGCCTCCCGAGTACCTGGGACTACAGGCACCCGCCACTTCGCCCGGCTAGTTTTTTGTATGTTTTTTTTAGTAGAGACGGGGTTTCACCGTGTTAGTCAGGATGGTCTCGATCTCCTGACCTCGTGATCCGCCCGTCTCGGCCTCCCAAAGTGCTGGGATTACAGGCTTGAGCCACCGCGCCCGGCCCATCAGACTTCCTAATCACAAATATGGCTACTATTAACTATTTAGTTTTGAAGAATTTCAAGTTTATTTATTATTTTCCTAAGAGTAGGAAGCAGTTATTTTGACCTTCTTCACAGACTGAGTGGCTTTTCTATCCAAGATATGAACACACAGTAAAAAATTAAAAAGCATTAAGGCCCGAGACAATATATACTCTCTAAGCTTGTAAGCAACATTTAAGTGAAATAAAGTCAAAACATTTGAATTAGGTTCTATTCCTGGCTCTGTCACTTGACTTTGGCTATTATGCCTTTGGATAAAATAGATTTCACCAGCATTTTATTTCTGTTATGCTTTTAATCTCCATCAGGCTGATTAAAAGACTTTTTTTCTCTTGGAAAACATCTTGAGATTATTGACTGAAAATGTATAAAGTATGCCGTGAATAATCCCTACTAATTCCTAATCACAGTTCCATGACACTGCATTCCTTTGTGCACATGTGCGTGCACACACGCACACACACACATTCACACAGTGCATCCATTTTTGGCAACATATAAAAGGAATATTTTTAAAGTTGTGGGTGCAGACTTTTAAGGATTGACTCTACTGGGAGAAAAATAGTTGTGCAAAATTTGATACTTATGGGGAGTCAAGGGACTCTCACTTTCGTCTCTCTACCACAATTTTTGTGTGGAGAGACATAGAAGGTATCCACTTATAGTGACTGAACCTTGCAGTGAGTGAAACTTGTAGTGAGTGAACCGCTTGTGATTCCATTTCCTCAAATGCAGAATGGGGACAATACCACTTTACAGAGTAGTTGTGAAGATAAAATGACAAGGCTAATGTGTGAGGGCTTAGAAAAGAAAAAAATGCTATGCAAATAATACTTGTAGTAAATTAATAGATGTCCTGTGTAAATGGTTTTGCGTGCCAGGCAACGTTACAGGCTTTATCTCAGTTAGATGTTATTTGCCAAATTTTATAGAAGGTTAAGAATGGTGAATCAGCTTTTTGACGTCACACTGTTAGAAGATAGTAGAGCTAGAATTTGTACTCAGGGCTAAATGGATTCAAAGCCCATAATCTTTTGTTTTCTATTATACCTTTCATAAAATATTTCTCTTTGTCTTCACTAATGATTTTACCTTGAAATTTGTTTTCCTAATATTGTCTAGTAGTATTTGTTAGCATTTGCTTCAAATGGCAAAACCAACTTTATTACATCTGATTGGACAGAAGACAGACAGACAGGTGGAAAAGTTTAACAGACCTTCTAATTTGCAATTTTTTTCATTTTGCAATTAAGAAAACTAAGGAACATGCCAATGGCATATACTGACTACCAGATATCTCAATTGTAAATACCGTTAATATGACTCATTATCTAATGCCTTATCATGGATAATATTGTGTGTCTTATCTTCCCAGCTATGTTATCAGCACTTAAAATAATGGCTGTCTGCATTATATACCATTAGATCCTCCATGTATGGGACATGTAGTAGCTATTCTACAATTGTTAATTAAATGATTTAATAAATGGAGACACTTAAGGAGCATATCCTTTATCAGCAGGCCTGGCTTTTAAGGGATGGTGAGCAGAAACCTTAGTCCTTTAGATATTCTGCACATCTTGACAATGTATTTTTAAATGGTAGAGTTAATATATGCAGATGAGCTTGTTCTTTGGTGTGATTTTTACCAAGTTTACTGGTTGACCTTGGCCAATTGCAGAATAACTAAATATGAGGTAATCTGGACTTTTTACATCAAGTTTAAAAATATTTAGAACCTATGTAGATACTTCTGCATATGCCAAACTTGAACAGGCATTATACTTGAAGCTAACAAATAAAATGTTAACATGATACAGTGTAAAGAGAGCTGCAGACCTTGTTGTGACTGAAAACTAAGAATGTGATAACAGCATGGTGGATGAGAGCTGAGAAGCGCTGGGGGTGGAGCTGGCTGTGAACAGGTGACTGAGTTTGTGCCAATCCATATAAAATAATGAATCCATGGTCTTAAATTGTGACTTTTAGCTTTTAAAGAGCTTTTGTGTTAGTGTGGTTAAAACAATTTAGCACCTTTAAATCAAGTAAGATATTTCAAAGATCGTTAAACAATCACTTTTGGGTTCTGACTTCTGACATATTTTATTACAATTTATTCCTCAACATAAAAACCTTAGAACTCCTAAAGATATAGTGATTATACCTCAGATTCAGGAGTTTCATTTATTGATACACAAAAGAGGCTTAATTACACTGATTATTTTTCTCTGTTATTTGGTAAGCATTTTATTTTAGGAGCATGAATTAGACAATAATCGTTATGAAACAGTATTTGAGATTTTAAACTAAGCAAGTTAGCCAATTATATAATAACATCCTGTAATAAAGTCAAATATTTACAATGTGAATGCAAGGCAAACAACTTTTCTCTACTAGCCTCTAAGAAGCCAGTGATCATTAGATAATATCTAGAAAAAGGTGATATGGAGCAGTGGAAATAGAGCTGTCCTGAATCACAAGACAAATGTCCTGTCCTCACCCCAATGCTCTCATTAACTAGTTGAGTGATCTTGACAAAATGTTAACCTTTTCATTAAAAATATGGAAGTTGATGATCTATAAGGTGCTTCTAACACTAAAACAAAAACAAAACTTAATTCTTTGATCCAAATTAGAATGTCATGTGCAAAAGACATAGAGTCCTTAATTATCTGAAGAAACAGTATTTTTGGTCAATTCAAAGGAATAAAACCTATAGTAAGAAGAGCTAAATAGACAAACAAACCTTAACAAATTGATCATGTCAGTTTTTGGTGCATCCAGATGATTTGTAAAACCTAATAAGTGATCCAAAGTTTCCTTTTTCAGCATGGATTCGGATCATTTTAGAAGCTCATAGGTCTGAGAACATGCATTTGTCTGTCATAGTAGTCAGTTTCTTGCAGACTGAGGCCCTATTACCTGCAGTTTACATTCGTCCTTTCTCCTTCTGCTTTTCCTCCCCTCCCCTTTCTCCTCGTCCTTCTTTCCTTTTTTTTTTTTTTTTTTGAGATGGAGTCTCACTCACTCTGTCGCCCGGGCTGGAGAGCTGCAGTGGCGCTATCTCGGCTCACTGTAACCTCTGACTCCCTGGTTCAAGTGGTTCTCCTGCCTCAGCCTCCCAAGTAGCTGGGACCACAGGCACGCGCCACCACACCCAGCTAATTTTTGTATTTTTAGCAGAGACAGGGTTTCACTATGTTGGCCAGGATGGTCTCGATATCTTGACCTCGTCGTTCAGCCGCCTTGGCCTCCCACAGTGCTGGGATTACAGGCATGAGCCACTGCACCCGACCTCCTCCTCTTTCTTTCCATGGATCTCATTTCTACTCTTTCTGAATGCATTCTTCCTATACAGTTTTCTCCTTTATCAATAACTAGAAGTACCTCACACCAGATATGTTACAATTCAATTAGGTGGATTATAGTTTTCCTTAAAGCAGAAATAGGCAAGTCATGTCTGTTCAAGAATATACTCTAGTATCTCTCCAAAGTGGCTTTAGAGTATCAGTCTCAGATAAACCCAGATAAAGTCTCATATTTTCAGAAAATATTTGCAATATCTCATATTAAGAGTTAATTTACATATAAGCAAATGTCTATATCTAGGTAAAATGTCATATGCCGATGACTTTATTAATGTTATTGTAGAGTGTAAATATGTATGATCTTTTCCTCTAATTCTAGGGGTTTTTCCTCTTTAGAGATTAGGTACTATTCTGTATCTAAATGAATACAATGATGCCTGTTCACCTTTTAGATGTCTGAAAGAATATTATAAGTTTATCCCTATAAAATACATGTATCTTACATATCTATTATAATCAGCCAGTGGGGAGGTGTTTGGGGTCAGCCAGGTGTTAGTGTTCCTGTGATCATACCATGAAGGTAAATGCATTCTCAGTTTGTGTGTTGGACAACCTTGTATGTTAGGTCCCATAATTTAAATATATACCACTTTAGTCCATATCAATGACAATAAGTTAGAGCTTTGGTCTTTCAGGTTGTTATTCAAAAGTAAAATCATGTGTAAATGGTAGAAAACCAGGGGCAGAGGACATGATGTAAAATATATACCTACTAACTGAGCAGTATAGTTAAAAGGTAAGATGTTTATATATTAAAATATTCCATCATTAGAGATACTGACTCATGAGCAGGTAAAAATGTCAAACAAATAAACAAAAATTGAGAACATCAGGAGAGGATGCTTTGTCTTGATAATTACATATCTTCCTAATGCATGCGAGAATCCTGGTGAACGTACAGTAGAACCCAGCAGAGGCCAAACACTCATAGAACCTGTTGTAGAGGAGGAACCTATGCATTGTGTAGTGAATTGTATTAGTTTATGCTGAAGATCTCTTTAGCTTTGAAAATCTGAATTTGTGTTTTCCGAGCCCTCAGTTTACATGACTTGTAAACTGAAATTACCTGTCTCAGCCCAGACATATATAAATCGCTTTGTGAGGCCTCCCCTCACTCTTCCTAGTATCAGACGTTTGCTTCCATGGTACTCACAAAGTCCTTTGGTAATGTCTTTAGACTTTGTATTTTGACATACCAGCCCCCTATGCAATGATACATCTGTGTTTTCCTGGCCTTGGGAATTTGCTTGTATCATCTCTTCCCTTCCACATAGCCATTGGTCCACCATCATAACCCAAAAAAAGCCTTCTTTACTTTCAGTTCAAGTGCCAGAAGACTTCCTTTATCTGCACCAGAAGGCATTGGGTTCACTTCTGAGATCTACTAAGATATCATTTTTAACAAATCTAATCATAATTTATCTTTGATTATAGCAGTAGCCTCCAAACCTAATATGCATAAGAATCATTTAAAGGATTTTATAAAACAGTTTATTTGGAAGGGTTGTTTAAACAAAAATTCTGTTTCACTAGGTAATTCCATGAATCCGCCTTTCTAACAGATCCACAAGTGATACCTATGCTGCTCATGGTCCACACTTTGAGAAAAATGGTACTGTCTAGATTGTAAGCTTTTCAAAGTTCAAGGCAAGACTGCTTTTCCTCTCCATATTATGTATCAGCTTCAAAGCGATATTTCAGCTTCAAACTCCCTTGCTCTAGGAAGTGTTCTATGAATGAAGGGTTAAACAAGGTCAAGTGGAATTTAATCATACTTAGCTTCTAACTGGTGAAACTACCATGGTGATAATTTTGTAATGACAAAAAGAGAGGCAAGTCAATTGCAAAAGGAGCTTCTGTTTGCGTCTATGAGAATAATAATACATTTGAAAAAGAAATAGCCTTTTCACATAGAGAAAAGCAAACTGTAGAGAGCAAAAGAGAAATGAACAGAGCTTATTTTATTCCACTTAAATGGAACTGCCATGTGCTGGAAAATCTAAATTTGTTAATTCTGAAGAGAATTGGGAAAAAGGGACTAATACAATGTATAAAAGAAAAATAATTTGACAAAATTGAATATTACAGTGTAATCACATAAAGGTAGTCTGAAAATGTCTGTCTTTGGAGTTGAAACATAAAATTTTCTAAACCTAGGGAGAGTAAAGCCTAGAGCCTCACAGATGCTGTGCCAGTGTGGGGCTTCAGTGTTTGTTATATTTTGCGTCATCATTCAGAAACTGTTCTTACAATAACCCCAGTCTAATTTATTTCATTATTAAAGTACATGGTGGTATTTTTGCTGATTAAGTCTCAGTATGTCTGGCCACTCTTAGGGAAACAACTTTCAAGATACTGACAGGACAAAACATTAATACCATTTTCTTTTAATAAAGTCCCCAGCTCTTTTTTAATAACCCAAAGCAACAAAGAAAAAGAGAAACACAGTGACCCACAATTCTGCTCTCAAGACATGATTCCCCAAATAATCTGAATCTGGCCAGCCAGGAACAAACACCTTTCCTGCTCCATTCCCATGTCATCTTGCACATGCTTAATGTAGTCTCAGGAGGGCTTTGTTCTTCATATTTTAACACACACAGCCAGAAATTAGAATTTTTCTTTGTATAACCTTTAGCAAGTCTCTCAGATATATATGTATACATGTATGTATATATTTTATATATATGTTTGTGTCTACACACACACACACACACGTACATATGTACTTTCCCCAATCAGACTTAGTTCAATTTTTGTATTAGGAAATTTTTATTTAATCCCCATTAAAACAAGTTTATTCCAGATATTGTGGCCAGTACATTTACAAATTAGTCTTAACAATGTACTTTTAATGGTTCTATTAGATAATGAAACACACTTCATTTCCAACTAGCTTTTAAATATCTATATATAAGATAATCTTAAAAAGAAATCTAATAGTAAAATGCTTAAATAATGTCAATAAAAATATATAAACATAACATATTTTAACTAAATCACTAGCTGTGGATGCTTAATTCACCTTTCCTTACATGCTCATGGGATATCTGTGAAAATACGCACTGATACAAAGTTAAAAAATATTTCAATCTGTGATTGAGCTCCCTTGGAAGAATTGCTGTCAATTAGGGAATCTCAAATTTGATGCCCAGAGCAGCAGCATCAGCATCACCTGGGACTTGTTGGAAATGCAAATTATCAGGCTCCACCTCAGTCCTGTTAAATTAGATGGTCTGGGAGTGTGGCAGCAATCTGTTTTGTTTTGTTTTTACAAGTCCTCCAGGTGATTCTGATGGACGCTAAGGTTTGAGAACCATTGCTCTAAATACAGTAGAGTTGGAGTGGATTCAGAAGTGATTAGAATGCGTGGGAGATGTCTTTCATCCATCCCCACTCTGGATCCTTTGTTCAGAGATCTATAATCGCTGTGTATATCCAGAGAATTTAGTGATAATCCCAGGTCTATGGGTGACTGAGAGGACTGACATTTATTTCGCATTCTCCTCCACGTGCACCATCCACATCACTATCTTTCTTTCTCTATTCTGGAGACTACAACTTCCATATAGCATATTTAGAGGTGTAAAGGGTTGGGAAAACCATACAACACATTTATGAAGCAAATTATAAGTAGAACTATAAAATACCAGTAGTGTGGGAAATAAAGAGAAGAAAATAATTACAGGCTGCTTAAAATAATCCAGAAGTAAATACACCTATTTTACTGCAAGGATTAGGGAAACAGGAGTTGATACAATCTCACTTAATCTGGGTTTCATTGACAATACTCGAAAAGGAATGTCTGGATGTACACAGGGAAATAGTGATGGAGATTAAAATGAGCACATACACTTATTTGCATGAAACATGTGGATATGGGTAAAGATCCCCTTATTTGAATCGATGAAGACCAAACTCTTTCTACAGAAAGAGCTAATAACATAAGAAGAATTTGATGTCCTAACATTGCAAATAAATAATTATTTTAGAAACATTTTTTCTAGAATGTATATTTGCTTTTTCAATAAAGAACCAGAAAAGACAAATTCACTAAAGAAGAGATTAAAGATGATACAAAGTGGTCATTTGCAGAGATACAGCTTGTGAGCATAAAAAGTCTGGGATGAGAAGGAAAATTAGAAAAAACATATTAAACTGATAAAAGTATTCATTGGAAGTATAAAAACAGAATCAGCGAACTATGAAATCCAGTCAGTGACTTAAAGAACAATTTTGAAAAGTACACTAAGAATGCAGATCAATCAAAAACAATAGATATCAAGGAAAGAAAACAAAGATGCAATTTGTAGATAGCTGACAATCCTTAGGAATCTAGCCAAAACAAACTGACCAAAAAGAATAATCAAAGTCATAATAAAAGAGTTATTATAAAACTAATAAGATTTTGGCTTTGTAAGTTTAAAAGGATCACTATGTTTCATGGAAAGCTGGTGAGAAAGACCTATGCCTAGAATATACTGTCAGATTTTTAAAATGTCAGTAACAAAGTCATATCCTTCAGTGCAGGGAAGAGAGGGATGTTACTTAAAAGCACAAATTTTGGCCAGGCGCGGTGGCTCATGCCTGTAATCCCAGCACTTTGGGAGGCAAAGGCGGGCGGATCACAAGGTCAGGAGATCGAGACTATACTGGCCAACATGGTGAAATCCCGTCTCTACTAAAAATACAAAAATTAGCTACGTGTGGTGGCGCATGCCGGTAATCCCAGCTACTCAGGAGGCTGAGGCAGGAGGATCGCTTGAACCAGGGAGTCAGAGGTTGCGGTGAGCCATGATCACGCCAGTGCACTCCAGTCTGGCGACAGAGTGAGACTCCATCTCAAATAAAAAAAAAAAAAAAAAAGTACAACTTTTAAGTTAGATTCAAAGTTTGTATCATAATAAATACTAGAAGTCACTTATATGGAGTCTCAGAGGGAAAAAAATTGCATTTCAATAATTATAAATGTAGCCATGTTGTCATTTCTATGTGAAGACATTCTTGAAAATGTAAAGGATTCAAAACATGTATCATTGATGAATCATTTTTGAATAATCCTACTTGAAAATATGCTCCAATAAAACGAAAAATGAGAACTTGGCAACTAAGAAATAGAGAATTAAATAACATATATGGAGTGGTGTGGGCATGATTCCAGTTCAACATAAAGATTTTTAAAAACTTTTGCAATGCTAGCCATTGAATATATTGCAAACGTTAAAAAAAATTCCCAGAGAATAAATATATGAAAAGTTTTGTCATTAAACAGTCATAATCAACAACTGTAACCTCAAAATATGTTGTCAAATACTGAAAATTTAAGTGAACTAGAAATAATAAATTATTTTACACTAGTTGTGTGTGTTGGGGGATGATACATGCACAGGCCAATGTTTTTGTATTTTTCATAAATTTATTAATCAGAGGAAATGGTTTAGGAATGCGCTTAAAAATTTAGGAGGATATAAATGTTTTGATTTTGTATCACTGAAGAAAATTAAAGCAAACAATGCAGAGATAAAGTGAATCTTACCAGTCATCATAATCAAAGCACATAGATTTATATCCCAAATTAAATTCAAATATTCAGATTAAGTTTAAAACATTTCAAGTGTTATTAAAATCAAATGTTTTTCAACTGTTTACCAAAACAATTTTAAAATATCACATTGTAAGCCATAAAAGCAACCTAAATCCATATAGCCAAAAATTGTAAGACCACATCTCTCTGAAAACACTGCAAGAATGCTAGAAATGAATAATATGGATTAAATGATAAAAGCACATAGAAATTTTAAAATATATATTGTAAATATATATTAAGTCAAATAGGAAAAAATAACTATAATTTCATACTTTTAGAATGTTTTAACATAAAATTATTAAATTTTGGCACATTTACAAAGCTGTACGCAGTGGCATAATTTTAGCCTTATTATTAATAAACAGGTAAGATGGAGCATGAAGAAGGGGTTCAATTTATTATGATAGAAAGAGTAATATAAAATTGTATTAGTCAACTGGGCACGGTGGATCACTCCTGTAATCCTAGGACATTGGGAGGTGGAGGCAGGCGGATTGCCTGAGCTCAGGAGTTTGCGACCAGCCTGGGCAAGACGGCGAAACCCAGTCTCTACTAAGAAAAAAAAAAAAAAAAAAAAAAAAAAAATTAACCGGGTGTTGCGGTGTGCGCCTGTAGTCCCAGCTACTCGGGAGGCTGAGGCAAGAGAATGGCTTGAACCCGGGAGGCGGAAGTTGCAGTGAGTCAAGATCGCGCCACTGCACTCCAGCCTGGGTGACAGAGCGAGACTCTGTCTAAAATAAATAAATAAATAAATAAATAAATAAATAAATAAATAAATAAATAAATTGTATTCGTCACTTTTCACTAGGTCTTCCTCCATGACAGTACACCATCTCAATGGCTGCAATAAATGTTTGTTTCCCAGCAAGTTGAATAAGAGAGGCTGGGTCGTTGTTAGTTGCTGTTGCTCAGCCGCACTCTGCAGGTTGGACTGATGTCTGCTTTATGCATTTTTTCTATTTCTGGGATGCTGACTGAAGGATCAGCCCCCAAATGGGAAGCATGTTCCCAAGGCAAGGGTAAGAACACAAGACACATGGAGAGGGACACATGGAATGCTCCGTAAAGCCCCTATTTGGATGTGACACAACTTCTTTTCTACCTAAATCTTAACTACTTAAAGCAACTCTCATGGGCAGGCCTAGGTCAGTGGAGCCAAGGAATTTACTCTGCCCACAGTGAACCATGGCAAGAGAGAGAACTAAGGAAGAATTGTGAAGAAATACCAATTTTTCTGTAATATCCTCTTCAATTAAAAAAGTAGAAGAAAATGGAGGAAAGACAATGATGGAGATAAAAGCAAGAATTTATTTATTAGAAGAAAGATATCTGAAGAGTTGATAAATTAATCAACTCTGGTTATTTCAGACAAAACAACACTGACCCATAGTGAATAAAGTAGAATAAATATATAAAAAGTTATAAATGTTATACATTAAATGGAAAGATATTAAGAGTAAGTTTTTAAAATAAGGAAATACTATGTAAAATTAAATCTTAATATGTTTGGAGGTCTCAGAAGCCATTTTTTTTCTGAGAAAATATACATTACCTAAATTGAGCCATGAGGTAAAAACATTCTTAATGTACCATTAGTCGTTAGTAGTATCAAAATGTTAGTTACCTCTAAATAAGAATTTGGCCCCGGAGTTTTTAGGGTTTTAAAAGAATTAGTCCCATGCTATAGAATTTGTGATAAGACATGCAAAAAGATGGAAAGCTACCAATTCATTTATTTTTCCCAATATAATCCTTATAAAAAGCCTGACAAAGATAACAAAAAGGTAATGATTATAGAATTTTTTATTAAGATAGCAAAATTCAATATAAAGGTGAATCAAGAAAACATTTAGAAAGCTTTTACTGTTGCCTAGTCTGTTAAATGGAATAACTTACTTTAATAATATATAATCAAAAATATTGTTATATCAATAAAAGATAAAAAAGATATTCAATCAAAAAATGCTGACAATATTGAACATCTTATCTATAAAACAAATTCATAAGAACTTTTTGCAAAGCTAGCCACCGAATATATTGCAAATGCTTTAAAAAAGATTCTGCAATGTAATGAAATTTCTTCTTCTTCTTCTTCTTCTTTTTTTTTTTGACACAGAGTCTTGCTCTGTTGCCCAGGCTGCCAGTGCAGTGGCACACAGTCTCAGCTCATTGCAACTTCCACCTCTCAAGTTCAAGCGATTCTCCTGCCTCAGCCTCCAGAGCAGCTAGGATTACAGGCACCTGCCACCACGCCCAGCTAATTTTTTGTGTTTTTAGTAGAGATAGGGTTTCACCATGTTGACCAGGCTGGTCTCAAACTCCTGACCTCGTGATCCACCCGCCTCGGCTTCCCAGAGTGCTGGGATTACAGGTGTGAGCCACCACGCCCTGCTGTAATAAAATTCATAATGTAATGCACTTTTTTACATTTAAAGTCAGAATTTTATATAACTAATCATTTCTGGATTTAAATGTAAAAATAGTTCTCCACTAGCATCACCAACAAAATACTTTGGAGAAATTTAGAAATAAAAAGGATATTTTCTTAACATGCTAAAATATATCAATATTATATTAACAACGAATAGTCCAGATTCCCATTATTATTATTATTATTTTGTATAGTTCTGGAAGTTTGGCTTCTGTGATAAGAGTAGAAATAAGGAAGATAATTACTGGAGAAGAAAAACAAAAGGTGTTTTTTACATGATATGTTTAGGGAGAGAGAAGGAAAGAGAGAGAAGAAAATTAACCACTTTTGGAATTAGTAATAAAATGTAATAAAAAAGAATATATTTTTGAAAGGTATGACTTGACCAGGTGTGGTGGCTGACACCTGTAATCCCAGCACTTTGGGAGGCTGAGGCAGGAGGGTCACTTGAGATCAGGAGTTCAAGACCAGCCTGTTCAACATGATGAAACCTCGTCTTTACTAAAAATCCAAAAATTAACTGGGCATGGTGGCTGGTACCTGCAATCCCAGCTGCTCAGGAGGCTGAGGCATGAGAATCACTTGAACCTGGGAGGTGGAGGTTGCAGTGAGCTGAGATCATGTCACTGCACTCCAGCCTGGGCAACAGAGTGAGAATCTGTCTCAAAAAAAAAAAAAAAAAGCAATGACTTTTTTTAGGGGATAATGTTTATCTATAGCTGTGTCCCCACCCAAATCCCATCTTGAATTGTATTTTCCATAATCCCTATGGGTCATGAGAGGGACCCAGTGGGAGTTAATTGAACCATGGAGGCAGTTACCCCCATGTTCCTGTTCTCATAATAGTGACTGAATTCTCACGAGATCTGACGGTTTTATAAGGGGCTTTTCCGTCTTTGCTTCGCACTTCTTCTTGCCACCATGTGAAGGAGATGTTTGCTTCTCCTTCCACCATGATTGTAAGTTTTCTAGGCCTCCTCAGCCATGCTGAACTGTGAGTCAATTAAACCTCTTTTCTTTGTAAATGAACCAGTCTTGAGTATGTCTTTATTACCATGTGAGAACAGACTAATCAGGGTACAAAGCCAAGTGGATGGCTTTTCCAAGGAGAAAATAATTTCCAAGGAGAAAATAATGTAGTGCCAAATTAGAAGGAAATTGTTCCTCCTTTGCTAAAACTATCTTTATGTCAATTTACAGAGAGAGTGATCTAGCTTTTTCTCTGTGTTGTTGCCTACCTCCAAGCTCACAGTAGGCTGCTCAGTGTATTTCCTGAATAAATGAATAAACACCCAGTCTAGCTGACTCAAATCTGTAGGAGATGTTGCATGGACAACCTCTCCAAGCCCCCTACTGGCATAGCAAAGGAAGAGCATAACCTGGGCAAATTGAGTCAATTATTTCCCCTGAAGTTAAATCTAGATGTTACAAACAGCTATTATGAACTTTCTTTAAATTTAATCTGGTAGCAGTGTTTTTATTGCTATTAGTTTGAGCATAAGAGCTAATTTTCTGAACTTTACAAATCACTTTGAAGGGAAGATTTTCTCTTTTTCACCCAAAGCTGTTACATTTAAGGTCATGTCACGTGAATCCTAGCCAGACAGGAAAGCTCAGAGCCCAGGAGCTATTCATTAGTATCCTTTATTTTGGAATGTTATCCCGAAACTCCACTTTCCAAATATAAATTAACCTGAATAAACCATTGTTGGTAGCAAAGTGTTAAATATGTTCACTTTTTCCCCTTTCCCATAGCAAAAGCACGGGCAATACACCATGATGAAGTGATTGGATAATTATTGTTTTAGCCAGAGAAAGTGAAGTTTATGTTTTACTCTGCTTCAGAAAGCTACGTTAAAAATTTCTCATCAAAATGTTTTCTGAATATTCATATAAATTTGAAGAGTTTTGCAAAACAAAAATGAGGTTGTAGGTCCTTAGCTATTAACAGCTTTTGCAGCAGCTTACAGATAAAATGGAAGCGAGAGACTTACATGCCAGAGTTATGCTTAAATTTCTGAGGAAAGAATGAAGTAGGGAAGACACAAAAAGAAGGAAGGGAGAGAGAGAAGGAGGGAATAAAAAAAAAAAGCATGCCGCTGGGAAAGTCACCCACATTCGCTGAAGTTTGCTTTGACTTAAATGTGCTAATTGAACTAAGCCAAAATGTGTTGTCTCCCAATTCATTAGCAATATTGTAATTAAAAGAGCACCTTCAGTTCTAGAGGGTAATGACCTTTTTAATTGAACTTGGGGATTCAGATTGCTGTTGAATAGTAGTGAATTTAAATGCTGAATTCAAACGCCAAATTTTCTTCTGGTAAATGTACAGTTAGGAATCAAATGTGAATTCCCCTAGCAATTTGCTTCTGTTTTTATATATGGCCTTCCTTGGATTTGAGAGGAAGACTGAATCTATTTAAAAATTTATTGTGTGTTTGGCCCTTGACTGATCCATAATAATTAATTCTCCAAAAGAAATGTCACATAATTGGAAAATACTTAAATGTTGTAAAATATTACCTTAAAACAATCACTATTTGTACTTTCCTAGGGCTTCTTGTTATCTCTGATTATATAAACATGCATTTTTGCATAGTTTTAATCAGAGTAGTTTTTAGGGTCGAATGCTAAACTACTGAAACAAACAAATAAAATAAGATTCAATAGCTCAGACAAGATAGAAGTTTGTTTTTCTCACATAACAGTTGCAAATGATTACTCTGGGTTAGCAGTGCCTTCCTTCCACATAGTCACTCAGGGTCTTATTCTGATAGTGCCTCTGCCTTCTTCACCATGTGATATCAAAGATCATTCTGGTTCTCATTATTCCAGCTCATAGGAAGAGATCAGAGGAATCTGAAAAGACAGGACTGGTCTTTTTTTTATTTTTATTTTAAGTTCAGGGATGCATGTGCAAAATGTACAGGTTTGTTACATAGGTAAACATGTGTCATGGTGGTTTGCTGCACAGATCATCTCATCATCTAGGTAGTAAGCCCAGCATCCATTAGCTGTTCTTCTTGATGCACTCCCTCCCCCAACCCCATCCCTACAGGCTCCAGTGTGTGTTGTTCCCTGCCACTATGTGTCCATGTGTTCTCATCATTCAGCTCCCACTTATAAGTGAGAACATGCAGTGTTTAGTTTTCTGTTCCTTCGTTAGTTTGCTGAGGATAATGGCTTTCAACTCCATCCATGTCCCTGCAAACGACATGATCTCATTCCTTTTTATGGCTGCATAGTATTCCATGGTGTATATGTATCACATTTTCTTTATTCAGTCTGTCATTAACAGGCATTTAGGTTGACTCCATATCTTTGTTATTGTGACTCATGCTGCCATGAATATATGAATACATATATCTTTATAATAGAATGTTTTTAAAATTTTTTAAATTTCCGTAGGTTTTTGAGGAACATGTGGTGTTTGGTTATATGAGTAAGTTCTTTTGTGGTGTTTTGTGAGATGTTGGTGCACTCATCACCCAAACAATGTACACTGTACCCAATTTGTGTCTTTTATCCCTTGCCCCCTTCCACCCTTTCCCCTGAGTCCCCAAAGTTCATTGTATCATTCTTATGCCTTTGCATCCTCATAGCTTAGCTCCTGCTTATAAGTGAGAACATACAATGTTTGGTTTTCCATTCCTGAGTTACTTCACTTAGAATAATGCTCTCCAATTCCATCGACATTGCTGTGAACATAATAGAATAATTTATATTTCTTTGGGTATATACCCAATAATGGGATTGCTGGGTCAAATGGTATTTCTGCCTCTAGATCTTTGAGGAATTGCCACACTGTCTTCTACAATTGTTGAACTAATTTGCACTCTCACCACCAGTGTAAAAATGTTCCTTTTTCTCTGTAACCTTGCCAGCATCTGTTGTTTTTTGATTTTTTTTTTTTTTTTTTTTTTTTTAAACGGAGTCTCATCTGTCACCCAGGCTGGAGTGCAGTGGTGATCTTGGCTTACTGCAAGCTCTGCCTCTCGGGTTCACACTATTCTCCTCCTTCAGCTTCCTGAGTAGCTGGGACTACAGGCACCTGCCACCACGCTCAGCTACATTTTTGTATTTTTAGTAGAAATGGGGTTTCACTATGCTAGCCAGGATGGTCTTGACCTGCTGACCTTGTGATATGCCTGCCTTGGCCTCCCAAAGTGCTGGGATTACAGGTGTGAGCCACTGCGCCTGGTCTTGACTTTTTAATTATAGCTATTCTGACTGGCATGAGATGATATTTCTTTGTGGTTTTGATTTACATTTCTCTAATGATCAGTGAGGTCGAGCTGTTTTTCATGTGTTTGTTGGCTCCATGTATGTCTTCTTTTGACAAATGTCTGTTCATGTCCACTTTTTATAATACTGGTACAAGAACAGACACACAGATCAATGGAACAGAATAGATAACTCAGAAATAAGACCACACACTTACAACCATCTAATCTTAGACAAACTTGACAAAAACAAGTAATGGGGAAAGGACTCCTTATTTAATAAATCATGCTGAGAGTGCTGGCTAGTCATATGCGGAAAATTGAAGCTGAACCCCTTCCTTATACCATATACAAAAATTAACTCAAGATTGATTAAAAACTTAAATAAGACTGGATGCCGTGGCTCACGCCTGTAATCTCAGCACTTTGGGAGGCCCAGGTGGGCAGATCACTCGAGGTCAGGAGTTCAAGATCAGCCTGGCAAACATGGTGAAACCCTGTCTCTACTAAAAATACAAAAATTAGCCGGGCATGGTGGCGCGCACCTGTAATTCCAGCTGTTCGAGAGCCAGAGGTACGAGAATCACTTGAACATGGGAAACAGAAGTTGCAGTGACAGAGGTTGCGCCACTGTACTGCAGCCTGGGTGACAGAGTGAGACTGCCAAAAAAAAGACAAGTGAAAAACCAAGAACTGTAATATAAAAACACTAGAAGAAAATCTAGGCAATACCATTCAGGACATAGGCATGGGGCAAAGATTTCATGATGAAAACACCCAAAGCAATTGCAACAAAAGCAAAAAGTGACGAATGAGATCTAAGTAAACTAAAGAGCTTCTACACAGCAAAATAAACTATCATCAGACTAAACAGATAACCTATGGAATGGAAGAAAATTTTTGCAATCTATCCATCTGACAAAGTCCTAATATCCAGAGTGTACAAGGAACTTAAAACAAATGTACAAGAAAAATAGAGGGCTACTCTTAAGGGTATCAGTGTCACACATTATTTCTGCTTACCTTCTACTGAAATTAGCCAGATGGTTCCTCCCAACTACAAGCTAGACTGGGAAATGTAGTGTTTCTGGTAGCTACTTGCAACTCTACACATCTGTTACTAGTAATGAAGGAAAAACTGGATTTTATGGATAGCTAATGGCTTTGTCTATATGTATATGCAATATTATCTTCTTTCTGATGTACCATTATTTCATAAACAATATGCCCTTCATTTAGTGAGGGATATGATGTAAGTGTCTTACTACTTTTAATTCTGAAATTTTGTCACATTATAAAGCTTCAAATTAAAAATGTGACTTTTTATACCCTAAATAAATCCACAAACATCTCCTTTATCACATTTGAATTAAAAGCTTTACATTTGTGTATAAAACCTTACACCATAACTTATCTTCCAAATTTTATAAAAAATATTCCCTATTACTTGATGTGCATTTGTTCCTAGACAAGTGGGCTATTGGTTTCACAAATTATTTTCTAGCACACTGTAAATTTTTCTGCTATACAATGAATGAGTTCACAACATTAATGAAAGCTACTGCTGAATTCAGCATTTCGCTCATTAATTTACTAAAACTTCTATTTTTAGCTATGTGCTACTTCTCTATAGATTTATCCTACCAGCTGAATTTTTTAAAGGAATAACTTCTCCAAAAGAAATATTTCTTTAATTATTAATATCAAGGAATGAACAACTGGGTTATTGTATATGATCATTATCGTATTATCCTCTGAAAGTGTGCCGCTAACCTATACATCTAGCAAAGAAAGATGTTCTTGTTTAATGAAATACGATCTGCATTGAGTTTTATCAATATTATTTATTTTTCCCCTTGACTAGTTTAAAAGAGTTATAAATTATACTATATACTTTAAAAGGGAGATAGACTAATTTTCAAATATTCGTCCATTTTACTAACTCTTGTAAATATAACTGTTGCTATTCTTGATAGTTTTTTCCTAGAAAACTTTTAAAATGTTTGTATCACAAGATCTTCAGATTTAGAGTTGAAAGGAATCCTGAAAGTAACCTAATTTTAGTTCTGAAGCTTGACTTTCCTCTTTTATATTTTTCCAAGTGGTTATTTAGCCTTTGCATAAGCAATTTCTAGGATAGGAAAATTACTGTCTCCCATAACACTCAATTCCATCTTTGAACATCTTTGACATATGACTGTTAGCATTAGTTCTTGGTAAACACCTATGAAATTTAAAGCATTATGCTAGTGCTCTTAAACGTGTTCTGTTAGGTAATCCTTATACCAGCCTTATTGTTGACATGATTTATAGTTTGAAAAAATAAGCTCAAAGAGGTTTTATATTTAGGGTCACATTGCTAGTTGATTGAAGGTGAAATTTTCTACTGGATGTATCAGATCATATGTCCATGCTTTTTTCAATAAGATGAGTTGTCTTTACTTACATGTGAAAAAAATCTGTCTTTCCAACAGGCTACTGGGCTACTGGTTTTCAAACATACAGTGGATGAGTTCACGGCATGAGTTAAACATCAGTTACTCTATGTTTAAAGTTCTTCCTGGCAACAATTCTTGAAATATTTGAAGTCAGCCCTCATGTATTCCATATGCTTCCTCTTTTCTGGGGTGCATTTTATAGTTCCTTCAAATGGTTACTTTTAGCTCTTACATTGTCTGAGCCACTCTTTTCTAAATGCTTTCCAGTTTATTTTTTGGTAATACCACTCCAAGTGATGCTAAAAATAGAAGGTAGTGTTCTTGGATTGGCCAAACTAGCAAACTGTAACATGGGATTACCATCTCAATTGTTATAGGAACTTTATTAATGTAGTCCTATTGAATTAGCTCAGCAAACCACATTGTAGCATTCATTTCTGTTAAGTTTAAGGTTGGCATATAATTTTATATATTAATAAGTTGGTGAGATATTGGCTTTACATTTTGAATTATATTTATTCTTTCTAATTTCCTGCTTTATCCTTTGAAAAGAGCCCACGAAATTCTTTGTCCACTCTGATTTTTGTGTCCTGAAATTTCCATGTCATTACAATGAAAAAGAATCAAAGTATGGCTGCACTAAAAGGAGAGTATGTCTAAAATGTAAAGCACTTTGCAAAAGCACTCAACATACATTCTTTCTAGCTCTTATAGCTACATTATAATGTGGGTATTAGCATACATATTTTGCTCATTACAATTTAGTAATTTGTTCAAGTCCATAAAGAAAGAAGTTTAGAGGAGATGAATCCACCCATATCTGTTTTGTTTTTCCTGCAATGTCATAATGATATTGATAAGTATATGTTATCCTAAAGGACTAACTAATCAGAAATAGATTATAGAAAACACTCAGTGATATCTCTAGTATTAGGTCAACTTCCAAGGGACTTATGCAACACTTGTGCTAGAAGTGAGAGAGGTGAAAATCATTGTATTACAATATCTGAAACAAACATGCCTGTGATTTGTGAAACCAGTGAGGTTTGCTTTCCATATCCAAGTTTGGACCGTTGCTTCATGCATCCAAAAGCAGATAGATCAACATTACATGATCTTGTACTTCATATAGCTCAAACACATTTGAATCTTCATATCTGCCACTGTGACCAACTGTCTGTATTTGTCTGGGAAGGTATCAAAAGTAGAGTAACCGGGCAATGTTATTATGCCAGTGTAGAATTGCTAGTGTATATTTACTCTTGATTCTAAGTTGGCAGATGGCATTAGAGCTCCACTTTACAGCACTTTAGCAATGATACATGGGTTTATTGTGTCCATCAACTTCATTTACCAGAAAATCAGATACCTGATCTTAACCTCATTGACTCTGCTTAAAGGTAGACCCGTTAATTAAATCTTTCCCATATCAGCAATCCAGGTCTGTAGGAGATGGTTTGTAAATGAGTTGTAGTCTCTAGAAAAAGGCAAAGATCACCTAAAGCATATTAGTGCTAGATCTCTTAATATTTATTTCTCCAGATTTTTAGATCTTAAGACAGAAAATCACCTACAGTTGGCCTTAGTATTTGTGGGTTCCATATCCATGTGTTTAACCAACTACAGATGAAAAATGTGGCTAGGCCTATAGTAGTTGTGTGTGTACTGAACATGTACAAACTTTTCCTTTCTTGTCATGATTCCCTACACAATGCAGTGTACAAATAAGAACTGTTTGCATAGCATATACATTGAGTTATAAATTATAAGTAATCTAGAGATGATTTAAAGTAAATAGGAGGATGTGCATGGGTTTTATGCAAATACTACATCATTGTATATAAGAGACTTCAGCATCCATGAATTTTGGTGTCCATGGGAGTCCTGGAACCAGTCTCCACACTGAAACAGAGTAATGACTGTATATTTCTTCAAATCCCTTTACAATACTGAGAACAGTGCTCAGGCTATAGTACGTTACATATACACATATTCATTGATTACAGGTTTAACTTTCTAATTTATTGGTCTCAGAAGTAGTGAGATAAAATATTGAAACAATGATGATGTAGGGATTTTCACACATAATTTTAACTTCTCTTTCCAAAGCATGTTGAGAGTTTTTGTCCTAAATGTATATAGTATCAGCACATACATATATACACAAATTATTCAATGAAGCTTTTAAATTTTTAGATGATTTCCCCTTATCACTTAGCACATTTCTTCTCACTGTCAACTGGTGTCTGCTAAGGGAATGCAAATTAACTGTATTATTAATTTAAGTAAGACATAATTAGTAAGGTAAATCTTCTGCCAAAAACCACATAACACATTCCAGGGCCAAATATAAATGAGCTATGATTAGCCTGCTGTTCCCCTTTATTAGTTCAGATTAATGGTATATTCCCTGTGGGTATAAAGATGCACAACCATGTGTTTTCTAAGGGCCTTAGGACCATTTGCTAACTGCAATGGGAGCTTCACATCTCACTATCTTGTGAGGACTTCCTGGTATTTAATCAATGTGAGAAAGGAGAACAAGTATCAATTGATTAAAAAGCATGAATAGGGTTTGTAAGCAGAACATTTAATGAGCTAACTAAATTTTTCTACCAGTCAATAGCAAACATGGGCTCCCTTCATGCAAGCACTGCATCGTTTCTTCTCCTGCCTGGTACCATTATCCAGACTGTGAATAGCATTGTTTTCAGAGAGCACTTTCAGAAGCATTCTTGACTAGAGGAAACACAGGGAGTAGCAATCCATTAATGAAGCAGATTCACATCGATTAATTACATTCTGCTTTCTCTGTTCAGGCCTGTAGCACAGCTCCAGAAGGGGAAAAAATATGATGCAAGGAAGAGAAAAGCCCTCAAATTAAATTTTCACGTCTGATTTATGAGACTCCTCTGAAAAGCTAGGTTTTTTCTAATTTCAGTTATTTGTTTCTCTGCTTCCCTGACAAGGCTGTTCTAACACCGCCTGGATTTTGGCTTGTTGCCTGCCTCATTCCTTTCTTGGCTTGTTCTCATTACAGCACTTTTGCCTGATAGGAGTGAAGACCCTTGAAACTGGGAATCCAGACTATATAGAGCAAAACCTATTGCTGGCAATGGGCAGTTAAGAGACAACATAGCCTATTAACTGATGCTGTTGTTTTCTGGTAGCCATTGTGGGGCACTGCATGTGTGCCATTATTCACAATCAGGGTCATCATTCTAGTCCCTGCTGGGATTCATTTTTATCAAGAACAAGTAAGTAAGATGACTATAGAGTGTGCTGTGCAGTGAACTGGCATTTAGGATTTTTTTTTGATGACCTTAGTCCTTCCTAATTGTGTTTTGTGGCTGTAAGGCCAAGTGATTTAGGCCTGTGTGTGTGCACAAGGGTACAATTTGGAGTATTAACTATAGTGCTATTGCTTCCATTTGTAGAGGATTGTAGGATTTAGAAAACTGGCCCTTGGGTAGGATGGTAGCAGCATCTTCCATTAATAGCCATAAAAGTCAGGAATACTTCAAAAACATTTTAAAAGATAAAAATGAGAAAACATATGTTACTAGAAACAACTATCATATATCTCATACCCTGCATAAAGAGAGAATCATTAACAGCTAATTTTATATTCAAATAATTATGAAGTTGTGGTCTGCAGAGTCAGCTCCTTTCTCTCCCCTCCTCTCCCTTTTCTTTATTCTTTCTTGCTAGACAGGATCAG
The DNA here is from genome assembly GCF_001698545.2 of Rhinopithecus bieti. Classification (NCBI taxonomy): domain Eukaryota; kingdom Metazoa; phylum Chordata; class Mammalia; order Primates; family Cercopithecidae; genus Rhinopithecus; species Rhinopithecus bieti. Next base: position 940,674 of record NW_016806443.1, read on the forward strand.
GTTAAAAAGAAAATCCATGAAAACCAACAAGGGTGGCTAAGAAGCTAGAATGATAGAGCAGAAAAGGCCAGAATCACCTGGCCTCACACTGTGATTGGACAGAAGAGACACTGACTTTCCTGGAGTCACTTGAGTCTCAATCCTAAACAAGGACTGTGATGCCAAGCCTCTGTCTACTCAAGAACCACACTTCTCCCAACCCCCACAACCCCAGGACAGATCTGATTCTTATTACTCTACAGTTGCTTGAAACTTCTTATAAGTTTACAGTTGTGCCTATGAGCAAAGACTTAAAATGAAGACAGTCCTAGAGAAGTACCCTCAGGAATACACTGTTGATGTCAGAGCTTTAGAACCACAAATTTGGATGGAGGGTCACTGGAAAAAGTGACCACAGATGCAGAGTGTAACAGCAAGTATTAAGTGTGTGTGTGTGTGTGTGTGTGTGTGTGTGTGGTGGGGTGTGGGGAGGGAGTTGATAAACCTGACTTTGTATGGAAGGAATCACATCTGGCTTGAGTCTCCCAGTGGATGTCACTTCTTTTAACTTATAGGTTTACTTACACTCAGAAAAATCTAGTCTCCCAAATTGCCTAGGAAGCTAGCACCAATTCTCTGTTTATGAAAACATCAACCACAGTTTAGCATTTTAATTGAAAGAAAAGATAGCTTATCAATTCAAGTTGGTTATAATACCCTCAAGTGCTATGATATGCTTCTTTAAGTTTCCTAATGTCACTCATGATCCATGCTCTTGAAACAGCATGACATAATGTCAGGAATGCTGAGTTTGGAGTGGAATATCTCTGTTGCACCACTTATGGTTTTTAAGGTTTTTTATTTCTCTTAATCTGTAAAATGGGTATGACATCATGAGGATTAACAGTGATGCCCATAAAGTGCCTAACACAGTGCTTGACCTCACTGGGGATTCAGTAAGTAAGAGCAGGTATTGTTTGTTGCTCTTGTTTTGTTACTAACAGCAGTAATGAAGAGCCCTCTTGCTGCTCCCACTTTCTGTTTTTATGTGTCCCAAACATTCCCCAGCAGGGCAGCCTCTCTTGCTCCCTTCTGCCTGATGTCTTTTCTTAGCAACCCAGAATATTCATCATTCTTACCAGGCACCTGGAGGAAGGAAGCCTCTAGTTCCTCTCTGGTTTGCCTGGTTATCACAGCTTTCTCAGCTGAGCCTTCAGTGAGGAATCATGGTCCTTCTCTAGAACACTAGTTTCCAAATTTTATAGTTATTTATGCCCATTAGTAAAATGATGTTGAGGCTATACTCCTAATATATGTTTATTTATTTATAAATAATACATATGCACTACTATACTAATAAGTAAAACAAAGAAATTTTGTAAACATTGGAATGGAAATGGTACATTCAGTTGTTTTCTTATATGTTGTCATGGCTCATCTTGCACACCTTCTGGGGTGCACAGCTTGAAAAGCATTGCTCGAGGGGATTATCATGTTTTTGTAAATTAGACTGTCTTACCCATAAAGCAAGTACCTCAGTCATCATCCAGAAAATGCCTTCCACACCCTTTGGTCTCTTTCCATGAGGAAATCCCATAGCCTGTCTCTGCAGCATCTGAACTATCACTCTAGCCCTCATGCTGGCCCTCTGACCCAGTGCTTCTACATTTTGTCTGTACATGTGATTTGCCTGGGGACCAGTTCAAAATGTCTGTGGCCCATCTCAAACCAATTAAATAAAAATATTGGCAGGTGCAGGGCCCGCCTCTGGGATCGTCCAGGCCTGGTGGTTTTGTCCCTAAGTGCCCGGCCGTTGGGGTGGGAGAAGGAAGGGAGGCACTCAAGGACCCAAGTTTCTTCATCATGGGGGATGTGGTCCATTGGTGCAGGAGCCCTGGGGGCTGCTGCCTTGGCATTGCTGCTGGCCAATACAGACGTGTTTTTGTCCAAGCCCCAGAAAGCAGCACTGGAGTACCTGAAGGACATAGACCTGAAAACACTAGAGAAGGAACCAAGGACTTTGAAAGCAAAGGAGCTATAGGAAAAAAATGGAGCTGTGATTATGGCAGTGCGGAGGCCAGGCTGTTTCCTTGTCTAGAGGAAGTTGCGGATCTGTCCTCCCTGAAACACATGTTGGACGAGCTGGGCGTCCCCCTCTATGCGGTTGTAAAGGAGCACGTCAGGACCGAAGTGAAGGATTTCCAGCCTTCTTTCAAAGGAGAAATCTTCCTGGATGAAAAGAAAAAGTTCTATGGTCCACAAAGGCAGAAGATGATGTTTATGGGATTTATCCATCCGGGAGTGTGGTACAACTTCTTCCGAGCCTGGAATGAAGGCTTCTCTGGAAACCTGGAAGGGGAAGGCTTCATCCATCCATGAGTTTTCGTGGTGAGATCAGGAAAGCAGGGCATTCTTCTCGAGCACTGAGAAAAGGAATTGGAGACAAAGTAAACCTACTTTCTGTTCTAGAAGCTGCTAAGATGATCAAACCACAGACTTTGGCCTCAGATAACATATGATTGTGTGAAACTGCCCAACTTAGGGATAACCAGGGCCATTCACCTGTATTCATGGGATGTATTGTTTCCACTTGTGTCCCTAGGGAGTGAGAAACCCATTTATACTCTACTTTCAGTATGGATTATTAATGTATTTTAATATTCTGTTTTGGCCCAGTTAGGCAAAATAGCCCCAAAACAAGATGAACAAAAATCTGAAAAACTAATGAGGATTATTAAGTTAAAACCTGGAAAATACGAGGCTTAAAATTGACTGCTGGCCTGGGTGTGGTGGCTCACACCTGTAATCCCAGCACTTTGGGAGGCCGAGGTGAGCAGGTCACTTGAGGTTGGGAGTTTGAGACCAGCCTGGGCAACATGGCGAAACCCCGACTCTACTAAAAATACAAAAATCAGTCGGGTGTGGTGGCACGCACCTGTAGTCCCACCTACTCGGGAGGCTGAGGCAGGAGAATCACTTGAACCTGGGAGGTGGAAGTTGCAGTGAGCCGAGATCACCCTGCCCTCCAGCCTGGGTGACGGAGACTCCATCCCCCCACCAAAAAAAAAAAAAAAAAAACTGATTGCTGTGCCTCATTACAAATGTATATGGTGTTTGAGTGCTGTTGCTTGAAATTATTTTTCTTTTCAGGTCTTCAAAAATCCAAGAAAAGTTGATGATTGACTTGAAGATTACAGAATTTAAGGTTTTTTGGTAAATAAATAAATAAATAGATAGATTGATAAATTTGTGGGTCTGCCCTGAGGCTGTGAAGGGCCTCTTTTGTTTAGCCCAGTGAGCTGTTGGACTGGAGTAGGAAACCATTTACCATAGGTCCTGATCAACACTCCCATTCTGGGAAGCTGAGGCCTCAGAGGCTACTGGAGAACAGGTCTTTTTTTTTTTTTTTTTTTTCTTTTCTTTTTTGAGACAGAGTCACTCTCTGTCACCCAGGCTGGAGTGTAGTGGCGCGATCTCGGCTCACTGCAACTTTTGCCTCCGAGTTCAAGCAATTCTCCTGCCTCAGCCTCTCAAGTAGCTCAGATTACAGGCACCCATCATCACACCCAGCTTTTTTTTTTTTTTTGTATTTGTAGTAGGGATGGGGTTTCACCATGTTGGCCAGGCTGATCTCGAACTCCTGACCTCAGGTGATCCACCCGCCTCAGTCTACCAAAGTGCTGGGATTATAGGCATGAGCCACTGTGCCTGGGCTAGAACAGGTGTCCTTTGCCTACCTTCCTTCTGTTTTCCTCAGTCACATTAGAGAGAGAAGGGTCTTGCTCCAAATCCCATTCTGGAGAAGGCAACCTGATACAGTTTTGTCCAGGGCCCACCAAACCTGCACAGCAATGGCCCTATCAACGTATTGCACATGAAAGGATGAGTTGAGTTGAAGTTTTGCTTTGCTCTCCGGCTGTTTATAAAGCAAGCTTGGGAATCAACCAGAGTGGATGATTGACAGGAGGAAGGGAGGAAGGCATAAAAGGTGACTGCCTTCACCTTCTTACCTTCAGAATAGCCCTTCTATTTATCTCTTTTCTCCCTTCTTCTGTCTTTCATTTTTTTTTTTTTTTAACTGAAAGTGAGGTAAGGAGAGAGAAGGTCTTTCCAATATTTTCCTTAGCATCATGAGACATCCCAAATCAGAGTGAAATAAACATTTAATTACCTGGAGTGCTTGGGATAGGGTATTCTTCTTTAAGCTTGTATTTATATTTGTATGTATGCATTCATGTACATATGTTAGGAACTGCTTAATCACCAGGAAAAAGTTTTCCTTCCACTTTACCCTTTTCTTTCACTTGCTACTTTGGCACCCTTTGTGAAAAAAGCTTTCTAAAAGCCTGAATCCATATTCTTGCCTGAGAGGTGAGTTGAAATGCAGGCATCTAGATTAATATCTAATTATACTGGTGCTTAGCTGCTACCATTGAGGCCAAAAAACATGTCTCTCCTCTCCCACAGCAAAGTCCCTCTCTGTTATCTTAAGATCTCTGGGAGGCATATATTTGCATCGGAACAAAGTGACTCAAATATGTTTCTCTGACCTCCTCACAATGGCCTCTTGCCCACAAACTGTATAAGGCCACTGTAGGCGTGTGGCTGCAGGTATCTTCTGAGATGATCGTGCTTCTGGTTACCCTGGTCTCTTTGCAATATTTCTGGTCTTAGCAGTTTTTCTGAGGTGGTTCCCTTGATGCCTCATGGGCAGAAGCTACTGCACGGAGGATACTGTGTACTGGATCCTGGATACTGGATCAAAGAGTATTGGCTGCAGGCTGAGACTCAAATTGTTTGTTCATTAATTTGTTGAAATAATTGAGTATATCTTTCGCTCCTAAAAAGTCGAACACATATTATCAGATGATAACTTAGGGTCAGAAAGTTCAAATGGCTTGTCAAAGGTAACATACGTGGTCATAATGGCACTAAATGGAGGGCCAACCATGATAAAAATAATAATAGTAAACAAAGCATATAGAGAGATCAACAGACAGACAAATAAATACTTAATATAAATCAGATACTCTGTATGTGTCTATTGATGCACCAGGCATTGTACTAGAGACACTATTAAAATCACTATTAAAACATATATTTTATAATCAAGAGTCTTAGAATCTGATCAAGAAGGCAGACCCACAAGAAAACGATAAAATGCAATGAAATCAACATTGAAAATGGAGGAAAAATAAAGTTCTTAAGATCACAGGGCACTTAAATTGACTTGAGGAATCAGAGTGCAAAGATCTTTGCACAGCATATTTGGAGAACATTGAATGATTTGATACACTGAAGCCAAAGTATAAGTGCAGAACTGATAGCACAGATCATGAAAGATTGTAGTACATAGAAAGCAATGTAAATTAATGACATTTCACCACACACAGACTTTCTATATTATGTTAGTGATAAATGGTTGCACAAAAAGGGAAAATAAAGTTATTTGAAATGATTTTAACAAACAGTTGTCAGCAACTTAACAATCAATTGTCAAATCAATTGTTAAAATGATGTTAATCAATTGTTACGTGATTTTCATTTAACAAGTATTCATTGATCACCTGCTATGACAAGCACTGTTTTAGGCCTTTGGGGTACATCTGTGAACAAAATGAATGAAAATCACTGTCCTCACAAAGCTTACATTCTCTTTATTATAAGTTTATTTTTATATTATTGTATATTTATATTATATTTAATTATATTATAATTATTATAGTTTTATTTATAAATTAATTTTTACTATAAATTACATATATAAAAACATATATTGCTACCACAGTTCACCTATAATGGGGAATATACTGTATTTTTGGACACTTTAAGAAATATTCAGTGTTCGGGCCCGGGGCGCGGTGGGCTCAAGCCTGTCAATCCTAGGGACTTTGGGGAGGCCGAGACGGCGGGATCCCACAGGGTCAGGAGATCGAGAACCACCCTGGGCTAATACGGTGAAACCCCGTCTCTACTTAAAGGAATTTACAGAAAAAGACTAGCCGGGGCGACAGGCGGCGGCCGTGTAGTCCCCAGCTACTTGGGACGGCTGGGCAGAGAATGGCATGAACCTGGGAGGCGGGAGCTTGCAGTGAGCGTGAGATCCGGCCGACCGCGTCAGCTCCGAGCCTGGGCGGGACAGGAGCCAGACTCTGTCTGCGAAAGAAGAAAGAAAAAAAAAAAAAAAAAAAAAGAAAAAAAAAAAAAAAAAAAAAATTCCAGTTTTGTAAAATAGGTCTTTTGCCTCTTTTACCTTAAAATTTAATTCTAAGATTTGACTCCACTGTAGTCAATTAACAATGGAGACCTATTAAGAAATTACATGCAAATGAAATAATATTTGCATTTTGGGAAGAGGACGCAAGGAGTGGAGTTGTTTGATAGGTAATGCCTGAGACTAACACTGAGGAGACTCATTAGGCTGCCACTGTGTGAAAAATAATTCAATAAAATAGGGCAATAAGGCAATTGCAACATTTAGGATTATTGAGACAGAGAGAAGGAGTTTAAAATCATTCCCAGGATTCTGCGTTAGATAATGAGATGATGAGTAACAGAAAACAACAAGGGTTAATACAGGTGAAAGTACTTTTATATCCCTTCATTTAACGTTCACAGAAACTATAAAAGTTTGGTGCCAGTGTAGCTGTACAACTTGTTGGCTTTTGTTTTTCTTCATAACTTTAGAAGACCTTTTGGTTCTGTCTGTAATATATAATCATGCCTTAAAGCTGATTACAATTTTCACTGTTAAAGATTCATACTTTGGCTACCTTTTCATTTATTACTCACAACCACAGACTGGGTTCATAAGGGCAGAGGTAGAAGCCATGGCTGAGTAGCCAGAGAATCTAGAGCTGCTGTCAGCAAATTGAATCGTCAGCATTCTCAAGGAAATCACCTGCTGGCTTATTAAAGTTAATTGCTTGCAGGTATCAAGTTCCTTAGCCAGAGCTATCAAAGTCGCTGTGAGAGAGGTGATTAAGACTGTGCTGGGAGCTTGGCAAAGCTGGATGAGTACCATCTCATGGGGTGTCTTAGCTTCAGGGAGACTGCTTCCTACGTCCACATTGTTTGTTTCTTCCTCCTTGCGCTTCCACCATCCCCTACACCTGTCCCCAGCGCATGCCAACTTATCCAGGTAATGTGTTAATTTTGATTCTCTAACATTTGACAGGCATGTATTAAACATTTATTTCCAGCCTCAAAAAGCACTGAGATAAATAACACAGCCTCTGCACACAAGGAACTTCCAGTCGAGAATAGGAGACAGGCTTTTAAACCTATGATTATAATACTATGCCATAAATTCTAGAAACTGGTTAGTCTAACATACTATAAGAAGGTATAGAGATAAGGTATATAGTACATATATATGTTTACATTTTCATTATCTGCCTTTGGGGACTGGGATAAAAGAAGATGGAAATATTTACCTGTATCTGTCGGAGTCCTCCAAAACGAATTGGCTTACATGGTAGGGGCTGGCAGGTCTGAAATCTATAGCGTAGGTTTTATATAAACTCAGGCAAGAGTTGGTGTTGCAGTATTAAATCTGAAATTTGTAGAGCAGGTTGGCAGGCTGGAAACTCAAGCAGGATTTCTATGTTAGTCTTAAGGCAGAATCCCTTCTTTTGGGGGATACCTCAGTTTTCTGTTACTGTTTTTGTTTGTGTTTTTATCTTTTGTTCTTACGGCTTCCAACTTACTGTGTGAGGCCCACCTACATTATTGAGGGTAATCTCTTTAATTAAAGTCAATTGATTAAGAAATGCTCACCACGTCTGTAAAATACCTTCACAGGAGCATTTAGATAAATATTTGACCAGACAGCTGGGCACCAAAGCCTGACCAAGTTTTTTTGCTTTGGTAGGCCAAAGTCGGGCGAGGCACTGCAAATGTATAGAAGTTCCAACTCCAAGATATATTGAAATTATTCCCTAGGATAGCACTTTAAAATTCAAGCTTATTCCCAGGGTAAAGACATCAAACACCTAGGTAGTGCCATGCTTAGATCCAGGAAAGAAAGGTCTTTGTCATGGGCCCCATGCATTAGAGGGCCCCACATATGACAAAAACACAAACATAAATGCCTCTGTTACCTCACTTCTGGCCTACAGCACTGGCTCACTGCAATCTGAAACATTCACTCTCATGATTAATATTGTTTGGGCTACCAGAAAATTCTTCTCCACATTTTTTCTTACATCCTAGTGATGAAAAGATAGCAAAGCTCAAATGCCATAAACATTTGCGGTTTGAACTGCTGTCAACATGAGAGATGAGCATCTTATTTTGCAGCAGGGTAGTGGGGTGGGCTAGGTTTGAGCACTGTAAAGAAAATATACGTAAATTATTTTCAGATTCTTCCTTGTGGAATGAACACACCAAATCATTGCATAATCAAAGATTGTTTTCCTAGGTAGAGCTGAACATCACTTTTCTTGTATCTGTTCATGTTTCACTGGTAGATTTGAAAGTCCAGACAAATTAGCATAGCATTTGTACATGATATGTGTATTTTGGATTATTAAATAAATCATAGTAGTCCTATACTTTTCTATATGTGGGGTTAGAGAAAATATGAAGTGTGCTACCAGTTCTTCATATTGGCAAGCAAATGGATAGTGGATGCTCAATGTTAAATGAGACAAAATTAAATGAGAAAATGTCAGCTTTAATGAAATATTCTGAAATTAAAATGTGATATTCCTTATATGCATTTCAGTTTTTGACTTAATAGGTAATTTGAATATTTAAGAAAGAATTATGAATTTTTAATTCATAATTATTTAATTTTTAATAAAATATATTTGAATTTTCTAACTTCAATACAATTTCATTTTAGTTTAAATCCTTTGGCTCATCACTGTCAAGAAATTAATTAAAAATCTTGACCACAGCAATGTAATTTTGATGAAATAAAGAGGAGGAATATAAATTTTATGGAATACTTGTGTGTTTATTAATTAAGCTGGTTTCATTTTATTACTTGTATAAACATTGCCATCTCAACAAGAGAATGCCCAGGTATGCTCTCAAATATTAAATTTAATATCTTTGACATTTTGCCAACTTTTAGTCACCTAAGAACTATTGCCTTACACAATACTTTTCATTTGTCATCAAAAATTATATATTTAAGGCAGCACAGTGATAGAACATATTTTATTAAAGTTCCTTAGTTTTTAAATAATTTTTAAATATTTAAACATGTGGTCTGTGGGCCTCCATTTCTACTGTTGGTTTGGGTCCTGCATATCTAGGAGTGGGCTCACCAATAAGCAATTGAGACAGCATCTAGGAGGGGGCATGAACATCCTCAAGGAGCCATGACTATACCAAGAGATGGATGACAATCTTTAACTTGTGAACTAGGGGTGGGAGGATGTGAAGTGGGATAAGCAGTGCCCTTTCTATTTTTTCCTATGCCTCCTTGCCCAGTAAACAGACTTTCTTTCTTTTTAAAGAGCTGGATGTAAAAAAATTTAATTCGGGAAAATTATGTAGGTGGACCTGGAAGAACTGGAATAGGCTGTAAGTTATTGAAATTAACCCTCAGAAATCATTCTGAAAAAGGGGACATTTGAGCTCGATCTGGAAAGATGAATAGAACCCCTCCAGGTGGATGAATTGTGTGTGGGAAGAGGTGCACTAGGAAAAGGCAAAAAGGCAGAAAAAGCAGGTTGCTTCACAATATTTCAAAACGTTCATATGACTAAAACACTGGGTGGGAAGGAGGAAATGGAAAGAGAAGGGCTGAAATATGAGAAGAGAAAGGGTATTACACTTCTTCCCAAGAGCCTGGCTTTTATCCTTCAGAAGAGACTCATTAAAGAAGTTTTAAGCAAGCAAATGACATGATTGGTTTTGCCTTTTAAAAATATGACTTTAGAACCTTGGTTTTCAAATTTTAAAATGCATGATAATCACTTGGAGGGCTTATTGAAACACAGATGGCTGGGCCCCACCTCCAGAGCTTCTGACTCAGTAGTTCTGGGGTGGAACCCAAGAGTTTGCATTTCTAACAACTCCTGAGTGATGTGATGCTGCTGATGTGGGAACCATACTTTAAGAAGCACAGCTCAAAAAAGCAGAGGTGGATGGTGAATGGTTTAGAAAGATGAATCTACAGAAAGTAGACAAGATATGGGAATTAGTGCAATAAAGTTGGGAAAAATAAAGAGAGTTTTATGTAAGCAGTGATGAAGTGTCTAAATAAGAGTTTTAAGAAACAGTATCTAACTGAATTTGCAAGGTCTGGATAAGGAAGACACAAGTGTTGAGGATAAATCTGTATCTGGCTTGTTTTTGAAGGTATGGAAGAGCCCAGGTCTGTAATCTAGAGAAAGAGAGAAGAGAATGGATTTCCATGTGTAGTCATTGGTGTAAAGGTGCAACTTAATTGAATATCATGCAACAACTGGATTACTGAACTTTGGGTGTGCTGAACCAAAGAAGATGGAAAGTTATTTACTTTCAGAGTATACTAGCTCCATTAGAAGTTTGAGGTCAATATAGTTAATACATGAATGTTATTTATCAATAACAGTCAATACACCATCACGATTCGATCATTTTGGGTGTGGTTAAGGATTGGTCACCTCTTTGCAGAGTGCCTCAAGCCTTTTACTTAATTACTGTCTAACAAGGTAGATCTGTCAGAATGGGTATTTTTACTTCATTATATTCTATCATGTGATTTTTCTCTCTAGTATATCCTTCTACTTTAAAATATTATTTTAGGCTTAGCAAAATTAATATTACTCTGTTTAACAGGGGGCAGGATGCATGTTCACCCTTAATATTTGAATGAACCAGGGNTAATAAAATATATTTGAATTTTCTAACTTCAATACAATTTCATTTTAGTTTAAATCCTTTGGCTCATCACTGTCAAGAAATTAATTAAAATCTTGACCACAGCAATGTAATTTTGATGAAATAAAGAGGAGGAATATAAATTTTATGGAATACTTGTGTGTTTATTAATTAAGCTGGTTTCATTTTATTACTTGTATAAACATTGCCATCTCAACAAGAGAATGCCCAGGTATGCTCTCAAATATTAAATTTAATATCTTTGACATTTTGCCAACTTTTAGTCACCTAAGAACTATTGCCTTACACAATACTTTTCATTTGTCATCAAAATTATATATTTAAGGCAGCACAGTGATAGAACATATTTTATTAAAGTTCCTTAGTTTTAAATAATTTTAAATATTTAAACATGTGGTCTGTGGGCCTCCATTTCTACTGTTGGTTTGGGTCCTGCATATCTAGGAGTGGGCTCACCAATAAGCAATTGAGACAGCATCTAGGAGGGGCATGAACATCCTCAAGGAGCCATGACTATACCAAGAGATGGATGACAATCTTTAACTTGTGAACTAGGGGTGGGAGGATGTGAAGTGGGATAAGCAGTGCCCTTTCTATTTTTTCCTATGCCTCCTTGCCCAGTAAACAGACTTTCTTTCTTTTAAAGAGCTGGATGTAAAAAAATTTAATTCGGGAAAATTATGTAGGTGGACCTGGAAGAACTGGAATAGGCTGTAAGTTATTGAAATTAACCCTCAGAAATCATTCTGAAAAGGGGACATTTGAGCTCGATCTGGAAAGATGAATAGAACCCCTCCAGGTGGATGAATTGTGTGTGGGAAGAGGTGCACTAGGAAAAGGCAAAAGGCAGAAAAGCAGGTTGCTTCACAATATTTCAAAACGTTCATATGACTAAAACACTGGGTGGGAAGGAGGAAATGGAAAGAGAAGGGCTGAAATATGAGAAGAGAAAGGGTATTACACTTCTTCCCAAGAGCCTGGCTTTTATCCTTCAGAAGAGACTCATTAAAGAAGTTTTAAGCAAGCAAATGACATGATTGGTTTTGCCTTTTAAAATATGACTTTAGAACCTTGGTTTTCAAATTTTAAAATGCATGATAATCACTTGGAGGGCTTATTGAAACACAGATGGCTGGGCCCCACCTCCAGAGCTTCTGACTCAGTAGTTCTGGGGTGGAACCCAAGAGTTTGCATTTCTAACAACTCCTGAGTGATGTGATGCTGCTGATGTGGGAACCATACTTTAAGAAGCACAGCTCAAAAAAGCAGAGGTGGATGGTGAATGGTTTAGAAAGATGAATCTACAGAAAGTAGACAAGATATGGGAATTAGTGCAATAAAGTTGGGAAAATAAAGAGAGTTTTATGTAAGCAGTGATGAAGTGTCTAAATAAGAGTTTTAAGAAACAGTATCTAACTGAATTTGCAAGGTCTGGATAAGGAAGACACAAGTGTTGAGGATAAATCTGTATCTGGCTTGTTTTGAAGGTATGGAAGAGCCCAGGTCTGTAATCTAGAGAAAGAGAGAAGAGAATGGATTTCCATGTGTAGTCATTGGTGTAAAGGTGCAACTTAATTGAATATCATGCAACAACTGGATTACTGAACTTTGGGTGTGCTGAACCAAAGAAGATGGAAAGTTATTTACTTTCAGAGTATACTAGCTCCATTAGAAGTTTGAGGTCAATATAGTTAATACATGAATGTTATTTATCAATAACAGTCAATACACCATCACGATTCGATCATTTTGGGTGTGGTTAAGGATTGGTCACCTCTTTGCAGAGTGCCTCAAGCCTTTTACTTAATTACTGTCTAACAAGGTAGATCTGTCAGAATGGGTATTTTACTTCATTATATTCTATCATGTGATTTTCTCTCTAGTATATCCTTCTACTTTAAAATATTATTTTAGGCTTAGCAAAATTAATATTACTCTGTTTAACAGGGGGCAGGATGCATGTTCACCCTTAATATTTGAATGAACCAGGGCAAGAGTATAAATGAAGGTGTCCCCTTCCATTTGTTGAAATACGTAAATATGTGAAAGTTAAAAACCAAGCCAACAAACTCTTAAAGAAAATGTTCTGTTCTTCTACCTTCACAAATAGAACTAAATAACTAAATTTTCAAAATATATGGAAGGCTATGCCTTCCATATAATTTAAACTTGGCAAAACATCAAAGATGGCTGGATTTGCTTATTCTGCATCTCTGGAATTTTGGTTGATGAGCGTGTGGTGATTTTATGTGTCATAAAATACAGACAGACATGGTTCCTACATGTTATATATTAATTCCATTATATTTCTTACATCATTTTAGTGAAATTACCAAGTAGGTTACTATAGTAAATTTTTACATAATTAATATTTTATTGACAGTAATGATTTAAAGGATTAAAATATAAAACATAATTGTATTCCAGTGCTCAAAATTTAAACATAGTTGTATCAAAATATTTCTTCAAGAAAATACAAAATTACAAAATTAGAAATGTTTACTTATTTTCTAAAAGGCTTTGCCAGTGTAACTTTTAAAAAGATGGTACAAATTGGCCAGGTGCGGTGGCTCACGCCTGTAATCCCAGCACTTTGGGAGGCAGAGGTGGGTGGATCACGAGGTCAGGAGATCGAGACCATCCTGGTTAACATGGTGAAACCCCATCTCTACTAAAAAATACAAAAAAAATTAGCCGTAGTCCCAGCTACTCAGGAGGCTGAGGCAGGAGAATGGTGTGAACCCGGGAGGCAGAGCTTGTAGTGAGCTGAGATCCAGCCACTGCACTCCAGCCTGGGTGACACAGAGAGACTCCGTCACAAAAAAAGAAAAAAAAAAAGTACAAATTGTGATTAACGCATACCCACACTCAAAATTGATTTAATTAAATGGGCAAATTTAAAATAGTCTAATCAGTAACAATTTTATAATGTTTAGAATTCATTGCTTATATAAATATTTGATGTCACACTTCAAGAATGGTGTTTAGACCTATACATAAACATGTTTAAGAGTGACATAAATTGTTTAATATTGCAAAATATTCTTCAATCACTATGTGGAACTATTGTGACTATTGTAGGAACTGCTAAAATAAAGGATTAGAACAAGAAAAGAAAATACTTTGTATACCTGGAACATAATACCAAATGCAAGAAAATATTGCATCCATCTGAGATGATTTAACGAGTTCATTAATTTATCTTCTTCTCTTCTGTCAGTTCTTCCGTTGCTCATAGTTTTTTCACAGTGGGAAACTGTCCTTCTTGAATCTAGACAGTAACACAACCCACAAACCTTCACCTTATTTGGGCACATTCCCTTTTTTATTTTAAGACTTTAAAGAAATGGGCAACAAATGTGGGGAAATATTTCCCCAGGATCTTAATGTTGCTATTCAAGGAATAACACACAAGAATATTTAACACACGAGAATGCTATTTCCTATGGCAATGACAGGACATAATGGAAGGTTTTCAGTGTCAAGTATCAATACTATTACCGTAGATACTTTAAAAGATAAAAATACTAAATTGTAACTTTCTTTTTCTCAGCACACTCCATTCAACTCCTTTCCCCTCTACAAGGTTTGATCTCTTAGAAATACCTTGTTTGATGGATAAAGTGCTCTCAGTAGTTGTTCAAATTAGATAAATCAAATAATACATTCCTTACATTAAAGTACAGAAAGTCCCTAAGGAGGCTGGAGTTGAGAGTAGAGGGGAGGTTAGAGACATTGGCCTAAAAGAGGAGAATGTAACGAGGAGGAGACATTATCTGGCTATCTAGAGGGGACTGTGTGAAGAAAGGAGGGTGTCCTAGTAGGTTAAGGCTGCTTTTAACAAAATATCATAGACTGGCTGGTTTATAAACAGCAGAAATGTATTTATCACAGTTCTGGAGGCTGGGAAGTCCAAGATCGAGGCATCAGCAGATTCCATGTCTTGGAAAGGCCCATTCTTCAAAGACAATCTTTTTCCTGTTACCTTACATGGTAGAAGGGGATGAGGAGTCTTTCCGCGGCCTCTTTTGTAAGGGCATCAATTCTATTCCCGAGGGCTTCACCCTCATGACTTAATCACCCCCAAAGGCCCCGCCTCCTAATACCGTCATCTTGAGGATTAGGATTTCAGCATATGAATTTTGAGGGACATAAACATTCAGACTGTAGCAGAGGAGAAGGGGGAAAGGATGAATGTAGGTGGATGGAGATTGAGAAAGAAGGAAGAAGAGAAGAAAGATGGAGAAGGGTGTGAGAAACATGGCAATTAGGAATTTGTAATGTATATTTAAAAAATAGCAAGGAGTACAGTGTCACAGGAAGGAAGTGAGCAAAGGAGAGAGTAAGAGCAGCTGAGGACAGAGAGGTATCAGGGGACCAGTTGAAATGGGGTTTTGCAAGCATAATGAGTATCCTGAATGATATGAGATATTACGAGAGGGTTTTATTGGGAGGAGTGATGAGTTTTAAATGATGATTCAGATATGATTCGAGAATAGAATATAGGTGAACAAGGCTTGTATGAGAAAGATGCTGGGTTACTCTGAGGTTAGTCCAGACATAAGAGCGAGAATGAGACTCTGTGGTGGACCTGGAAGATGCCAGAACAGTTTTTATTGCTGTACTGTGACAGTGTTGCCAGGATATAATCTATTAGTAGGGAACCAGCAACCCAACACTGTGAATTGGGCTTCCAACTCTAGGTGACCATTTTCATTAATTTCTTTAATTAAGATCTTTATTGCTCACAGTGAGGACAAAAACCAAACAACAACAAAAAAGGCCTGCCGGGAACCACACTCTGAAACACTTAAAATACCAATCTGCTAAATATTGTCATATAAAAGAGATTCTCTGGTTAGAGTTACTTTGGGAGCCAAAACTAAAAAGGAAAGAAGCCATTAGTGATTAAGAGAGATGGGAAGTGAGGCAATTGCAGGAACCAAGGTGAGGGCCCTGCTATTGAATATTGCCAGAGGAAGAAATGATTTGAAAAGATTTTGGAACTTATTTCTGTCTGTTGAGAAGGAGAAATAAGATATGGGCGGGCACAGACATTAGAGAGACCCAGATCATAGCAGCCTGCTAGCTTTGTGGTGCTCGAGCTTCCTGTGTGGAGTTAAAGCTCTGTTACCTTGAGGGTTTCAGAGAGAGGTTCGAGAAGTCCCTAGAACGTAAGGAGGATCCCTTACTTAAGGTCTTAGTATACTAGTAACCCAGAAGCACCCAGCTTTCCCAAAACTACCAGAGACACTACCTCGAGAGTGGTTCCTTGATGTTAAGTAAAGACGTAGGAAATAAGTATAGGCATATGAATGATGCTCACTACAGTTGTTACTGTCATGTAGACACATTATAAGGGTATGAGCTTATTTGTGGTACAGTCTAGCATAGGTAGCTGAATGTGAGATGTCTTTTCTATTTGTATCAGAGGAAATGTAAAATAAAATAATTCAGCCTGAAAATGTGTTGCTCAATTTTCAGCAAGATTTTCTTATGCTACTATAGAGCTCCGAAGGAAAGAAACACATTCCGGTGTGTCATAGCGTTAGTAAGCCAATGAAAGTTGACAGTATATTCTAATGTCTCATGCCATGTGTGAATGTGTTTGTGTGTGTGTGTGAGAGAGAGAGAGAGAGATTAAGAGAGACTGATTTGACATTTATGAATAACTTCCCCATATTTTATATTTAGAAAAAATTGCTAATCACTTTCAGCTGAAGTTAAACCATTCCTAAAACGGTGACTGACTATCTTCTTGAATAATATGGAAATATCAGAGCCAGCTGATTTGGGATAACAGCTCTTTGGGACAATGAATTCTTACTCAACATGCAGTCTACATGTTTGACTATCATTTAATTCCTCCCTCTTTACTCATCAAAAATTTTAAAATCCTGTGTTCTAAACTGCCTAGGGGAATTAACTGATATAATTTTGAAGTACATGTTTTTGGATATTCCTTGTCTTTATTGTGAATCTCAGCTTGTATCACATGTTTACTATTTAGCATTTGAGCATCTGCAGAGAACTTAGCACCATCCTTCCGTTTCTAAGATTTGCAGCACATATGTGGCTAATAAATACGAAGCTGGATGATATAGACAACTCCATTGGCTCTGTTTCAGCTCTATCACTGTTGGACCTTGACAAGAGGCATTAGGAAAATTTATTTTTGGTGTGAAGGAGGTTCTTGCTAGGTTTTGCCTAGCAAAAATGGGCACAGTCAGAAAAGATGGCTGGGGCCAAGGCTTGGGGAAGGCAACAAGAAAGAGTAAAAACTTCAGCCAAATATTCTAAATAGTAAAAACATAAGAAAAGTAAGAACTTTTGAAAGTAAGGGTTGGGTGCAGTGGCTTACTCCTGTAATCCCAGCACTTTGAGAAGCCAAGAAGAGCAGATCACCAAGGTCAGGAGTTCGAGACCAGCCTGACCAACATGGTGAAACCCTGTCTCTACTAAAATTTACAAAAATTAGCCAGGCATGGTGGCACACACCTATAATCCCAGCTACTAGGGAGGCTGAGACACGAGAATCACTTGAACCCGGGAGGTGGAGGTTGCAGTGAGCCGATATCACGCCATTGCACTCCAGCCTGGATAACAGAAGGAGACTCTGTCTCAAGAAAACAAGAAAAGTAAAAAGAAAAGCCCACCCAGTAATCCTAAATTATGTTGTTGAATGGGTAAAGAAGCAACACAGAGAAGTACAAGGAAGACAAAAGCAGATTGAATAATGGAATGAGGGACACCTAGGAGGATACATTATTAGAGAGGTTAAGTACTTAAATTCATATATTTCATGATATATAGCTGTTTTTCTTTAACATTTCAATTAAAATTTCTAAAGTTTCTGAAGCTAAAGTTAAAGTTTGTTCTTTATCTTGCTGAAGTTTCTGATTTTTTTTTTTTTTTTTTTGGTTCTTGTTCACAGTGAAAGGATGAATAAAGTTTCTTGAAGAGACTAATTGTGTATTCCAGGTCCTGTATTGCTTGACTATATGCAGAATATATGTTCTAACAAATCAGTTTGAGATTTGTGTCAATTGGTAGAAAATAGGATTATGTTCACTCACCAAAAATGTCTTTGAGAGTAGGTTTCCACACTGCCTACCTCGGGTGGCTAACTCTGAATCTTTCGATCTACAACTAGAAGAAAAAACTGCATAAACTGCTAACACATTTTTAAAGATTCTACAGCAAGGCATGGATGAAATTAGTAGTATATTTAAAGGATGTTCTATAGGTAGAAAGTGCTATGTGAATAAAGAAGTGGTATTATTTGCAACCTACCTGATGCAAACAGAATTACAAAACTGTAATTGTAAAAAGCGCATGACAAAGTTTTCAGATTTATTTCAGTGTTGAATTATAAATATCTCAAAGAGTTTAATTCTTGCCTCAAACTATATTTAAAATTACAACTTTTAATGTATCTTAAAATATATTTGAATATATGTCTAGAATATATATTGACAACTTTAGGAAAAACATTATTAAAGAGTTTCATATATAATTATGAATGCTTTAGGAGCCACATATAAATTTTTCTAAATTCAGCTTAGCTTATTGTTAAGATTTCTTCATAATATTATTGTGAAGAAAACTTTATTTCTTCATTATCACAAAGATAGGCTAATTCTTTATCATCACAAAGATAATGAAATTATCTTCATTAAAGATAATTTCGTGTACTCTAAACAATCTAGGCCATTCCATCATTCTGGCAGCAGAGCATGTCATTAATGATAGATAAAATTTGAGAAACCAAATGTTCTATCAGTTAGAAAATGATTTTCTCAAAAGGGAAAGCCAACTTTTGGAGTATCTAGTGTCTTGACTCTTTTAAATTTCATTCATGATTATAAATAGTTTTAAATATTTTAAATAAGTGTCAATCATGTGATTGCCCGTATAGAAGAGTAGGAAAACCTTGAAGAAATGATTCTGCTGTGACCTTGAGATGCTTTGCAGAAAAAGAAGTGGAATGTGTGAAGACACCATCTTCCACACTGGATTTGCCAGTGACTGCTATTGCCCTAAACACATCTTTTCATGTTTCTGGATCTCAATTCTAACATCTATTTATGAGAGTGTTTGCCAGATAGCGTCTAAGAACCTTTCCAGTTTCAACATTCTATGTCACTACAATTGGCCTTGATCTCAAAGGATGGACACATTGACACACCTAATTTATTTTTATGAGTATTTCATTAGGGGCAAAAGCAACGTATAGTGTTATTAGCTTCTTTCTTAATTTCTAATAGCATTTCAAACATCATCATTGTATATTTCTTACTACAGTAGTGAAATTTACACATTAGGGTTCTGATTTGGTTAAAGAATGGGAGGCTCATAATCAGCCATGTTTGCTGGTATTGTACCTATCCACACCTCTTAATATGTATTTCCTATTTTATAAGCCCAAGGAATCTTAAAGAGTGGGCACTGAAATGACCATGTGTTACCTACATATAAAAACATATGTACTAGTTGATCTCGTTTCAATTCTTGTTTGTAATAACCAACACCAACTTTTAATATAATTCGTACTTTTGTAATCAATATTAGTCAGTGGAGAAGTAATGAGGAATAAGTATTTTATTTAATGGTAGTCATAAACCCAGGTATCAAAAAATAGATGCTTTTCTCTAAATAATTTCTGTTTTGAGACAGAATGGCAAAAATTAAACCTTAGCCATTTGGCAGCTCTCTAATTTATGGGGGTTTCCATATTGCCAAGGGATGATGACCTTTATGCTTCCATTTCATCTGACATTTGCTGAGACTCATTATCCTTTCTAGTCATTCGCCCATGCAAGTTGC
Source organism: Rhinopithecus bieti (assembly GCF_001698545.2). Taxonomy (NCBI): domain Eukaryota; kingdom Metazoa; phylum Chordata; class Mammalia; order Primates; family Cercopithecidae; genus Rhinopithecus; species Rhinopithecus bieti. Next base: position 960,321 of record NW_016806443.1, read on the forward strand.
TACTGAATCAATGCTTGTTCCTGTCTACAAGTCCTATCTCAGCTATGTTAAGGCCCCTTTTGCAAGATGGGAGTCATGTTCTTGTGCCACATCCAAGCACAGGAAATTCTATGGACTATTGTAGGTCCATCAAAGGAGACACAGAGCTCTGAAACAGACACAGAGCAAGCCATTCTACCCTGAAATCTCATTTCCCTACATTCTAGATTTTCACAAGTTCATATAAAGTTGTGTATAAGGTTCTGCTGCTGTGTTTATGAGTTTGGTCTAGAGGAAATGAGGCCTGGGAGACTGCAAATGCCAGATCCTTCCTGGTCTTTACAGGGCCTAGACTTTTTAACACTAAAAACTTCTAGTGTATATCACTTGGTGAGGTGATAAGTATAGAATAAAAGCTCACTAGAGTTGGGGAAAATAGAAAAATGGAAAAGAAAAAACATGGGTTGATATTTCAAAATTATTATCCCACCACACAATGATTAACTCTCTATAAATGGCATCTATTTCCATGGTAGTGGTGAATTCCCTGGATAAGGAAGCAGAGACTGAGAATAGTCAGCAAAACCTTACAACCTTATGAGGGATTTCTGCATTGCCTGGGTGGTGAGACATGATCAACTTTGGGGTCTCTTCTGGCTCTAAATTCAGTGATACTCAGTAAAAATATTATTTGAGAGAGCCTTATCTTTCCTGAAATTTCATGACAGCTCTCTGACCTCTTGTTATGGGCCGAATTGTATCTCTTCCTTCCTCCTCCTCATTCATATGTTGAAGCCCTAACTCCTAGCACCTTACTTGGAATGAGAGTGCATTTGGGAGATAGGGTCCTACAAGGGGTAATTAAGACAAAATGAGACTTCTAGGATGTGACTTTACCTAACATGACTAGTGTCCTTATAAGAAGAGGATATTTGGGTACACAGAGATTCCAGGAATGTTAGTTCGTAGGAAAGTCCATGTGAAGACAGAGCAAGAAGGCAGCCGCCTGCAAGCAAAGGCAAGAGGCCTCAGAAGAAACTAGACCTGCTAACACCTTGATTTTGCACTTTTAACGTCTAGAACTAGGAGAAAATAAATTTATATTGTTTAAGCTACATCCAGTCAGTGGTGTTTTGTTTTGGCAGCACTGGCAAACCAAAAAAGCTCTGTATGATTGTCACATCTAGACCTTGTACACTATGCTCCCCAGGAAAGGCTCTTGCCAGAGGTGATGTGTTTTATAATTAGTGGCAAGAATTATTTTTAAATATATGCTTGGGATTTTCCTGTTTCTATAAAGTTTATTTGTACCTTTTATAGTTCTTCAGAAAAGAGAAATCAGCTAAGACCCTAGACTGAGTGACTTTAACATTATGACAAATGAAACGATTGATATTTCCTACCAATTATGACTGAATACAACAGAACACTTTGTCCTAAGTAAATCTGTAAAACATTTTGAAAAGGCTTAAGTGGATTTCAAAAGTGCTTGATAATAGCTTTGTTCTAAGGAGGTACGATATGAAGACTTGGAAAGTGTTGTCTGTAGTGATTGTTTATATCCATCGTAGTTGCCTGGTTAGTTAACACCAGCTGACACATGAAAGACAGTTTTGAAATAGATAGCTTGCTTTTCTACCACCCTATCACTTCTTTATTATCCATGTATTTCCACCCAAGAAATTGGTACTCTGAGTTAGTTTCTTTTCTATTAATATTAAATGAAGTGTTTCTATTAAATCTCTAGTCCAAGGATGTAATCTTAAGGATACTTGGTGCTCCCAACATGTTAGAATCAATAGGAAAGACATTTATGTATTCCTACAATTAAGATGAGGAGCTAGGGAATAATTCAGGAAATCTTATTTAATTTCTACCTTGCTAGATACTATACATGATACACAGAATGTAAGAGGGAGCCCTGCCCTCAAAGATTTTATGATCTAGTTGCTAAGACAAAAAAAATTAAAATGTAATTATTACAAAAGACTGTAAAAGTGGCCATGCCTAAAATGCACTGTGGCCATCATTGCCTAGATATTAATTTTATAAGCTGTTCTTTCTCCATACGTTGTGTACAAAGTAGATGTAGGTTAAATCAATATGAATGCAGCTTTTATAGATATTAATAATGTTATAGTAAATTTTTCTAACTGAAGTTTGTTTTACTGATTGAAAATACCTTCCCAATATTTTATCTGGTAACTCTAAGATAAATAAGGAATTTTTAAAGGGTGGCTTATTTTTTATTTAAGCATCATTAAATGCTTAAATCGGACACATAAGTATTCTTATTATTTTAAACATTCACTCTGTCTCTTTAGTATTGATATCTTTTGTAATCTTCCTGTGTGTCTCTTATATTCTCTGCTAATTCTGTTAGCCATACATATTAAGTATTTTGCAATGTCTCTTTCCTACTAATGTTTTTGTATTTTCAGTCTTGGTTCTCCTTCCTGCAAATTTCACACTTCATTCTACTGAAACACTCTCTCATTACTGTGACTTCAAATCATTTTTTCATTATGGTGTGGACATTTACAGACAAACTGAAACTTCTCTTTTATTTAAACTGTTGTGACCCCCCCACCCCGGTTTTCATATGGACTGCACGGCCGGAAGAACTATGTATGCATTTATTCCTCATAATTCAGTATTAATTTTTAGGGTAAAGGATTATCTTTCTACCAGTGTTATCAGGAAGACAACAGCCGAAAAAGCAAGCTGACATTTTCCTTCCTATTGCCATCAGTTTAAACAACAGATTATTTTTAACTATTCTTATTTAACTGATTGAGGCAGTAATGGCTTCTGTGTGTTTTTTTGATCCACTGCTGTTTGGTGTGTTTATGTACACAGTCAATAATATGCCCAGAAATGAGAAAAATCTCTGTCTTTGGAGACTGAAAATGTTCCTTCAGAAGATGGGCTAAAAGTGGGCCTTGTAAGACTTGCATAGGAAGAGCAGTGGAGCCATGTGGTCCAATTAAAAAAAATAAGATAAGCTATCTTTTGAGAACAATGAGTAGATTAATTGCATGAAAGCTGCATTTAAGAGCGAGTATAAATATTTGTTGAAAGGAAGGAAGGAAGAAAGGAAGAAGGAATGAAGGATGGAAGGAGACAGAGAGTTGCCAAGGGAGGACAACTGGTTTATTTGGATAGACTGGAGAATTTCAATTGTTTTTTGTAGGCAGTAGTAAACCTGGGGATGTTCTTGTTTCTGTTGCACACTGATGATGTATGAAATACTGTTCTAGAGGCGGAAGAGGTTTACCACAATAATTTAAAATGTCACAACGTGAAGTATGGTCAGAGACTGATAACAGAGGGAGGATAATACACTACTTGAGTAAAGATTTAGCTGAGAAGATGTATTTGCTATGAAGTGATGTCAAAGATGACTGGCTTGAAAATACTTGTGTCTAGGAGAATTGTGTTGCTTAGGATTAGAAGGGATTCCTACTTTATAGAGAAAAGTGAATATTTTTGTTTCAAAAAAGAGGTGGGAAGATATAGCTGAGCTAGAAATGAATAAAGGGCTAAGACAAAAATCAGTATAACCATGGGTACTATTTAGTACAGACAGTATTCTTAAAAGGATCAAAAAAGAACATGATAAAAAGTAAAAATGCAAATTGAATAAAATAATATAATTTGTTAAAGGAAGGAATATTATGCTTCCAAAGAAAGATGGAGTAATAAACAAATACACAATTATGTTTAGAGACATCAACACCTCAATCTCAATAACTGATAGAGCATTCAAACCAATATATTAGTTAAGGATGTAGATGACTTAAATGGCATTACTATCAATTTAATCCAGCTGACATTTATACCGTCCAACAAAGAAAATTCAAAGCCCAGATGGCTTCACTGATGAATTCTACCAAACGTTTAAGTAAGAAATAGTACCAATTACCAATTATATGCAATTATTTTTCAGAAAATTGAGCAGAGAAACTACTTCCCAACTCGTTCTCTGAGGCTGACACTATCCTGATGCTAAAACCAAAGACATTATAAAAAATTAGTAAATATATGGATCGATATGAATATAGATGCAAAAATTTATTTTTAAAATGTGGGCAAATCGAATTCAACAGTATCTAAAAGCTTAACATATCCTAATGAAACAGGATTTATCACTAAGAATACTAGGTTAGCTAACATTAAAACAAATCAATGTAAGTTTACCGTAGTAACAAATTAATAAAGAAAACCATATGATTCTCTTTTCCGTGGCGCCTCGGAGGCGTTCAGTTGCTTCAAGATGAAGCTGAACATCTCCTTCCCAGCCACTGGCTGTCAGAAACTCATTGAAGTGGACGATGAATGCAAACTTCGTACTTTTTATGAGAAGCGTATGGCCACAGAAGTTGCTGCTGACGCTCTGGGTGAAGAATGGAAGGGTTATGTGGTCCGAATCAGTGGTGGGAACGACAAACAAGGTTTCCCCATGAAGCAGGTGTCTTGACCCATGGCCGGGTCCGCCTGCTACTGAGTAAGGGGCATTCCTGTTACAGACCAAGGAGAATGGGAGAAAGAAAGAGAAAATCAGTTCGTGGTTGCATTGTGGATGCCAATCTGAGCATTCTCAACTTGGTTATTGTAAAAAAAGGAGAGAAGGATATTCCTGGACTGACTGATACTACAGTGCCTCGCCGCCTGGGCCCCAAAAGAGCTAGCAGAAACCGCAAACTGTTCTCTCTAAAGAAGATGACGTCCGCCAGTATGTTGTAAGAAAGCCGTTAAACAAAGAAGGTAAGAAACCTAGGACCAAAGCACCCAAGATTCAGCGTCTTGTTACTCCACGTGTCCTGCAACACAAACGGCGGCATACTGCTCTGAAGAAGCAGCGTACTAAGAAAAACAAGGAAGAGGCTGCAGAATATGCTAAACTTTTGGCCAAAAGAATGAAGGAGGCTAAGGAGAAGCGCCAGGAACAAATTGCGAAGAGACGCAGACTTTCCTCTCTGCGAGCTTCTACTTCTAAGTCTGAATNAAAAAAAAAAAAGAAAACCATATGATTATTTCCACAGACAAATATATGACCAAATTCAACTAAACACTAGGAATGGAAAGAAACTTCTTCAACTTGATAAGTGGGGTCTATAAAAAACAAACATCATTAGAGCGGCAAGACTGGATACTTTAAGATCAAGAATAAGATAAGGATGTTCACTCTTTGTTTTTTTTTTTGTTTTGAGACGGAGTCTCGCTCTGTCGCCCAGGCTGGAGTGCAGTGGCTGGATCTCAGCTCACTGCAAGCTCCTCCTCCCGGGTTCACGCCATTCTCCTGCCTCAGGCTCCCGAGTAGCTGGGACTACAGGCGCCTGCCACCTCGCCCGGCTAGTTTTTTGTATTTTTTAGTAGAGACGGGGTTTCACCGTGTTAGCCAGGATGGTCTCGATCTCCTGACCTCGTGATCCGCCCGTCTTGGCCTCCCAAAGTGCTGGGATTACAGGCTTGAGCCACCACGCCCGGCCAGGATGTTCACTCTTACCACTTGTGTCCAGCATTATACCAGATGCTCTAGCTAGTGCAATAAGGAAAACACTGAATGAATGAATGAATGAATGAATGAATGAATGAATGAATGACATCCAGATTAGAAAGGAACAAGTAAAACTTTACAGATGACATGAGATCATTTATGTAGAAAATATGATGGAATCTACTAGTACAGGTTGAGCATCACTAATCTGGAAATCCAAAATGCTTTTTGGAACACCTACATAATACCACAAGTGGAAAATTCTATATATGACTTCATGTGACAGGTATAATCAAAAAACAGGCTCTGAACACACAGTTTATTCAGCATCCCCAAGGGGAAAAAGACCCTCTCAGACCCAGATATATCTTTCTTAAGTACCCAGATTCCTCCACCCCCACTATGCAAGCACACTCATAAAGGGTAATAAAATGGCACTTATGAAGGCCAAACACACCAATGGCAGGTTTTCAATAATGTGTCACATGGGGCCAAGAACTACATGCATTACTGTGTTTTTATTTTCTTATTCTCTGCTCTAAGGTATAAGGATTATTAAAATACTAAAAGTCCTGTAGTTACCCCTATGATATCAGTATTGGGTAGCAATGATAAGAAAAGAAGCATTTTTGTTTCTCTACAGCACAAAAAGTCAAACTGTTGAAGAAACGGGACAGTGGTGGAAATTGAAATGTTTTATAGAAGAGTATAGTGTTGGAATGACTACCATATATGACCTGAAGAAACAGAAGGATAAACTGTTGAAGTTTTGTACTCAAAGTGATGAATAGAAGTCAATGAAAAATAGAAAAGCACTGTGTACAGCTAACAATAAAAATCTTGATTGTGTATTTAAAGAGTGGATCCATTACCATTGCAGTGAACACTTGTCACTTAATGGAATACCAGTCATGAGACAAGCAAACATCTATAATGATGAAATGAACATTGAAGGGAACCATGAGTATTCAACAGGCTGGCTGCCAAAAATTAAGAAAAACTATGACATTACTTTTTAAAGATTTGTAGTGATAAAGCATCTTCTGGTCATGTAGTAGTGGAAAAATTCATTGACAAATTTGCCAAAGTCATCGCTGATGAAAATCCGATGCCAGAACTAGTCTATAATGCTAATGAAACATCACTGTTTTGGTACTGTTGCCCCAGAAAGACGCTGACAACAGCTAATGAGGTAGCCCCTACAAAAATTAAAGATGCCAAGGACAATAACTGTGCTGGTGTGTGCTAATGCAGCAGGCATACAAAAATATGAACTTGTTCTGATAGGCAAAAGCTTGCATCCTCACTGTTTTCAAGGAGTGAGTTTCTTAGCAGTCCACTATTATGTTAACAAAAAGGTATGGATCACCAGGGACATGTTTTCTGATTGAATTCGCAAACATTTTATACCAGAGACTCAAGGTTACTGCAAGGAAGCTGGATTGGATGGCAATTGTAAGATTTTATTGTTCCTTGACAACGTTTCTGCTCATCCTGCAGCTGAAGTTTTCATCAAAAATAATGCTTATGCCATATACTTTCCCCAAATGTGACTTCATTAATTCAGTCATGTGACCAAGGTATCCTTAGATTGATGAAAAGTAAATATAAAAACACTTTCTTGAACATCATGCCAGCACCAGTGAAGAGAGGTGTGGGTGTGGAAGGTTTCCAGAAGGAGTTTAGCATGAAGGGTGCTGTTTATGACATTGCTAACACTTGGAAGGCAGTGACTAAAGACACAGTAGTACATTCCTGGCACAACCTCTTGCCTGTGACTATATTCAGTGATCTCAATGAGCAAGGTGGTGACTTTGAAGAATTCTGTGGGCCAACTGAGAAAAAAGATGGTGTCTGACCTCCTTACATACACAAAAAATAAAATTTCCGAGCTTTTCCCTGGGCTAGCAGAAGTAAATATCAGAGAACTTGATTATTTTTAACATCAGTAATGAGACTCAAATTCTTAATTCATTGACCAATGGTGAAATAGTCCAAACAGTTTTGAATCAAGTTGATTGTGATAGTAGTGATGATTAAAATGATGTTAACACTGAAGAAAAAGTTCCTGTGGACAAGCTAAAAATGTGTGACGGGCTTATTGAAGGACTAGAGTACTGTGCATTTATAACAGAACAAGAAATCATTTCAGTTTATAAAGCCAAAGAGAGATGACGACGACGATGACGACAACAACTACTACTACTACTAATTCTTATTCTTTTTTTTTTTTTTTTTTTTTTTTTTTTTGAGGTGGAGTTTCGCTCTTGTTGCCCAGGCTAGAGTGCAGTGGCATGATCTCAGCTCACTGCAACCTCCACCTCCCAAGTTCAGGCGATTCTCCTGCGTCAGCCTCCTGAGTGGCTGGGATTACAGGCACCCACCGCCATGCCTGGCTACTCTTTTTGTATTTTTAGTAGAGACGGGGTTTTACCATGTTGACCAGGCTAGTCTCGAACTCCTGACCTCAGGTGATCCACCTGAGGATCATGCCTGTAATCCCAAAGAGAGACTTCTAAGACAAAAACCATTGTTATTGAGGCAAGATGACTCTGAAGGAAACATTTTTAAAAGTCATCCACAAAATGCCTCTTCATCCCTAGAGGACTCACTTCCTGGTCCTTCAACTATTTTGATTTTTTTCCCTCACCTAAACAAAAATTCAGCATACAGTAACCTATTAATCAAAACACAGCATCATAGGTGGAGACTGAAAGCCTGCCATTGTTGGTTGTTGCTGCTGTTCAACAGCTGATACAGGAATTCTGGTGATGCTACTGTGCTGCTTCGTTACCCTAGATACATTTTTTTTTTTACTGTGTTAATGGCATGCCATATGTTTTTTGCAGATAAATACTTATGGGTAAATAAATTAAAGAAATTGTTGCTTATCAGTAGCATATAAATTCAAAATCAAGAATGATAGTGATGCCAAACAACCACAGATGGCTCATATGGGTGGCCAAGATGGTGACACCTTTGCTTTCTGATGATTTAAAATATGCAATTTTTTCATTAACAAAATTATTAAAACATTGTATATTGCCTTCAGTCTATGTGTATAAAGTGCATATAAAACATAATGAATTTTGTGTTTAGACATGGGCCCCCAATAGAAGTGACTGGAGTCCATAAAGATCTACATGGATGTAGACAACTGATACTCAACCAAAGTTCAAAGGCAATTCAGTGGGCAAAGGATAATCATTTCAACAAATGGTGTTGGAACAACTGGTTATTCATGTAAAAAATTCAATCAATAACCTACCAAAAATTGATCAAATTGTACATCCACTTGAAATATGGGATGTTTATTTTGTCAATTGTAACTCAATAAAGCTGTTAAAAATAGTGGGAAAGTATGAGAGGAAGAGGAAAAAAGGGACAAGGTATAAAATGCTACACCATGTGCTATACAAGTGGATTATATTGCTTTCTTCCGAAGTGATAATATGCAACTCCTGCTATAGAATAAAATTGTATGTTCTAGATCACAGGAACAAATTAGCCAAATACTGTTCCTAATTTTTAATGCTCATTTTGCAAGGTGCGAAAGTGTAAGACACATCTTATAAAATGAACAATTTAGACTAGGGCATACCTTCACTATTATAATTAATTTAAAATGATATACATACTTAAATAGCATTTTCACAGAAATAGAAAATTATAAAATTAATGCAGAATTACAGAAGACCCTGAATAGCCAAAACAATCTTGAGAAAGAAAAATAAAGTTGGAGATATAACATTCCCTAATGTCAAGTTATACTACAAAGTGATAGTAACCAAACACTACGTTACTGGCATAAAAACAGATGCATGGACCAATGGAACAGAATAAAAAGCCCAGAAATATCCCCAAGTTTATAAAGTCAACTAATTTTCAGCAAGGCTGCCAAGAAGACATGATGGGGAGAGGGTAGTCTCTTCAATAATTGGTGTTGGGCAAACTGGATATCCACATGCAAAGAGTGAAACTGGACGCTTATCTACACCATATATGAAAATTAAGTCAAAATGAATTACAGATCTAACCATAAGAGGTGAAACTCTAAAACTACTGGAAGAAAACAAGGGAAAAACTTCTTGATATTGTCTTTCATAATGATATTTTGGACATCACACCAAAATCACAGGCACTGAAAGCAAAATTAAACAAGTGGGACTATACAAAGCTTTTGTATAGCAAAACAATCATCAGAATAAAAAGACAAACTATAGCTTGGAAAAAATATTTGCAAACTATCTGAAAAGGGGTTAATAATCTCTAAAATATATAAGAAACTCACACAACTTAATGGCAAAAAACAAAAATAACAAAACCAAATATCCTGATTTAAAAAATGACCAAAGTGGGACAGCTGTGGTGGCTCACGCCTATAATCCCAGTACATTGGGAGGCCAAGGCAGGCGGATCACCTGAGGTCCGGAGTTCAAGACCAGCCTGACCAACATGGAGAAACCCCATCTCTACTAAAAGTACAAAATTAGCCGGCATGGTGGCACGTGCCTGTAATCCCAGCTACTTGGGAGGCTGAGGGAGAATCGCTTGAATCTAGGAGGCAAAGGTTGTGGTGAGCCAAGATTGCGACTTTGCACTCCAGCTTGGGCAACAAGAGCAAAACTCCGTCTCAAAAAAAAAAAAAAAAAAAAAAAAAAAAAAAAAGAATTGTAAATATCGTTGGGTGCTCATAATTATTAAAATATGCATATGTATGTGCATACCCATGTATATGTGCACATGTACATATGTTTGTGTATTTATTAAGAAAATGACCGAAGTACCTGAATAGACATTTTTCTAAACAAGACATAAAAATAGCCAACAAGTATATGAAAAAGTGCTCAACGTCACTAATGAGAGAAATGCAAATCAAACCAAAACGAGCTATCACCTCACACCTATTAAGATGGCTGTTATTAAAAAAGAAAAACACCAAGAGATAAGTGTTGGCGAGAGTGTGAAGAAAAGGGAACCCTGGTACAATGTTGCTCAGAATGGAAATTGGTATAGTTATGAAAAAGTGTATGGAACTTCCTCAAAAAATTAAAAATAGAACTACCATATGATCCAACAATCCCTTTTCTGGTTATATATCCAGAGGAAATGAAATCACTACCTTTAAAAGATATCTGCATTCCCACATTCATTGCAACCTTATCCACAATATACAAGATATGAAATCAACCTAAATGTCTGTTCATGAGTGAATGGAGAAGGATGAAATACAGATGTGAAATGCAGATGTGATTGTTTATGTGTATGTGTGTGTATGTGTAAAGGTACACGTATATAGACATACACAAATGTAAAGTGTGAAATGTATATTCTGCTACTCAGACCAGTCCTGTTAATTTTTATTTGATTTCAGAAAAAAAAGGAGTTTTTAAAATGATCCAATAGAATAATAATACTTTTGTTAGTGTCCTCATATCTTGATATTCTCAGATATTAGGACATTACTTGAAGCATAAATCTTGATGAGTTTCTTGGATGTTTTGCTTCATCTCTTATGCTTTTTCTTTTTAGCTAATGTAATGGTACATTTAATGTAATAGCCCTATCTCTAAGTTGCTGTCCCCCACGTTTTATCTCTCAGTAATATAGGCTTTAGGGCCTGATACCGATACAGATCTATTTATTCGTTCAGGATTTCATTTTGTCATAAGATTTTGCATCTTACGTGAACTATTTTTTGCATTTCTGGGTGATTTCTTCTATTACTTCAATACAATATTATCTTGTGAATGTGATACACTTGTGCTACTGATGAGGATTATGAATCTTAAGCAGGAGTCTGCCCACTCCAACACCATATGAAATACCACTTAACATTTTTTTTTGTAATCAGTGCCACAGGCCTTTTAGATCTCACTTCTGATACCACCTGCAGGTATTTTGGGTAAGTGATAGATGGAAGGAATAAGCACACACACATTGTAAAGATTGAATTAAGCTCCTGCCTACATTTTCCAAGAACGTAGTCTCATCAGAAGTGGAATGGCCGTGTGAACAGGAGCAGATGTATGATTTCTCAGAATAACTGCTTGTGGCACATACTAAGAAAAATGCTTCACCAGATATGGAAAGCTCAATTCTTGCTAGGTCACTTCGCTTTTTTGCATGAAACTTACATCTGGAAGATTTTATATTAAGAACATATGTGCATCTGTTTAAGGGAATGTTTACATATACTGAGTTCTGGTTCTTGAAGCAAACTATCCGCAAGACCCATTATGGCATGGGTAAAAAGGCAGAGTTTGTTTCCATATATCTCTGAAAGGAAATATCCCTGTTTACAGATTTTGTTTCATATTCAGAAGGCCTGTTTCCTTGGAATGGCAGTCAGAATAGTCACCTGAAACCCAACAATGAGTTATGTGCTGAAAGAATAAATGGTTCATAGAGATGAAAGCATTGTTTTGAGACAACCATTGGTCTGAGTCAGTGTAGCAATGCTTATGAGGTGATTGGAACCAAAGATGATATGCTAGCAGAGTTTATGCACTGTAGCTCTCTTATGCAGCTTTAGTTTATTGCTCACAATACTCATTCACGAATCCTTGAAAATTGCTTCAAAGAGGTAGTCTCAGGACAATGTTTTTTCATGTACTGGGAATGCAACTTAAAAAATATAATAAGTTTTAATTTATACCCATTTTGAAACTCATAGACAAGCTCATTGAGCATTTTTAAAGCTCGTGATCATCTGAAGCATGGCAATTCCAAACTATCAACTCTGTAAGGTACTATTTTTTGTCACTTGTCCCGAAACTACTCCTTTGGTGTAGTTTATGATGTAATTTTTCAGTGTTTGGTGAATAAACCTATATTTTAATATATATACACACATAGATACATGCATAATCCATATATTTTGTGTATGAGTGTTTATATAAAATGTTTTCTCAAGGTGTGAGGTGTGTGTGTGTGTGTGTGTGTATACTGTGTGTTTGTGTTTCCTAGCATTTATTCTTCTAGACTCCAATACAATTTCCCCAAATCTCCATCTTTCTAATGAAGATAAGTTTTGCTTTCTGATAGATGTATATATAGATACATAGATACATATATGTACATAGATACATATATATATACCCCAAATACCTGCAGGTGGTATCAGAAGTGAGATCTAAAAGGCCTGTGGCACTGATTACAAAAAAAATGTTAAGTGGTATTTCACATGGTGGTGGAGTGGGCAGACTCCTGCTTAAGATTCGTAATCTTCATCAGTAGCACAAGTGTATCACACTCACAAGATCATATTGTATGGAAGTAATAGAAGAAATCATCCAGAAATGCAAAAATTCGTTCACCTAAGATGACAAAATGAAATCCTGAAATCTTATGACAAAATGAAATATATAGATACCTATATATCTGATGTATATACACACATAAATACACATATATATGTATATACATATATATTTCTATAATAAGAATAATAAAAGTGGTAAAAGATTAAATTTCTTCTAAGAGGAAGATTTTCTTGTTTCCATTTTTTAATGCAGTGAATGAAATCTGAGATTCCCCAGGTATATTTTGTGGATGCTCCAACTAGGCATCTTGGGAGACTGAACATTCAAAAATCACTGAGAAATGCGTAGTTTAATTGACCTAAGCAGAAAGAAATCTGGCCCATAGAGAACTTTTATTTTATTTTATTTTGTATTTCTTTCTTTCTTTAGAGACAATATCTTACTCTGTGGCATGATTAGAGCTCACTGCAGCCTCAACTTCCTGGGATCATGTGATCCTCCTGCCTCAGCCTCCTGAGTAGTTGGGACTACAGGCATGCACCACCATGCTTGGATAATTCTTTATTATTATTATTATTTTTTTTTATAGAGATAGAGTTTCACTTTATTGCCCAGGCTGATCTTGAACTTCTGGCCTCAAATGATCCTCCTGCCTGGGCCTCCCAAAAAGTTGGAATTACAGGCACAAACTACTGCATCTGCCCCAGAAATATTTTAGATAATTAAGAGGCTTTCTTATTTCAGCTGGGATTAGCAATATTTCTTCCTCGTAACTATTTCCTTTCCCCAGAGGAATATGCCTAAAATTTCACTTGGTGATAGGATCATAGCAGGGAATAACCTAACAGTTGGGAAAATAAGTTAGTTCACCTTAAAGGCATTCTCATATTCATTACATTATTATGTACCAAGAGGTTTTTATGACATATTATTTAAATACATATTACCAGCTTGAAGGTTTAAATCGTGGATAGTCTGTAATGAGATAATGTTTTCAGTTTTGTATCTCCTCATGTGAGTATATGCCTATCAGGAAGCCTGGAAAATGATGAAGTAAGTAGCATGTCTTTATTTTAAAATGAAAGAAATCAGTTACTGAAACACTGATGACATCTAAAAAAAAAAAAAAAAAGGTTAGAAAATTCACAAAATATTACTCTTTGCACTTAAAAATTGATGTTAAATTCAGATAACTGTTGTTTTTTCTGCTAAAAGTGTGATTTACATTTTGATGAAGTCATTTGCTTTGCTGTACCTGACGTTTTAAATATGTTGCATACCTGTTAGTAATCCTTAGGTCATTGTTCAGAGGTGCCCATACTTTATGTAAGTGAGAATGCCAACTCCTTAATAACTTGAACTTCTGGCAAAGATGCTGTTCTATTTTGGAATATGGATACCTGAAAACTAGTTAGAAAAATATATTTTATTGCGCCCCTGCCATCACGTCTCTTTCACCCAGTTTTTAGATGGGCTAAGTTATCTCCATTAGTTTTGGACCACACAAAAAGACCCCCAGGATTTTCAATGCAGTGGATCTCTTGAGAATTGGAAACTTCTGCTGTTTCATGCTAAAAATTAGTCATGAATTTTAAGCAGGAATCTAGCTTCTGAGATCAGATGGCCCAATAACAATATTAAGGAAATATTTTTATTTTTGTCTCCTTGTATCTTCCTGTCTCAACAAATCTGTAACAGGATCACTTCTTTCCTTGCAACAACTTCTGGGAATGACTTTTATTGTGAATATAGAATAATTTTCAACCAACTACTAGGCTGCTGGGAGAAGCTGTGTCTATTTCTATGTGTATCACAGAGGGTATTCGAGGATAATAATAGATTCTACACATTGTGCTAGCAATGCGAATATTACATATACTTTCTCATTTCATTTAAGTTTAAACCTCTCATTTTCCCTGGGAAGTAGAAATTTCTATTTCCATTTTAGAAGTGAGGGAGCTAAGGTCCAAGTTTCAGTGGAGAGAAAACTAAGACTCCATGTTGCCCAAAGAAACAAATACTTCCTAAGGAGTAGAGCCCAGATTTGCCTGACTCCAAAGATTCCCAGCCTTGCTTGTTTTATTTCCCAGCTATGGTGTCTGAGAATCAGGAGGCAAATATGCTTGTACCTGCATTTCCCTTTTGGGGAGGACTAGATGATGTGTCAGCTTTACATAGCAATCTATTTAATGTGCTTCTTTGAAAAGGAAAAGAAATCCCTTGAAATATCCCTGGCATTATTTCAATGACATTGAGGTGTCAGAACATTTTGGGATAACAAAGTGGTCAATTCCTTTAGGTGCCATAGAGCTTTCAGCAGTTGTATATTTTATAGTTAGTAAACAGCCAAATGTATTTCTTTGCCTCTGTTCAAAATGAAATCACCTTAATGAAGAAATCTTATACTGAAGCAATCTGGGCACATTAATAATAAATGAATTCTGAAAGAAATTTAGTGTAATTTCTGAGGAAGAACAAGAGGAAATACCAAATTTAAAAATAGCATTTTGCATTTGTGTAAGTGGAATAAGTAATAACAGTAATAAAACGTATCTTCCCCATTATTCTCAGCTGCCATTGTGCTTTTCTGTTTGTGATCCCTTGAAATTCACAGCTGTAGATCATGGTATGCTATTGTTTTATGGCAGAGGCAAATTATGGCCTGCGAGCACCTAATCTACCTGTTTTTGTATATCCTGCAACCTATGAATTATTTTTACATACTTTTAAAAGTTAGAAAAAAATTAAAAGATGTGACATATAAAAATAATGTAAAATTCAAATTTCATTATCTGTAAATAAAATTATATTAGAATTCAGTCTGTACCTAAGTTCTTCCCATGATCTATTTCTAGAGCCACCATTGATGAACCTTCATTCAATATATACCCAAATACACACATATACATGCGTACTCACAGTTACATACCTCTTATTCTTTATTTTTGAGGGATAGTTTATTAAGCTTTAAGACTCCTTTGTTTGCCGGGCGCTGGTGCTCAAGCCTGTAATCCCAGCACTTGGGAGGCGAGACGGGCGATCACGAGGTCGAGATCGGAACTCCTGGCTAACACGGTGAACCCCGTCTCTACTAAAAATACAAAAACTAAGCCGGTGCCGAGGTGGCGGGCGCTGTAGTCCCAGTTACTCCGGGAGGCTGAGGCGGAGAATGGCGTAACCTGGGAGGCAGAGCTTGCAGTGCTGAGATCTGGCCACTGCACTCCGCCTGGGCGACAGAGCGAGACTCCGCCTCAAAAAAAAAAAAAAAAAAAAAAGACTCCTTGTTTAATTTCCCCTTTTCCAAATTTCCCTGGGCCTATACTCATCACTTTGTCCTTTGTTCTCTGCAGTTTCATTGCCTATCGTTTTTGCTCTATTTTCAAATTTTCCAAAATATTAAAATAAGCATGGAGAAAGCAGATCTGTAGGATTTTGCCTTCACTGTGTCTTTTCTACTGTGTTTGTGGGACTAGGTACAAGTATTAGAAATACCGTGAAACCCCAGCTGCATTGAAGTGTTTTCTTCTCAGTTTTTCCCCTCTCTCCCTTATAGTCTTGCTGCATTCTCTTTTATTGGTCTTCTCATTACTTTTCAATATCAACAGTTACTGTCTTATTATTTCATTGAATCCACCTGTTATTTATGATTTAGAAGATTATTGGACTCCTCATTAAAGAGTAAGGCAACACTCAATATTATCAATGTGTCAGAGAGCTTTGAGATATCAAAATTGTCTGTTTAAATGTCTCCAAGGACTCTTGGGCTGCTAGAAAACTGACCATAATATTTTAATATGATATAATTAATATCACCTCTTCAAATTTTCTTTTGTTCATGTTAATAGCAAGTGACTCTTAACAAATAATTGGGGTTGTTCCAAAAGTTTAAGCCACACTTACATAAATATGATTATGACATGGCAAAATATTTGCAATAAAGGCAACACAAGGCAATCTCAAGAATTAATACTTTCCTTTGATTAGCTCATTTTGGAGAGAGCTTTATGGGACAGCTGTCTAGGCCAACAAACTCATTTAAAGGACCTAGGCCCTTTATTGGAAGTCTTCAATTCAGTATGTTTCAAAAAAACTTTTTATACCACTCCTTACTCTGCCCATTTCAGAAGCAGCTCTAACCTTCATTCCCTCTCTACCCTAAGTGTCTCAGGCTTGCCCCAAGTTCTCCTAATTTTTGATGATTAATGGATTCATTGATTCATCAATTCATGGATACACACATGTGCACACATACACAGGAGATTTCAATAATAATAGATTCACGGCTGTATGTCAAGTATTCTTCTAGGTAATTGGGGGTGTTAAACAAAATAGGCATTTTGTCCCTGCTCATAAGGAATTTTAATTTTAGAAAATAAAAATAGTAACGTCAAACAATAAATGAACAAAAAATCTTCTGCCGAGGTGAAGAAAATAAAGCCATCTAGTTGACAGAAAGTAACTGGTGTATTGGCTACTGTAGATGGTGTCAGAGAAGATGTCATTCTGAGGAAGTGACATCATTCGTTCTTTGACCTGACTGAGGAGAAGGAGCTAGTTACAGGAATGTTGGGAGCTGAGGGGTGGCAGAACATTCCAGGGAAGAGGAACAACCCATGCAAAAATCCGGTGGAATGAAAACAAATATGGCGACTTTGAGGTCAGCAAGAAGACCGGTGTAACTAGAATATCATGAGGGCAAATGGGTAATAATAAGGGACACAGGCAGGGGAAACATTTGGATTTTATTATAAAATCTAAGGGAAGTTTCTGATTGCTTTTGATCAGAAGTGTGATGTGATTTTATGACACCATGGACATGCTCTCCATGTTTTTTCTTCATAGAAATACTTGAGTCATCTCTTATAGTCTCCTGCCATGTAAATCCCATTTCCTTCTAGCCCTATCTAGAATGCAAGAGTAGGAATGCAAGGGTAGGAATCTTCTTTTAGATTTTATATACTTTTACTTTAAATCTACCACATTTTTTTCTTCCTAGTATCTTTTATCCTCAAAACAGCTTCTCATTTGGTGTTTGACACAATCTTTCTTCCTTTCTTCTTCCAAGCTCAGCAAATCTAAAAACTTCAACACAGTTATCCTACAAACTCTATAGTATAATTGACCTCAATATCATTTTTCCAACAACCACTAAATTATGAAATATATGAAATGCCTCCCAAAAGAAAATATTATCTTTCGTTAGAATATAGGGTCTGGAAGATAATCACCATCTTCCATATGTTCTGAATCCTGAAATCTGACTTAAGTGGTGTGTGTGTGTGTGTGTGTGTGTGTGTGTGTGTATGAATCAATACAGGTGATAAGGACCAGAGTTTTTAAGGTGAGAAATAAAGGTAGAAGAAAGAATTTAGAACAGTTCATATCCTGCTTGTCTATCTCCTCAGGCCTCTTCATTTTATCACCTGTTTGAAATTCATCCTACAATTATTTTACTATGTTCTTATTTATTCAAGGGATATATTTAGTAGTATAAGATACATCTTAGAAAACAAAGCAAAGATTTCTAAAGTTAAGGAGCTTATATTCTAACAGAATGGGGAAAATATTATTTACAAGTATTTCTTAAAATTCTGTTATCATATTAGGATAGGTATGTACCCATGAAATTCACTGAGAAGAAATGGAAAGCATCAAGAAGATAAAGAAAAAGCCTTCACTATCAAGGTCTTTTGTAATTTTCTTGGCGAAGGACAACATGTATGTCTTGAGTGTTTCCACCTTGAAATTTTCCACCTTTTTTGCCTCCTTAGTGCATCATTTATGTGTATATTTTTCCATTCTTTTGCCATATTACTATATAGATAGGAAAGGAATGTACCCTTTTTGCTTTCCTCTTAGTTGGTACATACCCACTTGGTACATACATATTTCTTTTAATTCTATATTCATTACATTGTACCAAACAATACATATTTATTGGGAGCCTATTAAGTATAAAGTATGTCATTTATATCAAAGATATCATCAAGTTCTTTGAGCTTAAATTTTTTTATTTGTTTTAATATCAGATATAATACTCTAATTTTAAAAATTATCTTTAATTCAGTTGGTACTAATTATATTGTGACAAAAAAATACAAAAATAACTCAAACAAACTTAAGCAAATCTCAGAGCTTTATTGGTTTGTCCTTCATAAAATTTCAGTCTTCATACAGGTATTTTTTTCAGGGATTCAAATGATATTCTCATTATTTGGTTTCTCTCTCTCAGCTCTGCTTTTTGCTATGTTGGCTTAATACTCAAAATATACATTGTATTTTCCTGTTGCTTCAAGAACATCCTTTCCATTTACCTCACCTCTGATCCCAGGAGAGGACATGTCATTCATGCCACTTAAATCTTTTTATCCTATTTCTATGTCTGCAATCATTGGTTCAAAGAGAGACCTACAGTCTAATCAAAGCAAACTAGAAAGAAGCAGACTTTTGCTAGGACAGTAGAGAGAAGAAAAGAAAAATGGCTTCTTATTTATTGATTGTTAAAATTTGAAAATGGGAAGAAATATATATTTTCTGAGGCAGGATCTCACTCTGTCACCCAGGCATGGGTGTAGTAGTGCAATCTCAGCTTACTGCAGCTTCAACCTCCCAGACTCAAGTGATCCTCCCACCTGCAACCTCCCAAGGAGCTGGGCTGACAGTGTGTCATTAGGCTTGGCTAGTTGTATTTTTTTGTAGAGATGGGGTTTCGCCATGTTGCACAGGCTGCTGAAGAGTAGTCTTGGAGCAATAGGGAATTACTATGTGTATCTCAAGGATTAAACAAACATTGCATGAAGCAGAGCTGAGATACGTAGAAAAACCAAATACAGAGGATGCCATGTGGGTCCCTGGAGCAAGATCTGCATGCTGACTGAATTTGTGTGGAAGACAAGCCAATCAATTCCTGTATTGGTGTAAGCTAGTTTGAGTTGGTTCTTGTCATAACATAAACTGTCTGTATGGAAATAAAGATACAAAAATTATGAATATTATATTGCATATGAAGATCAAAAGATTTTAAACTCAAAAAAGTGTATAAAACTATAAAAATTTAGAATTGGGAGGGATTTTGTACATCTCTCTATCTAATCCCCTGTATTTATTGTCAAGCAAATGGAGAATCAGTGAAGTTGAATAATTTAACATCTCAGAAAGTGCCAAGATGAGGAGACAAACCCAAGTGTCTTGGCTTCTAGCTCTCTGCCTCTTCCAGGACCCCACACTTTAATTCTGGTAAAGAGAGAAGCCTACAGATATATAAAATTGTTCATGGTCATTTTAATATCTTGTTTGCAGTGGCAAACTTTTTAAAAAATATATAGTTCTTGTAAGAATGCCTTATAGCTTGCTTTGGTTTTCATCTGAATATTTTATATTATTCATTTTCTTTTAGAAATGAATATGTAGCAAATGCAATAATTTTTATATGTAGCAAATGCAATAATTCAAACCAATAGCTTGCAGAATTTGAACTATTAGCCATGATAGAAGATCTATGAATTGCATATTTGTTATAGTTTTTTTCACTTATTTTAAAAATAAATACCAACAAAGACAATAAGATAATTATTTTAGAATCATCCCATTTTTACTCCTACACGATTACTAATAAATAGGAGTCCATCTTCATCCACATATATAGTAAGGACTCTCCAGTGCCAACATTCTATTTTCAGCATCAATAGCATATGTGCCTCCAGAATCGTGCACGTGTTTTTAATTTTGTCTCAGACTTCCAAGAAATGTTTAAAAGTAACATTCCTGAGAGAGAAAGACCTCCTAAGTCTATGTCCTACAAATACTTTATCAGAAAAATTTAATATACTCACAGAGTTTTATCACTTCTCCTGGGAAGTTTAAGGAGACAGCTCATTTTTTGGCCTTCATTATAAGAAAGCAGTTAAATGTTAATTAATTGAAGAAAAGACTGCTGAAAAGAAAGCACTAAGCCTATTATAGAAATGAATCTTATTTTCTGCCAAGTGCTTTATAATTAAAAGGAAACTCAGTAGAAAAGAAGCTTAAGCAATAACAGTAATATTAATAAAATATTGATTTTTAGAAAATTGCTTTTATGCTAAGAATGATTAGGTCCCTTTTTACCCCATAATATACTTCTCGGATGATTTTAGTTTAGCATATGTATTCTCAGGCTTGGTATTATTGAATCTCTGCTAGATAATTCTTTGTTGTAGAGGGCTGCCCTGTGCATTATAGGTTATGTAGCAGTATCCTTGGACTCCACTTTCTAGATGCCAGTAGCACCACTCTTCCCCTCTGGTGACAAGCCAAATAACCCCAATATCCCTGACAAAATTTACCCTCCTCCCCCTCCCCGACTGAGAACTGCTGGTTTAGAAATTGAAAAAGTGGGACAGAATCATAGAGAGGTCAACTTATTGTAGATTAGATAATTAGTCATTGACACACCTACTTTTAGGAGCCATGTCTCATACCTCCAGCCCCTGAAATAAACTTCACCATTGATCAAAATCCCATCTTTTTTGTGTATATCAGGTCATTGCGTAGGTTCAATTTCAAAGCATCGACGCCTTCTCTTGTCTATCCTACCTTTGCAATATTGCAGGGGGTTTTGTCTGATTATCGTGGCCTTTGGGGTATCCTATATCCCCCTGCCTACCTCACACTTCCTATCTTTGTTCAAACCAGCCCAAAATACAAAATGATTGCTTTTGTTTAGATTGGCTGTCATTCAAGATTTTGCCAAGTGTGACAATTTAGCAGTTCACTCAAACTTGAATGAGTTGTACTTGAAAGGGAAAATATGCTCTCAGAGTGTGATGCTTATTAAACAGTATTAAAGCTTTGATTGAGTATTTGCATGGTGGTGACTTGCATAGCACAGTACTGCATTAATGTAAGTATTTTTGCCTGTCAAACATTAAACATGGATAAGATCTGCAGTGTCATTTGGTTTACTTTGCTACTACTGAAGCACTGCTTCTCCGTAATACATGCTGGCCCACTGTTCCCAATTTAAACTGTAAGTAATGATGGTGTATTTCTACTTCCTTTGGGAAAGCATTACAAAGTTTAATTTACTGTTTCCTAACAATTTGTAATAGTATCAGTAGTTAATGTTCTAGAATTTTGATAGTGAAACTGATCTACTTTCTCCCTCAGAGGTGGAAATTTTAATATCACAAGAAGGTTTTTCATACATCCCAACTTTATTCCCAAAGACTATAGAATACTTCTAAAGTTTGGCTATTTCTGGTCCACCACAATCTTTTCCTCCACACAGTTGTGTGAATATATTTAACAGTCTAATACTGATAGCAGCTAATACTTCAAACATATACTGGTATCACCTTACTTGATTTTTATAAGATCACTTTGCAGATAGGCAGGCCAGTATCCCAGCTTTATTTGATAGATGGATATATGAAAGCTCATAGGGGTTAAATAATTGTCCTCAGTCATTAACATTTATGTACAACTTTAAGATCTGGCAATGATTGATCCATACTCATTGCATTTGCTCCACAAGCTGTGAAATGAGGAAGGCAGGTATGAGTATTATCATGACCTCCATTTTCCAGAAAAGAAAACTGAGGCACAGAAAAGTGAAGTGACAGAGCAAATGCTTGTTGGCCCTCAATTTAGGTCTTTTGAGTCACATTTAAATGTATTCTTTAATGTTGCTTTTTTTTGTTTTGTTTTGCTTGCATAATTATTTACCTCTTCCTTTTGTTATTGAAAGGGTTTCACCATGAAATATACCCAGATAACAAACCTGTACATGTACCCCCTGAATCTAAAATAAAACCTGAAAAGGAAAAGAGAGAACAAAGATACAGTTTTAGCAGATTTATTTTTTTTTCAAAAAAAGAAAGCCTCCACCTGGAAAATGAAGATTTTACTGGAATTTACAGATAATAAAATACGGTGATTGAGAGAATCTCCTGAGAAAATAATTTGCTCAATTTGATTTGTTGTTTGTGTACCAAACATGTAGCATTAGATTAATTCTCGCTCTCTATGTCTTTCTGTTTTCTCAGTCACCCTTCCATCCATATTTTAATCTGTAGCCATCCAGGTCAGTTTTGAGGAGACGGCCTCTATGTT
Organism: Rhinopithecus bieti; assembly: GCF_001698545.2. Classification (NCBI taxonomy): domain Eukaryota; kingdom Metazoa; phylum Chordata; class Mammalia; order Primates; family Cercopithecidae; genus Rhinopithecus; species Rhinopithecus bieti. The sequence continues at coordinate 983,157 of NW_016806443.1, forward strand.
TGTGTTGCATTAATTCTTATACAATACGATTTCTTTATTTTCTTTTAATTGTTACCTTTAATTCTTATGCATGTGCAAGCATTGTGTAACCCCCAAATGAAAAGATTAATTGGTTTGGTGAAAGCTCAAGAAATGCTAGTCTTGACAGAGTCTGAGGTCATTCCAAAGCTCTCCCAACACAGACAATGAGACAGACCCTCTTAGATTTTACACATTTCACGAAGTCTTCTATCACAAATGGGAAAAATAGATAATTCTGGAGGAATTTGTATCAAAACTGAAAAACTGACATATTATTTAAAACTTAGTAGGATCAAACCTCCTTCCAGCCCAGCTAGGGACTGGGCTCTTGCAGGTGCTACTGACACTCACTACAAAGGACTTGACACGCCCACAGGTTTCTAGCTGCAGTGGCCTTGTACTAGTATGCTGCTATGCTACTGTGGAGAAAATTGCCATTTTGACTGTGATCAAAACACAGTCCTTTTGGCTATCAAACATCCAGCAATAAATTTCCATTAAAATCAAAGCTCTGAAAAGCCTTCTTCAGGGGAAATAAAAACAAACTCCAACAAAGATATCTTGTATACATGAAAAGAAAAAATCAGTTTTAGGTTAAAATCAGTCTTAGAGCAATAGAAAAGAGGAAATTTTAAAGAAACCCCTGAGGTTCCTCTTCCAAATATTGGCAAACATTCAATCTTATTTAGAATGTTGCCTTGCCTAGCAAAATGAAGGATATAGTACATCATATCCTTAATTAAATCGCGTAGCAGCTAATATGGTGAAAGTCCTTTTGCTACAAGAGCCTAAGGTGATTGAAGAGGGAGGTGGTAACCAACCACTTGATTTAGGCCAGGACAGCGATATTGTTTTGTTTTGTTTTTTAATATGGTTTGCTGGATAAATTCATTTTCAGACCACCTATTCCAATCTAATTTTTTAAGAGCCAGTAAAGGTATGTTAGATTTTATTTCCTAAAATATATCCTCCTACTTTGAATCTAATGACCCGTTTCCAGTTTGAATCCCCAGGTATATTCTGTGAGGTTGTTGGAATTTGGAGCTGCCAAACTTAGGACCGAGTGAGTTGAAGCAGTTGTTGAATGGTGCAGCACATCGATGGCAGAATGAGTGAGGATAATATGCAGTTGCTCCCCAAAGTCTTATTCTAGAGGCCCAGAAACAATTTCTCTCTTACATAATGAACAAATGGGTAATTCTTCTAGAAAGCACTCTTATGATGTATTTTGAACATCACATCACATCTGATACATCAGTCAATAAATATGCATCCAAATGCTTTTCTCCAGCCGTGGCACAAACTGTTTCATCAGTGAAGTTGCACAAAGTTTATGTAGACACTGGAGACCACCTCTGTGCCATATATACAACTTATGCTACATATAAGGCTACATATAAGGCTACAATGATCTCAGTCCCCAAGAGTTGTATTTGCAAAGAGTAGAGATAAGAAAAAATTCCTTCAATGCTCTCCTGTCTACCTTTTTAGTTTCCTCTCTCATCAGTCTGTATGCCTTATTATTATCATTGTTGTCATGCTAAATTGCTTATATATTTCTTTGCATACCAAGCTCTTTCTTAACTTGGTAGCTTTGTTCATGCTACATATTGGTCTGTTTGGAAGTGTTTCTATTCCCACCCTGTCTCCCATCATGTCTGAATCATTCCTAAGTATCCTTTAAGACTCAGTCCTTCATGACTTTAGTCCAGAAAGTTACTGACTATTGAAGAAACAAAAGATGCATCTTGAAGAAAGTTGTGGACATTAAATAGTGGAAAGGCAGATGTGGACATATCAGTCTAGTTTGGGAGATAAAATATATCCCAAGTATTATAGATGAGTACCTGGAGGAAATGTGGCTGTTCATTCATACACACCAGTCCACATGGGCTGTTCCCATAAATGACAGAAGTTTGCCTTTTTCTTCCTTTGAATTGCCTTTCTTCTACTCTTCTTTGTTATTATACTATCACTCTACATTGTTGGATATAATAATTGTGTGTTTTTTTTATTTACTATGGGGATGTGATTAAGAATACTGCTCACTGGCCGGATGTGGTGGCTCACGCCTGTAATCCCAGTACTTTGGGAGGCCAAGGCGGGTGGATCATGAGGTCAGGAGATTGAGACCATCCTGGCTAACACAGTGAAACCCTATCTCCACTAAAAATAAATACAAAAAATTAGCTGGGCATAGTGGCATGCACCTGTAGTCCCAGCTACTTGGGAGGCTAGGCTAAGGCAGGACAATCGCTTGAACCTAGGAGGCAGAGGTTGTCGTGAGCTGAGATCGAGCCAAGGCACTCCAGCCTGGTGACAGAGCAAGAATCTGTGTCAAAAACAAAACAAAAAGAAAACTGCTCACCATTAATATGGTGAGTGTTCTTCTTATGAGGACCCTCAGGAGAAATTTTTCTCAGCTCACAGTAGCATAAATAATTGAGAAATTAATTTACTTTTATTGTATGAGTATTAACTATGTAACTCGTAATTTCTTCCCCCTTGCCTTGCTGCTTGAAAGTGTGGTGTCAGAGTGTGAACCAGAGATCAGTAAATGGTATCAAGTAGTTTGTGTGTTGTGTGTAAGTCACAGTCCAGCTTTATCTTTATTGCTGTACCTCATTGGCCCTTTAGCTTATTTTCCCACTTATGTTTTATTTAGTAAAAAAAGAGTATATTTTATACAATACCTATTAAGGAAAACATACAGGAGATAAAAATGAACAGTACTTCTGGGGTAAAATCAAATCTATTTGCTTGTAATGAAGTTCCTCAGGCAAGGTATGTGGAAGTAATCACACCCATCTTAAGCCTTCAGTTACTGTTGGTCAACTATTTTCTCTAGTCCAGACCCAACTTCGAACTATAGTCTCCTGTTTCTACCTCCTTACACACTTCTCCTTATAAACATTCTGCAGACACCTTGAATTTAATTTATTTAAATCTGAATTCTTGTTTGTTACACTCTCATCTTGTATTTACACTAGCATTTTTCTCTTTCAGGGAATGAAATCACCAGTCCCCCAATTGCTCAAGCTAGTATCTTCACAATCATTCATAACTCATTCACTCATTTGTCCATGATCCATAGCTAGTAATTCTGCCTTCTTGGTGTGTTTCAAATCTGTCTCAGATTGAAACGGCTTTGCATGCCTGTCTGCTTCTGACTTAGTCTAGGATTTCATGATTTCTCATTTGAATTATTAGATGAACACCTTGGCACTACCAGATCCACCCTGCTCACCACCTAGATATCCTACATAATGCTGCTAGAGTCTTTTAAAAACAAAACATTGACCATATTACACCCTTACTTAAAACCTTTTAATGAGTTACCAGTATGCTCAGGATCAATCCAGAATCCTTAGGGAAATATACAAGAAGCTTCATGACCTGGTGGTCCCTCCTTTTCCAGCCCTTAAACATTACTTTACATGCACTGCTCTCCCAGATTCTTTGCTTTTCTCCCACCAAACACATAAAACTGACACACATGCGTGCGCGCACGCACACACACACTCTCATACACACATTCCCCCTTCTCCCCCCGCTTAGTTAATTAGAACACTCTTGATCAAAGAAGAATCGACTCTTTGGAAAGAATGTACTTGTAGACCAAACATGTAGCAATAAAGGAAGTGAAGAACTGCACATAATAGTCCAGTGAACTGACTAAGCCTCTTTAATATTACGGCAAGATCACCAGATAGTCATGACTCAAGAGATAGCCCCAAAAGACTTCTTCTAAGAAGTCTTACATGACCCTTCCAGTCTAACTTTGACTTTTTTCATTGCCCCTTCTGTATTCCCCTGTTGTGATTCTTCATATAATGTACTTATAAACATTGTATTGCTCTAAACAACTGAAGGGCAGGGACTATATGTATATATATATATGCATGTGTGCACGTGTGTGTGTGTGTGTGGCAGGGACCAAATAATTATAATTTTATCCTCTTCTATTTGTAAGTGCTTAATAGATAAGCTTTGAGTACCCAATAAATGCAATAAGGTATCTTGGAAAGACTGCAGATAGGAAATAGGGGAAAGGCTAGTGAAGACTTTCTGAGTCAGGATAATTATGAGAGCAGAAAAGCATAGATGAGGGAACTAGTAGTAGGTCAGGTAGCAGATGGCCTAGGTTCTAGTGATAAGTAGTCCTACAGGCTTTCCCTCCTTTTTATCCTTTTTATCCTTGTTGTTCAGGGAACATAAGTAATCACAAGTGACAAGGGAAAGCATATTTTGTTGTCATTGTCATTATTATTTACAGTCATTGCATTTCGAGGAAGATAGACCTTTAGATTGCGTTCCATTTATAGTGCTGAATGCAATGGCAACTGAGATTGTATGGTTTTGGCAGGAGGAGTTGAGGCTGAATGGATGTAGGAATATCTGTTTTTTACATAGAAAATTTTAAGATTAGAGCTGGAAGGAACCTTAGAATAGTTGCTACTCAAAGTTTGATCTATGGTCCAGTTCTGGTCAGTCCATTACCATGACCCAAGTTGATAGGAAAATTTAAAAATCTTTTGTATTAGTCTATTCTCACACTGCTAAAAAAGACTTACCAGAGACTCAGTGATTTCTAAAGGAAAGAGGTTTAGTGGACCTTATAAAGGAAAGAGGTACCACATGGCTGGGGAGGCTTATAATCATGGCAGAAAGGAAATGAGAAGCAAAAGCACGTCTTACATGGCAGCAGGTAAGAGAGCTTGTGTAGGGGAACTCCCCTTTGTAACACCATCAGATCTCATGAGTCTTATTCACTATAATGAAAACAGCATGGGAAAGCTCCGCCCACATGATTCAATGACCTCCCAGTGGGTCCCTCCCATGACATATGGGAATTATGGGAGCTACAATTCAAGATGAGATTTGGGTGGGGACACAGCCAAACCATATCATCTTTATAGCAACTTGACAGAGTATTTTTGTGTTTATTGAGTCTAATAAAAAAAAATCTCAGCTTCTATTTTGTATACGTTTATTTTTTATTTCATTTTTGTATGTTTTTTTGTTGTTGTTGTGGTTTTTTTTTTTTTTTTTTTTTTTGAGACGGAGTCTTGCTCTGTCGCCCAGGCTGGAGTGCAGTGGCCGGATCTCAGCTCACTGCAAGCTCCGCCTCCCGAGTTTACGCCATTCTCCTGCCTCAGCCTCCCAAGTAGCTGGGACTACAGGCGCCTGCCACCTCACCCGGCTAGTTTTTTTGCATTTTTCTGTAGAGACATTTTTGTATGATTTTTAAAAGGAGGTGGTTCATAGCAGATTGGAAATTTCAAAGTGCTAGTTCTTCACTACAGATAGAGAAGCACTCCTTTAGTGTGTGTCTTCTTTTAGTAACACTTAAATAATCTGCTGAACAGTTTCTCCTATAATTTGAGTTTCCTGCCAGATCCTCTGAAGCTCCTATGTCAACCCCAGAATAAGGGCTCCTAATCTGGCTCAAACCAGTCATTTACAGACAGAAAACCATGCTAGAGAAGTCAAGTAATCGCTCTACAATACCATAGTAAAGTAGAACACAACTCAGTTTCCTTCCATTCCACTAAATTAATGTATTAATATTTTTCTTCCTACTTCCAAATACCCCATTTCCGACCACTCACTACCATCAGAATGTGGCTTGGGTTTCTGCTTATCAAGATTTGTAACATACTAGATTGTGCCATGAGACTTTGAGGGAGATTCACCTAGTCTGCCCACTTGTTTAAGATGACATGAAACACATTTGTGACACTGTAGAAAAATGAAGGCATGTGGGCCAGCCTGTGCTGCCAGAATGTTTATTAACTGTTGACTCTAAACTCCATTCTTGCTGTAGCTTGCTGTTTTGAATAAATCATCTCTTGACTGAATATTTTATTTGTATAAATTGCCTTTAATTTCAACTAGATCCTGGTGGTAGTAAATGGAAAATATGGCATTACTAACAAATGAGTTTTATTTGTTTTCATCCTCCTGAGTCCTAGGACCATAGCTGGTTGCGAGAGGGAGAAAGAGAGAGAGGCAGGCTATGAGAAATGGTTTCTCTGAAGTTTGAAGTCTGATGTAGGAGAAAATCTGCAGTCACAAATGAAAGTATCCCAGGCAGAGAGAGGGTACCTTTGGCTTTCCTGTCATGCATGATTGATGATTTCCCTTTATCACTCTAGCTCATGTGTCCCAGAATTTTTTTTCTCTCCTGCTGCCACAGTCATAATTAATGATTAAAGTACAGTAACTAGCATAACACCTGGCTATTAATTTCAGGAAGTAGATTGGGGTACATAGCGTTTGACCTCACAGACGCTCAGGAGGAGTCTGTACGGCTTCCTTCATTGGATAAAATTGAATACCTTTCCCTATCCCAGCAGCCATTTTGACACCCTACCTACACAGAACAAGCCAGTCTATAACCTCTTTCTCTGTCACTGTTTCCCCCCCTCCCCCCCCCAGTGCATTTCACAACCTGGAAGGAATAAGGTAAATTGCAGTTGTGTGTGTGTGTGTGTGTGTGTGTGTGTGTGTGTGTGTGTTTTAAGGGTGCTAACTCTAACATGTATAAATTCCTATTATTTATGTTAACAGAAAATAAATCCTCCGTTGTACAAAAGCTTTCTTCCAATGATTTAGATATGACTGGTTTTATGTAAATAATAACTCTGAGATGTTGCACCTCTCTTTGGTCCTTTTGATTTTATGTAGTCAGGTTGCAACTTCTATGTTTCTAGATTCAAATTCCTGGCTGGCTTAGCCTTTGCTTTCTCCAGATAGTATCTCCCAAATATTCTGTCATAGGCACAGGGATTGAAATCTTATTTTCATATATTAGGCTGAAGATAATATTATTAGGAAGGCAAATAGTAACCCAAGCAGTCACATAATGGTATCTGTGCCAATACAAATGATTCAGGCTGGACGTCTCTTTTGAGTTGTCCACATAATCACTCTTGACCATGAGCACAGAAATTTTAGAGATGAACTAAAAGTAAATCTTACTAATTAAGTGGCCAGAAGTTGGAGAAAGTAGGAAAATAACACAGTTCTCAATGTAATTAAATTCAGATTGCAAGTCATTTAAATCATTTTGACAGCTGTTTACTTTGTATCGTTTTAGCTAAATAAGCAACTTAACATGAGATTACATAGAATCTGTTCCTCAACTAACTCAACTGCCATAAAAATAATGAACATTTTGGCCATTTTCAAGATCCAAAATAGAATTCGCAGCTTTAGGATGGGAAGTTAAACCAACTCATTTTTTTTTCTTCCCTTCATACCTTAACTCCATGAAAATGACTCAGGAAGCACAAAATGAGCAAAAAAAGTGTGTAGCAATACTAGAAAATAGGAAGAGTAACGTCAAGCAAGCATACTCTTTCAGTAATTTATTTAAAAATAAAAAAAAAGCAGCAGCAGTTGGATCGGGTTTACTCAAGGAGCTAACAATGGCTTTTGTTTTACTCAATATAAACCAGGTAAGGAAGCCCTGAGAGGCAAGTAGACAGTTCTCTCCAGCAGAAAACTGTGGGAATCTTATGCTTGGGAAGCTATGGCATTATTTAACCCCAATTTGAAGGAGTGGGAATGTCAGACAGAATCACACAATAGGCCCTCTAGGATTTAGTAGAGCTCTGCAGAGAGAAGATGGCTAAAATATTTGCTCTGGTGCTTCTTCCACTTGGTGTCATCAGCATTCTAAATGCAGTTGGAGCTTTTCCTACCCACTTTAACTTTGCTTTTTCTCTTTGAAACAGATATATCAGATTCATTTCCAGCATATGCACCTGGGAATAAATCAACCTTTCTGTTCCTCTTTACACCCTAATCACAGAAATTTAGTAACATCAAAGGTGGCCTAAGCAGAGCGAGCCCGTATGAACCACTAGGATGGGCAATCTAAAGCTGAACGCATACATATGAAGAGATAATAAAGTAGTACTCATCATTGGAGAGAATAGGGAGAAAGCTGGGAAATAGAACAATGGAATATAGATATTACAGGTAGCCAAAAGATAATGATTTAGAATTCTAATTGATGTCCTCATTGATATTTGGGAGCTTTTGTTTTTCTTAACTCTGTAGAAAGCAAACACACTGCTATGCAAAGGGGCAATAGGGTAATTACTGCACATTATCTCTGTGTGGTGAGAAAACTGGGGCATAGTTAATACACTTTGCCCAAGGTAAAATAGCCAGTAAAGTGCCAACTCAAGACTCTAGAAAGACCTAAATTCAGTACCCATAACCTTAATTACACTATACACTGGATACCGAGGGCTTAGAAACTGAAAAGAAGGTGACCATTGTTTTAAATAAATAATAAAAGAACAACAACAAAAAAACCCAAAAGCAAAGAAAAACCCTTACTAGGAAAAGAAAAGAACACAACAGCTATCAATAAAAACCAGAAGCAAACCCAAGGAGTTATCCCATATGTCAGATTTTAAAAGAAGTTAGAAAATCTCAGCAAATATTACAGAATTTCGCACCAACACCCAATACATAAAATCTTATAAGAATAGAAGGAATTGATTGAGGAGAAATAATAATCACAGGAGAAGATACTCTCTTGAGCTAAAGACTTGAGGCTTCAGACCAAAAAAACAAACAAACAAACAAAAAAAAATTAGCAAGTGCTGAGTTAGTACAGTGATAAAGAAGGCTCACATCTAGGCATTATTGTGAGATTTCTAAATTTCAATAAGAAAAAGAAAAACCTATAAACTTCCTGATAGAATAGAAAAAAGTTTACAAAGGAAAGAATCAAATGGGCATTGAACTTCTAATCTGACACTCTAAATATGCCAGACGATGTGCTCAGAAGTACTTGATACAAGCAAAATAAAATAAAATAAAAGCTCCTGTTTATTTTATTCAGAAATCTTTTGATGTTTACTTTGAAATAATGAATATAATAGGGTCCATATCTAATCTTCATTGCCTTTAAGATTATGTAGTATATCCTTTGATAATGTGGCTGTATTTGGTATGTCTAATCATAGGAATTTATTGATAAATTGGAACCTTAAATATATCATTTTCCACCAATAAAGATATTCTTAAACGAGTATCTACGAGTTTTGTATCTTAAATTAAAAGAAAAATTTCAGTATTGGAGCAAGCCTGTTGTATTAAAGTGTTATTTTATTTGTGGTCATTACTTTTACAATGTTGTATGTAGATGATTTATTTTGTTTGTTTGGAAATGTAACATAGAACCACTTACAATTTAGCAACACAATTAATCTTTTATTCTTTTCACAATACTTTTCAGCTACATCAACTTCAAAGTCAATTTTATGATTTCATTAATGTATTTAATATGCCTGTTTGGTGATTTAATGAACAAAAATCTTTAACAAAGAGATAAGCGTGATGGAATACATAAGCAAAGGTGGTATGCAATCTGACCAAAGTGGTGCTAAATGATGATAAATTGTGTTTTCAAATATTTTTCATGCTATTTGTTATCAGCTGTGGACATTTAATGCCTCATTAGCAATAGATTGAATCAGTACTTTGAATCTATCCTTGACAGTAGTAAATGCCTATTATATTCAATTATAATACATGCTGATGTCAAAAGGAGTTGAAATAGAAATGGAATTTAAGGTCCAGATCTAGATTTGCAACTAACATCCAGATGACTTTGAGAAAATTATTTAAATATTTAGAAAAATAAAAGAATTTTATTCTATATTAAAATTTTATTCTAAGCCTAAAATTCTGAGACCCTCAGAATATAGACTGCATGAAAGAAGGCTGATCAATCTTAAGAGCTTTTTGGATCTAAACTGCTACTCCTTAAGGAACTCTTCTAAACTTTGTTGAGCTTAAATTGAAAATAGTTTAACTGAGTTGATTATATAGCACTTGGTATTAAGATAGTGGATATTGCTCGGGGTGGGTGGAGAAAAGCAGATGTGATGGAGGGTATGTGGAAGTAAAGAGGTAATTTACATCTCCTCTCCCATCATATCCAAATACCTTGTAGGAACCAGAGATACTGTGTTATTTTTCCGTAGCTTTCCTTTGAGTATCTGTTTTAATAAAACTGTGAGTGGCAATGTCATAAAAAGAGTATTAAGGAAATTTTGATACATATCCCCCAAAGCATTGATAGCACGTCAACTTCAACATCTCATGATACCATTTTCATCTTTTTCCCCTAATTTTTATTACTTTCAGTAGGAAAGTGGCTCTCTTGTTCAATTTAAATCAGTGAGTCAAAAGGAAGGATGGCTTGGGGTTGCTAGTGTTTGTTTGCAAGTCTGTGAACTCCTTAAGAGTAGAAAATTTTATAATTGCAAAATTCAACTCTTTATATATCTTCTTCACATAGAGCCTATAACTTTGTAGGTACCCACTGTTTTTTTCTGATGAAAAATGAGTGACCAAGGTGAATGGCCAGGATGAGAGATGTATCAGTGAAAACATAGCTAGCCAGTAGAAGTACAGAGCTAATTGCTGGAGTTCTGTAGGGACTCTTCAGCCCCTTCCTCCATTCTCTCTGTTGATCAGCTGACTTGACTACAGGTCAGTTCTACTGAGGCCAAGACTGTTTGCCTCTATGACCTAATGCTGACAGGTTTGAAGAGTTGAGATCTCTGTCAGTCTAGAGCCTAACATTGGACATCACTTTAAGAATAATAACCAATATTTATTTAGCCCATGCCAACTATGAAGCATTTACATGAGTTTATATGTATTTACTTGTTTATATTATCTTATTTTATCCTCACAGCAACCCTGGGAATGATATGTACTATTATTATCCCCGTTTTACAGAAGGAAGCTGAGGCATAGAGAGGCTGAATAATTTGCCTCAAGCCATTCACATAAAGTGACAAATGGGATTGAAATCCAGGTAGTCTGACTTTAGAGTCCTGTGATTTTAATCATTTCCTTTTGCTACTTGGTTTATCATCTGAATATATATAACTGTGTGAAACTCATGTTGCCACTCATGTGGAGGTCAGTGACTGAAAACATTTTATTTACAATTATTATAACTATTTAGGGTTTAACAAGAAAAGTAACAGAAAATTCAAAAGTACTTTAAAATCGGCCATTTTCATTCTTTCAAATATGCTGTGATTCCACAATAAGCAAATTCACAGTAAGGATTTGGAGCATTAGAATGATTTTTAATTTAACTGAGTATCTTCATTTAATTGGTATTTTTTTTAAATTGGTTTTCTCTTTCTTGAGTAATGCATAAATCTTCAAAGGAGTAACCTAATGCACTCCAATTCAAATATTAATAAAATAATTTCAATAAATGGTTTTCAGCAATTGTACAAAATTAATATGGATCAAGTAGCTTTTGTGATATTGTTATTGCATCATATTTTAACTATTAAAATGCAATTAATGCTCTTATAACGTATCTTATGGGGTTAATTTCCAGAAGAATTACAGTTAAACTAATGTTTCTCTAGTAAATACTTAGGAATAATTGAATTTGCAATTTGGTTCTTAATTTATACTGATAATTGCTTCCTACAAAAAGACATCTTTAATTGTAATCAAAGAATATCCTCTCTCCTTTGTTTAAACAGCTTCTCCCAAGAAACCAAGCCCTGTGTTAAAACACAAAACAATTCAAATAAAAGCATTCTTAATGGAAACTTCTAATAGAAAAGCTTTATCATTAGCCATGAAGTTATCCACTTGAGTAATCAAATAATATTTAAGAATGCTTCATTTAGAGAAAATTTTATGTTTCATAGATTGAGAAATATAGATCAAACAGTCAGTTTCTGGTTGGCAAGTCTCTTTGAATCTGCTGGGCACACTCTATGGTAGACAGAATTCAGATGTCTCTGCAAGATTCCCATTCCTGGTTATAATCAAATACTAACCTAGGTAATGTTGTAAAGGAATTTTGAAGATGAAATTACTATTACTAATCATTGATCTTTAAAGAAAAAGGAGATTATCCTAGATTATCCAGGTGACATCAGTGTAATCACATGAGCCCTTTAAAGGCAGAATTGGAGAGCAGAAAAATCAGTAGGTGAGGGGAGCCTAGAAGAGAAGAGGTAGAAGGGGAGGTCAGAAGGATTTAAAATGTGAGAAGGACACAGCCTATTGTTGCTGCCTTTAAAATGGAGGAAGGGGGCCGGGCGCGGTGGCTCAAGCCTGTAATCCCAGCACTTTGGGAGGCCGAGACGGGCGGATCACGAGGTCAGGAGATCGAGACCATCCTGGCTAACACGGTGAAACCCCGTCTCTACTAAAAAAAAATATACAAAAAATTAGCCGGGTGAGATGGCGGGCGCCTATAGTCCCAGCTACTCGGGAGGCTTATAGCGAGAGAATGCGTAAACCCGGGAGGCGGAGCTTTGCAGTGGGAGCTGAGATCCGGGCCACCTGCACCCCAGCCTGGGCGACAGAGCGGAACTCCGTCTCAAAAAAAAAAAAAAAAAAAAAAAAAAAATGGAGGAAGGGGACCCTGAACCAAGGAAAGTGACTGATCTCTGGAAGTTAAGAACCATCCCTGGAGAACAGCCCCAAGGAAATGGGGATGTCAGTTCTATAGTAGCATGGAACTGAATTCAGCCATTGACCTGATGGGCGTGGAAGTACATTCTTTGCTCAGACCTTCAAATAAGAGCCCAGCTGGCCAACAACTTGATTTGGACATTTTAGACCCCAGGAATCAGCTGAACCCAGCCAGATTTCTGACCTATAGAACTGAGAACAAATACATTTATGTCGTGCTAAGCTGTTGGATTTGTGGTAATTTGTTATGGCAATAACAGTGAACTAATGAGTATCCCCCCCATGGTGGACATATTACTCTCAGGCGGTTATTCTTGGTAACTGTCGGAAACAATTGAAAGAAGACCTTAAAGAATGTTTAGGGAAAGGGAGATTTCTATAACATGAATCTCAAATGTTCCTTGTTCATTTTTTTTTTTTTCAATTCTTATATTGGATCAGCTTTGATTTAGAAGAAATCTCAAAATTTATTCTATTTTCATGCAATTGTTTTTTATTTTATTTTTTATTTATTATTTTATTTTATTTTATTTTTTTGAGACGGAGTCTCACTCTGTCGCCCAGGCTGGAGTGCAGTGGTGCGATCTCGGCTCACTGCAAGCTCTGCTTCCGGGGTTCACGCCATTCTCCCACCTCAGCCTCCCAAGTAGCTGGGATTACAGGCACCTACCACCGCGGCCGGCTCATGCAATTGTTTTTAACCCCGCTTTCTCTCCTCACCCTCACTGCTTCACTGTGTTGCTGACAGCATTTATGAACCTCAGCATTCTGTACCTCTAAGGGCTGTAAGATTGCAGCAGGCTAAACTCTATTTCATTAACTATACATCGACAGTGTTTTAAAGATGAATCCTCTCTTTACCTCCTCAATAGATTTTATCAAAGCTTGGAAGATTCATGCTCAAGGGGATTGCTACATGCAGAGCTCTCTGTGAAAGGAGTGTTCCTGTCCCATCTTCCACCAGTGTTTCCTTTCCTTAACTGAAAACAGCTACCAGAAGAGAGGAGCTGAGGGTAAACATGGCAGTTAAATGCAGAAATGGAAACTTTAGAATATTTTTTTAACTTTAGATTTCTTTCCTTTTTTTTTGAGACAGAAGTCTCGCTCTGTCACGCAGGCTGGAGTGCAGTGGTGTGATCTCGGGTCACTGCAACCTCTGTCTCCTGGTTCAAGTGATTCTCGTGCCTCAGCCTCCCGAATAGCTGGGACTACAGGCACACGCTACCACACTTGGCTAATTTTTGTACTTTTAGTGGAGTTGGGGTTTCACCATGTTGGCCAGGATGGTCTCGAACTCCTGACCTCGAGTGATCCATCAGCCTTGGCCTCCCAAAGTACTGGGATTACAAGTGTGAGCCACTGCGCTCAGTCAACTTTAGATTTCTTTTAACATGATCTGCTACGACAAACAACTTAACTATAATATGAAATATTTTAGATATACAAAAAGGCCTTGAGAATAATGAATGAACACCTGTGTTAACACCAAGCATAAAACACATTATAAAAATAATTGAGGCTTAATTTGTTCTCCTCTCTCTCTCAGATTATTTAATATGTTATTTCAAGTAATTGAATTGTATTAGAGATTTCACATATTGGAACTTATGTATTTAGTATATGTGTAATATTCAAGATATAAAAATATACCACCATCAAATAGCATACCAATGGCTCATTTAGATAATTTGGTAATCCAGTTTTTATCCAAGTAGTCAGTGTGTTTTTAATGTCAAAATGTCTAATTTGAGAACTTTGCACACTATATATATATATATGAGATATTTTATTATTTATTTATTTTTGAGACAGGGTCTCACTCTGTCGCCCGGGTTGGAGTACAGTGGTGCGATTTCAACTCACTGCAACCTCTGCCTTGCTGGTTTAAGTGATTCTCATGACTCAGCCTCCCAAATAGGTGGGGTTACAGACGTGTACTACCATGCCCGGTTAATTTTTGTATTATTGGTAGAGACAGGTTTTGCCATGTTGGCCAGGCTGGTCTCGAACTTCTGGCCTCAAGTGATCCACCCATCTCGGCCTCCCAAAATGCTGGGATTACAGGCATGAGCCACTGCATGTGGCCAATATATTTTATATATAAGATTATATATCTTTGAATATACATGTGTATGTATGCATATATGTGGATGTGTATCACACACATACACACACATATATAAGAATTGGGAAAAAAGTTTTAGGAACCCATCCTAATAAGTATGTCTGCTTTTATTTTATTTTATTTTTTAAAATATTTTGGGAACCATAACTATTATGTCTAGCTTTTTGTTTTGTTTTTTGTTTGTTTGTTTGTTTGTTATTTTATTTTATTTTATTTTATTATTATACTTTAAGTTCTAGGGTACATGTGCACAACATGCAGGTTTGCTACATATGTATACATGTGCCATGTTGGTGTGCTGCACCCATCAACTCGTCAGCACCCATCAACTTGTCATTTACATCAGGTATAACTCCCAGTGCAATCCCTCTCCCCGCCCCCCCCATAATAGGCCTGGGTGTGTGATGTTGCCCTTCCCGAGTCCAAGTGATCTCATTGTTCAGTTCCCACCTATGAGTGAGAACATGCGGTGTTTGGTTTTCTGTTCTTGCGATAGTTTGCTGAGAATGATGGTTTCCAGCTGCATCCATTGTCCCTACAAAGGACACAAACTCATCCTTTTTTATGGTTGCATAGTATTCCATGGTGTATATGTGCCACATTTTCTTAATCCAGTCTGTCACTGATGGACATTTGGGTTGATTCCAAGTCTTTGCTATTGTGAATAGTGCTG